>NC_142075.1:9267500-9570000 GCF_059756535.1 Pantherophis guttatus
CTGGTGGGGGCTACTCAAGCAGACCACTAGGAAGCCCCCCCGCCCCTAACTGCCTTCATCCCCGGGTTTCAGGTTCTAAATTCCATTGCTCAGTGAGGTTAGAGTCAACTGACATGGCAGACAGCCAATCTGGTCGATGCTTCAGATGCTGGCCTAGAAACCAGCAGACTGGATTTCTAGTCCCGCTTTAGGCATGAGAGCCGGCTGGATGACCTGGGGCCAGTCAGTCCTTCTCAGCCCAACCAACCTCACAGGGTTGTTGTAGGAAAAACCGGAGGAGTATTAAGTATCTTCACTGCCTGGAGCTAATTATAAAAGTAACAAAGACATTTTTTTGAGCCCTGAAATAAGCGCTTGGCCTTATTGCCATGCGCTCAAAAGCCCGATTGGGCTTATTATCAGAGGATGTCTTATTTTGGGGGAAACAGGGTAGGAGAGCTGGGACATCTTTTTCAGTGGTGTCGGTTTTCAGACCGCAGTTACACCTCCTTCCCCAATGACTTGTCCCTTCCTGCTTCTGCAGTGGACATGATGAGCTGTTCCGGTCACTCCCCCTGCTGAGATGGCTGCCTGCTGAGTTGGTGGCATTACTGTACCATTCGGGTCTTGTAGTATCGAACAGAATTCTTTATTGGCCAAGTGTGATTGAAGACACAAGGAATTTGTCTCCAGTGCATACACTCATATTACATACAAACAACAAGTGATGGGCCATAGACCATAGGTCAACAATCAATTATCGTCATGAAGCTCACTCCAAATTGATGCAAAAAAGCTCACTCCAATTTATGCAAAAAAATTGGGCTGTGCATTTCCCAGAAGATGGGTAGGCCTCATAAACAATGCCATTGCTTTATTCAACAATCCAAAATACAGGATCTTAACCATAGAAAAAAATTAATACATACTTTATAAATAACATATTTACATTGGAAATCATTTCGACAGGGGCAAGTTCCTTTGGCACAAATACAAATTCATATTAATTACTCTATTTATTGACAGGGATTTCATTTTCCCTTGAAGTCCATGACTTTATGCACCAAAGTTCTTCTACCCCAGATCTTGGGGGGAAATGCGAAACAGCATCGAGTTGGGTCATCGCAGCAGAATGACTGGTAGAAACCAAAGAGCAGCCAGAATCTTCTCCTTCAATCTTCCAATAAACCTTCATAAATGCATCAAATTAGGCAGAATTCACCCTCCCACCAGCATTTTGTAATTCTCAACCCGGGGAAAAAGGGAACAGAAACATTCTGGATTTATTATTCCAACTAATGCTCACAATTCCATTGCAAAAATGTCCCCTTCTAAAATTAAGGGGGCCCAAATACATTTCAATCTTACAGGAAAAAGGCAGAATTTAGGAGTGAAACAGTAGCTATTCTAATTCAGTAACAATCAAAAACATATCAGAACTTAGGGGGGAAATAGCAACCATTCTAATTAAGTAACAATTACAAAGATATCAGAACTTAGGGAAGAAAAAGTAACTATTCTAATTAAGTAACAATTAAGGAACATGTCAGAAGAGTTAAAGTATCCCACTTGAAAACTATCCGTCCAAGTATATTTTACCCTTATTGGAACATATCAGGAGTTTTGAATAAAAAAGTAACTATTCTAATTAATTCTATGGTAATTAAGTAACCATTAAGGAAACTATCAGAAATCAAGTTTGAAAGTAACCACTTGAAAACTATTGGTACAAAAATATTTTGCCCTTAAAGGGGCTTTTCAGACATTTCAAGTGAAAGTACTTTAATGAACCGTGGTGGCGCAGTGGTTAGAGCACAGTACTGCAGGCTACTTCTACTGACTGCTGGCTGCCTGCAATTTGGCAGTTCAAATTTCACCAAGCTCAAGGTTGACTCAGCCTTTCATCCTTCCCAGGTTGTCAAATGAGGACCCAAATTGTTGGGTGCAATATGCTGACTCTGTAAACCGCTTAGAGAGGGCCATAAAGCAGTGTAAAGAGATATATAAATCTAAGTGCTATTGCTATTCTAATTAATTATATTGTAATTAAGTAACCATTAAGGAAACCATCAGAAATTAAGTTTGACAGTAACCACTTGAAAACTATTGCCCCCAAAATAATTTGCTTTTGTAGGAGCATGTCAGAGGTTTTGAGTGAAATAGTAAGTATTCTAATGAATTCTATTATATAATTAAGTAACAAGGAAACTACCAGAAATTATGTTTGAAAGTAACCACTTGAAAACAATCGGCCCAAAAATATTTTACCCTTATAGTTAAATATAGGGCTGAGATAGTAATTATTCTAACTAATTCTAATTAAGGAACAATTAAGGAACCTAATCAATGCTAAGGAGTGAAAGAATTGTTCTAATTAACTAACAAGATAGAATTCTTGGCTTCCCTTTGCTGTTGGGTATCTTTGGAATTCACATTTAGTCAACCACTCTGGATGGAAATAAAAGGACCTTAAACAAAACTCTGTAGTGTCTTTTCTGCCATCACAGTTAACAGGTGAGATGTAATAGAAAAAGAGTGTATGGCACACTCATGGACAAAGGTAGACAAACGTAGAGAAACGCCCCTCTAGAAAGTTAGAAGAGGAACCCTTGGTCTGATTCTTTCCCTTCTTATTTCACCGATAAAGTTTTAACTCTTAACAAACCGACTTGACAGGGGAATATCAAAAATTATGGCTCAGGATTGTTGCCGGGGGCACAAAACGGGGATGCTGCTTTTCAGCATGTATTTGGCCATTTCATTTTTAAAAGCAGGAATTTAATGCAAAGCAATAGATTTGGGCAAAGTGCTCACATCTGCACACACACATACATTTTGGGGGAGGGGGGAATATCTGTCGGAGTTGCTTTGTTTTGTTTTTTGAGAAGCTGCTGCTGAGAAAGATCATCAAACTTTGATTATCACTCAGATCTTTGCCCCCTGTGTATAACAATTCCATGCGGGACAAAATTCCATATTTCTCTTCCCTCAATGAGAGGCTTCCTTCATCTTGCTTAGTTCACTGGTGTCTCCTTTCTAGGGATGACAGCCATTGGGGGTTTCAAACCTTTGTAACCAGAAGTGCTAAGTTGACCATCTTGAGATGTTCATGGAATCCTGTCTGAGGGGGATCCTCCTCTCAGCTCCTTCCTCCAAGCCAAATCGCTGATGTTCCCATGGATCATGAGGAGGAGGAGGAGAGGAAAAAAACAGGAGCTCCAGAGTCAATGTATGAATACCGAAGTCCCCCAAGGATCTACTGTCCTTCTTGCTCCTTCACAACCATGGAAATGAAAGTTCTGCCACCACCATTTAAGAACTGTTCTTTGTCCACAGCTCTCCTTGGTTCAGGTAGTGCTGCTGGAAGTCCCAAAGTTGCTGAGGCAAAGAAAAGCATGGAGAAGAGAAAAGGAGGGACAGAGTTCATAAACCATTCCTTGTTCTTCTTTCCTTTCGTTTTCTGGCATTCTGGCCATCTGAAGTCCATAGACTTCCAAGTCTCTGCAGTCGTCAAGAGTTCCAAGCATTCCCATCCAAAGTTGGTTTCGCCATTCTTTCATTCAGTCTCCCTCCTGCCCCCCCAACACCAAATTTTTATTCAACAGCTGTAGCTGCTGTGGTCTTCTCTATCATCCCCTTCTGGCAGCAAATTGAACCTCAACTTCAAAGTCGTGTAGCTTTCGCCTCCGTCTTTATCCTACGCAGCCTGCCTGTCCATTCCGTGAAACGTCCAGAACTCAAGTTGGCATTATGGACACAAACGCAAAATCCTCATTCCAAAACGTAGGGGGTAGACCTGACCTTGGTCTCTCCAGGTCCCTTGGTGCAGGGAAGACCACTCCCAACATTCAGCCAGTATACTGATGGGAGGCAAATTTGGGGCCAAAATTCAGGCCCCTTGGTGGATCCAGTTCTTCTGACCCACTTCAAATTCTTACAGCCCAAAGCTCTATTCAGGCTTTCTGGTTCCAGCATTGATAGCCCTGTAACTGGAGTTTCCTCGGGCTGGACTAGCTCTTTCCGTTTGCCTCTGCTTCTGGGCCTCTAGGTTTTCCGGCCACTCCAGTTATACTCTAGATTGTTCTTCTGCTCTAGGGGTCTTATTGTGGCCTGTCGGCCACCAGCCCATCCAGCAGCTGAATCGGAGGAGGAGGAGGCATAGGAGTCAGGGTCAGCATCTAGGCAACCTGAGAGCTCTGAGGGGGAAGAGAGAATGGAGCTGGCAGAAAGAGAGAGACAGACCTGGGCCGTCTGTCAGTTCTCAGATGGAGAGTCAACAGCCTCCAAGTCTGGAGATGGCTGATGAGGAAGAGGAGGAACAGCTGCGTCCAGTGCCTGATGCGTGGATGCCCAGAAGGCAGAGGAGAGGAGAGCAGTGGAAATCTATGAGCCGGTCCTTGGGAAGGAAGAGTCACCGCTGCTAGTGAAACCCCACCCTAGCTCTGGGGATAAAAGGCAGGGGGCAGAGATGAATAGATCCTGCAGACAACTATTCTCCCCTGCCAGATTGACTTGTTAGCCTGAGGTGAAAGAGAAACTTTTTGCTGGGGCTGCTGGCGCTCCCAATAAAGCAATCATTGCTTCAACTGCAGAGGGCTTGTCATGTTTGGGGAGCTGGGTCAGAACAGGTCTGTCCAGAGGTGAGCAATGCTGGATGGAAGACTTGACACCAAGTGGAGGTTTCTGAGAAGGTGGAAAGTGAGGGTCAGGGACCTGGCAGTGAAGAGGGGGAAGGAGTTGTTTGTAAATCAGCCAATTTGTCTGGGTGGAAAGGACTGTAATGGTCGCATGGCCCTTGCCCATGATAACCTTGGTGGCGCAGCAGATTAAAGTGCTGTTAAGCAGCACCAGCTGCCTGCAATTACTGCAAGTTCAAATCTCACCAGGCTCAAGGTTGACTCAGCCTTCCATCCTTTCAAGGTAGGTAAAATGAGGACCTGGATTGTGGGGGCAATAAGCTGACTTTGTATAAAAAAGAACACCGGCGCTTAGGGGCAGGCGAAAGCCCTACTAAGCAGGTATATACAAAAGTATGAAGGCTATTGCTTAAAAGCATTGTAAGCCGCCCTGAGTCTCCGGAAAAGGGTGGCATATAAATCGAACCAATAAATAAATAACCCAGTGGTGAGATTCATTTTTTTTTACTACCGGATCTGTGGGTGTGGCTTGGTGGGCGTGACCTGGTGGGCATGGCAGGGGAAGGATACTGCAAGATCCCCATTCCCTCCCCACTCCTGGGGGAAGGATATTGCAAAATCTCCCTTCCCACCCCACTCTTGGGCCAGCCAGAGGTGGCATTTGCTGGTTCTCCGAACTACTCAAAATTTCCGCTACCGGTTCTCCAGAACCTGTCAGAACCTGCTGAATGCACCCCTGAGATTCTTACAGGATCTTCCGGATGAGTCAAAACACGGAAGGCAGCAAATCTGGCCGTTGCAATTGGTGAGGAAAGGTTCAAATGTTTTTTTTTTCCCTCTTTCAGAAAAACCATACATGACGATGCATCCAGAAAACAAAGCCAGAAGAGAGGGTCAGAGTGTGCGCTGTGATACAAGCCCTGCCCCTTGGTTGTGTGCATTAACATTGACTACATGTTCAAAAGAGGTGTGGTTTGCATTGTGACACTTCATCTGCCACCATACTGACATGCCCTTGTGATGGTTTCTGTAGTCTGCATCCAGTGGTGGGTTCCTCCTGGTTCCGCCGAGCTGGTAGCGGTGACGATATGACATCAGCGAACCGGTTCTGCCCCCCCCCCCCCGCCGTGTTATTCTTACCTTCTTTTTGGTCCCACCCCCAATCTATTGCTGCCTCCTGAGTCCCAGCTGATGGCTAGAGGGAAAAAAACTGTTTAAACTCTTGCCGCGGGGCTTCAAAGGGCCGCCCTACAGCTGATCAGTGTTAAAAGAAAACAAATGAGTAGACTGGTGCCTGCAAAAATACATGAGTAGATCAGTGCCTTGCAAAAACAAATGAGTAGACCGGTACAGCTCTGCAAGCAGTTAAAAGCCTGGTAGACCAGTACCTCTGCTAAATCCTAAATAATTGTCACATGGCCATCAAGCCACGCCCACAAAATAAGCCACGCCCACAGAACTGGTAGTGAAAAATTTTAGAACCCACCCCTGTCTGCGTCAAATAATGTTACTTGCATTAAGTTACTGTTAAGCACATGGTGCCTATCGTCACAAAGCAAACAACATACACAGGGAGTGCTTGACATGACCACAACTGAGCCCAAAATTTCTGAGATAGTGGTGAAGTCATTTTTGCCCCTTTTTGCGACCTTTCTTGCCACTGTTGTTAAGCGAATCGCTGCAGTTGTTAAGTTAGGAACATGGTTATTAAGTGAATCTGGCTTCCCCATTGATTTTGCTTGTCAGAAGGTTGCAAAAGGGGATCAAATGATCCCGGCACATGGGATCAACCGTCATAAATATGAGTGAGTTGCCAAGCCCCTGAGATCTGATCACAGGGACCCTGAAAATCCTCCGTGTTAAATATGGTCATAAGTCGCTTTTTTCAGTGCTGTTGTAAGTTTGAACGGTCACTAAATGAACTGTTGTATGTCGAGTGGTTTTGAGGCTGATCCAGGGGTGAAATGCTATCGGTTCGCACGATCATCGGAACCTTTTAAAAAACTTTTTTAAAGCATTTTTTTACTACCGGTTTAGGCGAATAGGTAGTAAAGAATGCTTAAAAAGTTTTTTTTTAAAGTGGCCACGCCCAGCCAGTCACATGACCCCTACCAAGCCACGCCCACCAAGCCACACCCACAGAACCGGTAGCAAAAATTTTTACATTTTACCCCTGGGGAGGATGGGAACTATAACATAAAAAATCTGGAAATTTTTTATCCAGCAGGTTCTGACAGGTTCTGGAGAACCGGTAGCGGAAATTTTGAGTAGTTCGGAGAACTGGCAAATACCACCTCTGGCTGGGCCCAGACTGGGGAGGGAATGGAGATTTTGCAATATCCTTCCCTTGCCACATCCACCAAGCTGCACCATGCCCACCAAGCCACGCCCACAGAACCAGTAGTAAAAAAAATTGGATTTCCCCACTGTCTGGAGGGCACAATCTGGCATTTATTTATTTATTTATTTAGCGTATGGTTGGTTACACACAGTATTAAAACACTTCATTTTTACAGGTTAAAAACAATTAAAACAATAAAAAAAACAGTAAGAAAACCTAAAAGGAAAACAGAAATAACATTTCAAAGTTTAATGTCGAGTTTGGAGATCCAGTCAGTAGCTGCCGTTGTTATGCAGAGGAAGTCCCTAGAATCTCCTGGATACCTTCTGTTAGGGCATTCCCTCACTATCTGCTGGATAGTCTGTCGAGGGGCCCCGCAATCACATTGTGCTGAAGGTGTCTTTCCCCATTTATACAGGGAGTCAGCACACACCCCATGAGTTGTTCTAATTCTATTATATGTCACCCATATGTGTCGGGGTAGACTAAATCCTGGAGGTATACTACTAGGACTGATATGTTCGGAGACATCTTGGGGGGAACAGCTATTCCACGCCTCCATCCACTTTTGTGTGGTGTTCTGATGATAGGCCATCAACTTACGCGCTGTCAAGATTGGTGGATTTCTTGATTTTAATCGGCATCTTAAGAGATCAGGAATGTATCCATGTATGGGTAGAGACGAATTTAATAGGATCTTACTATACTCCCGAATGAGAGCTTCTTGTCGTCGTAAGTGCGGGGGGAGTATGTGACTAAGAACTGGTAACCAGTAACTAGGTGTAGATTTTATGCACCCAGTAATTAGCCTCATCGTATGGTTAAGTTGAACATCAATAAGTCCTGTATGTGAGCTGTTTATCCATACAGGTGCACAGTATTTCCGATGCAGAGTAGCAAAGCCCGAGGGCTGCACATCGGAGAGTTGGGGCTGAAGCTCCCCAAATTGTTCCGCATAGTTTTTGTAGGATGTTATTTCTGCTGTTAACCTTGGCAGCCATATTCTGGATATGTTTCTTAAAGGACAATCTGGCAAAAGTTGCATGACACCATGCTAAATCATCTTAACCATTTTTCAATTTTTGTCAAAATGAATGAAAAAGCATTCCAGCCTTACGTTTCGCTGGAGAGAAAAGGATATATATACATACATACATACATACATACATACATACATACATACATACATACATACATATATATATATATATATATATATATATATATATATATATATATATATAATGTGTTTATTCCCCCACAACAGTTGCTTTGGTTGGCATGGTGTTAGCTGAGCAACACAAAGAGAAGGTTGAAATCATTTCATAGAGAAGGGAACACAAGGTTCCAGTTTCCACCCCCACCACAACTCCCATCTGCCAAAAGTGTTTCCCAGCTGCGCTCAACGGACTTGGCAGATGTGAATTTCCACACTGATCAACAACTTCAGCCCCCACAGATTCCTTCTCCTGCCTTCCGTGATTCAAATATTCACTTGCCGCCCAGACTTAGATAGGCAAGCAAAGCAAAATACAGGCTGAAATGACATCATCGTTGGGGGAGTAGCTGGGGCAGGCCAAAAATGAACACGGCAGAGCATCTCTCTCTTTGCAAGCTGCCTGGATGGTTTTGCTCGAAACCCTTGCCCATAAAAGTTTGCAGTCTCTTTCTAAAGCACCTTCTGAAAGGCCTTTCTTGACTTCTACTTTCTAGGCCAGGGGTGTCAAACCTGATTTCACTGAGGACTGAATCACGGTTGTGTTTGACCTTGGGGGAGAGGCAGCGGGAGGGCAGGGTGGGCATGGCAAGCTCAACGTCACTCGTGTCGGAGGCGCCTGTGGTGGCCCGAGCTCTCTGCCAGAGAAAACGGGCTCCCAAGCTCCGTTTTTCACTGCGACGGCCTCCTGCAACCCTCTGCCAGTGAAAATGGAGCTTGGCTGGAGCCATGTGTGGCCCTCCCGAGCTCCGTTTTCACTGGCAGAGGATTGCAGGAGGCCTTCACAGCCAAAAACAGAGCTCAGGAACCTGTTTCTGCTGGCAGAGGCACCGTGGGCTGGTCCTTGCTGTTTCCAGAGTGGTCCCGTGGACCAGATCTAAATACCCCACAGGCCAGATCTGGCCTCTGGGCCTTAAGTTTGACATCCCTATTCTAGGCTGAATTAATGAGCACAGCAGAAAATGTGGCACTCAAAGTCCCTGAAATTCATTAAACTTAGATGGAAACAGAAGTGGTATTTGGCAGGTTCTGACCAGTTCTGGAGAACCGGTAGCAGAAGGTTTGAGTAGTTCAGAGAACCGGTAAATACCACTTCTGACTGGCTTGGCCCCCATCTATTCTCTGCCTCCCGAGTCCCAGTTGATCGGGAGGAAATGGGGATTTTGCAGTAACCTGGAGTGGAGCTGGAGTGGAGAGTTTACAGTATCCTTCCCCTGCCACGCCCACCAAGCCATGCCATGCCCACCAAGCCACGCCCACAGAACCAGTAGTAAAAAAAATTTGAATCCCACCACTGGAAGGAAACAATAGATCAGCACCATTTTTCAATGGATGTTTTGGTGTTTTTGCATGAGGTCTTGTATGAGTCCAGAACCAGTTTTGTACCTTCTATAAAACCTAAGGGACACGGTGGCTCGGTGGCTAAGATGCTGAGCTTATCAATCAAAAGGTCGGCAGTTCAGCAGTTTGAATCCCTAGTGCGGCGTAACGGGGTGAGCTCCTGTTACTTGTCCCAGCTTCTGCTATCGTAGCAGTTCGAAAGCACGTAAAAAAATGCAAGTAGAAAAATAGGGACCACCTTTGGTGGGAAGGTAACAGCGTTCCGTGCGCCTTTGGCATTTAGTCATGCCGGCCACATGACCACGGAGACGCGCTTTGGACAGGGCTGGCTCTTCGGCTTTGAAACGGAGATGAGCACCGCCCCCTAAAGTCGGGAACGACTAGCATAAGGGGAACCTTTACCTTTACCTTTACTATAAAACCCTTAATGTGAATTCTGCCCCCAGATGTCTGTTATGGAGGCAGGATATAATCATAGATTCATAGGGCTGGAAGGAACCTTGGAGGCTGGCAGAAGCTGGGACATGTGACGGGAACTCACCCCATTAGGCGGCACTAGGGATTCAACCCGCTGAACTGCCAAACTTTTGATCGACAAGCTCAGCATCTTAGACACTGAGCCACCATGTCCCTAGTAGAGCTTTAGCTAAGGAGTGGTAATTGACTCAAGGCCACCGCATCAGGATCAAGAGCTGAGCATGAAACTGGACTGTAGTTTCTCTTGCCAAATTCCAATCTCCCAACTACTAGACTGCACCACCTCCCAGCTGGCCCACCCCAAAGTTGCCTGCAGGTGCTACACCCACCAGGGAGTAGTTGCTAACAGATCAGAGTTCACATTAAGCAAAGCTGCCGTTGAAGGCTTCTCACTTGGAAATGAATCTTGTATGTACTGTCAAGACATGTCTGGCCTTACTGTCAGTATGATCCCATCGGGATTCTCCTGAACTTTTGCACCACGAGAGAAAAAAAAAATATTGGAGTTGCTAAGTGCAGCAGGAACGAACCAAAAAGGACATACCAAATTTTGGAGGCGGGAGAAATTAGACCAACTCCCATCCAAAGACAAAATCATCACAAAGATAACAGAGTGTGCTGAAATGGACAGATTGACGCTGGAACTCCAGGAAAAGGAAGAAAGTGAATACTATCTTGTATGGCACCAATGGTATCAATGGCTGGAAAGGAAAATCAGTAAAAATGTAGAGGACAGAAATTAGGGTAAAGACTTACATAAGGAGATGAAATCATAAGAAATCTAAATTTGTACTGTAAAGTTATAATGTTGGAATTAGATATTTAATAATTACTCTTTATTAAAATATATAAGCTCAACGACATATATTCTGTTGATGACAAAAACGTATATGTAGAATGTTAGGTGGGTTTGTAGGTGGTGGGTTTTTTGTTTGTCTTGTACTGTATTGTATTGTATTGTCTTTATATCTGTGTTTATATTTTAATAATAATAAAAAAAAATGAAGGCTTCGTGACTGGGTCTTCCCTCCCCTTCGTTGGGATACATATATACTGTATGTCTTTATTAACTCTTTGACTTGCATTTCAAGTGAAAAGAAGAAAATAAGGTCCTGCAAGAAACCTACTGCCAAGGAGATTGTTTACAACAAAACAATAATGCTACCGGTTCGTACTGGTTTGGGTGTACCGGTAGTGGTGGTGACGTGTGGTTTGGCGAACCGGTAGCGGTGGCAGCACGAGGCTCCGCCCACCCGGCCGGATGTTGTTACTTCCTGGTTTTAACCAGAAAGTAACCAGTTTTTGACCCTCTGCTCATGCGCAGAAGGCTTTGCACATGCGCAGAGGGTCCAAAATCTCACATGATATGCGCACATGGAGCACGCACTCCCGAACCGGAAAGGAAGGTAAATAGATTTAATAATAATAATAATAATAATAATAATAATAATAATAATAATAATAATAATAATAATAATAATAATAATAATAATAATTGCAATACCTGGTGATGCACGAATTGAAGATAAGCAGCAAGAAAAAATCACAAAGTACCGGGACTTACAAATTGAAGTTGAGCGACTGTGGAAAAAGAAATCGTGTGTTGTCCCGATTGTAATTGGAGCCCTTGGAGCAATACCCAAAGGGCTACCCCGCTATTTAGAAATCCTAAATTTGCCGGACTTGAACATTTTGACTCTACAAAAAACCACCTTACTCGGAACAGCTTACATCCTCCGACGATACCTTAACAGTTCCTAGGTTCTTGGTTAGGACTCGAGCTGCTGAGCTATTAACCAGCCTCAAAGGCTGTGAATCTCAAAGATTAACCAATAAATAATAATAATAATAATAGTAACTTTATTGTCATTGTACGTGTATACACAGTATACCCATACAACAAAATTCACTTAACCACCAAAGACCAGGTCCAACACACCAAACAATCCCCAAACACACTCCCACCCACCACAATTCCCCACCCCTAAACCACCCAAACATCCACACAACAGACCAAGTCATGCTGTCCAACAGCTCACTGATGGTGGCCCTTTAGTTCATTGTTGAGTCCAATTATAACTCTGGGATAAAAACTATTCAGAAAACGTGTGGTCTGAGTTTTAATTGTTCTGTATCTTCTGCCAGAAGGCAACAGTCCAAAAAGATTGTAAGCAGGATGGGAAGAGTCTCTGAGAATGTTATGCAACTTCCTCAAACAGCCAGATTCGAAGATGTCGTCCAGGGCTGGTAGCTGCTCATCCCTACTCTAGATCTTCTGGAACACAAGACTCACAAAACTAGGGTTTGTAGTCCAGATATCTGAAAGGCGTCAGAACACTCTATGAAAGGAAAGTCTAAAATACTGACTAGGTAGGTAGGTATCTTCTAGCTAAGCGGGACTACACTATTCATTATTCCGAATAACTTTTTCTCCAAGGTGCCCGAAGGCAGAACAAGAAGTAATGGATGGAAACTAATCAAGGAGAGGAGCAACCTAGAACTAAGGAGGAATTTCCAGACAGTGAGGACAATTAATCAGGAGAACGGCTTGTCTTCAGAAGTTGTGAGTGCTCCAACACTGGAAGTTTTAAAGAAGAGATTGGATAACCATTTGTCTGAAATGTTATAGGGTTTTCTGCTTGAGCAGGGGGTTGGACTAGAAGACCTCCAACATCCCTTCCAACTCTATTATTCTGTTATTCTGTTAACACTGACAGGATGATGGGAGTTATGGTCCAATGCCTTTGGAGGACTCCTAGCTCTGGAAGGCTACGCTGAAGCTTAGTTAACTGTGAAGGAAGAAAGAACAGTTCCCATCTGCTTCCTGGAGATCCTTCTACAGGAAATGATATGTAGGTTCCATTCACCCTTTTGTAAAGTCAACGTAAACCATTCTCCCCAGTACAAATGTGCCAGATGGGTTCTTGGCCAGAGAAAAGAACATTTCTTCCTCAACGAAATTGAATTAAAGCTGCTCTGCTCTATTTAGGAAGGAACCGCAGACTACCAACATCGTTCAATGCAGGGAGGGGAAAAGATTATTAGAGAAAACTGATGATGTCATGCATGCAGAGGTCACAGGTCATGGGTCTGCCCCGTCCAACCTGAATCAAATGTTCTCTTATGTAAAGGAGGGAAGAAGTGACTCAGTCTTGGTTGGGATGGTGTCTTCTTGCTTGCCTGAGCTCTAAGTGCCCAGTTGCATGGAGAACATGTCCATTTGGTAATGGGTTCTTCTGAACAGAAGAAGGAGGAACTGGATATAATATAGAGCAGGGGTGACGAACCTTTTACTCACCGAGTGCCAAACAGGTACGTGCTTCGCAAGCTTTGCCCGTGCGCATGCCATTTGCACTAACACGTGCCTTGTCCCCATGCGCTCTGTGCACAACTAAACCATCTGCACATGCGCGCAGCTTTCGCCTGCACCCCCACCGTGTGTTGTGCATGCAATCGCACCATCTGTGCATGTGTGTGGTTTTCGTATGCACAATGCACATGTGTGAACACCATTTGCACATGCGTACGCTGTGCACCAGTACTCTTGAGTGCATGCACACACACACGCACATGCGCAGGAGACCTGCTGGGTCCCCTAAATTGCACGCACGAGCACCGGAGTCCCGAACATCAGCTGGGGCGTGCATGCATGCACAGCTACAGGTGAGTTGGGCAACAGCTCGCGTGCCTGGAAAAATGGGTCTGTGTGCCATAGTTTCGCCATCACGGATATAGTGGGAGAAGACGGATATTCAGGGTTGAAATCCAGCAAGTTCTGACAGGTTCTGGAGAACTGCTACTGGAAATTTTGAGTTGTTCGGAGAACTGGCAAATACCACCTCTGGCTGGCCCCAGAGTGGGGTGGGAATGGGGATTTTGCAGTATCCTTCCCCTGGAGTGGGCTGGGAATTTTGCAGTATCTTTCCCCAGCCACGCCCACCAAGCCACACCATGCCCACCAAGCCATGCCCACAGAACATAAAAAAATTTGGATTTCACCACTGTGGATATTGCACATGGTCAATGAGCTCCATTTTTGCTGGCAGAGGGTTGCAGGAGGCCATTGCAGCTGAAAACAGAGTTCGGGAGGGCCGCACACGGCCCTCATGAGCTCTGTTTTTGCTGGCAGAGGCACAGTGGGCCAGTCCTTCGCTGTTCCCAGGGCAGTCCCACTGGCTGGATCTGGCCGGCGGGCCTTGAATTTTGACACCTCTGACCTACAGTGATGAAGCACCCACAACTTCTGATGTGCAGGCTGTTCCACTGGTTAATTGTTCTCGCTTTCAGGAAATGTCTCCATAGTTCTAGATGGCTTCTCTCCTTGATTACTTTCCATCCGTTGCTTCTTGTCCTGCCTTCAGGGGCTTCGGAGAATAGGTTGACCCCCTCCCCTCTTCTTTGTCACAGCCCCTCAAATGTTGGAACACTGCTATCATGTCACAGCTTTTCAGCTGCACCTTTATTGCCACTTAGAGAAGTTAGAACATAAGAACAGATGCTTAAGATACAGTTGTTTCCCTGAACAGGAGCGAGTCTGCCTTTCGGAGGCCATAGGGATATCTTTTTTAATGGCAAAGAAGCCAACATTTTTTCTTTTTTGTTATTTCAGTAAAATCCAATGATCTCATCTGTTTTTGTTCTTCTACTGTGCAAATGTAGGCAATTAGAGGCTAGCTATTATGTGTCTGTGTCAACTTAGCAAACAATTTTCCCTTTGTCTTGGCTCATCTCGTTGCCGAGTTGGAAAGCTTAAAAAACAGGAGTCGCTCTGAACTTGGTCTGTTTCCCAAATTAGATTCTTGCCTCCAAAATCTTGCTGATACATTACCGAGAGGGACTACTGGCTGAATTTGCTTTAAAAAAAAAAAATCAGGTCTACAGAGACCTGTTTTATCCAAGCAGCTGAAATCAGGTCTTCCATCCTACAGAGGAAGGCCATCATCAATTTAGACAAGGCCAGGAAGGACATCACGGTGAAAAGCAAAGACTGGAAAAGTTAGCACAATGTTTTTTTTTTTTACAGCTGTGAAATCTGAATGCTGACAAACAGATAAGAGTCCTTCAAGTATAGTCCTGGAGAAGTTCTTAGGAATATCAGAGACTGCCAGAGGAACCAATCGATCAATCAATCTTAATAGTACTTTTAAAAGGCTGAGAAGCAAGCAGGAACTCATATGCTTTAGGGACGTTGTACGAGGGTATGAGAGTCAGCCCCATCAAGTAGACCAGACCAGAAAATCAACTTTATTGAAAGGATAAAACAATTTTCACTGAGATTGGCTCTAATGACACTGTTATGGAATGATGGGACCAAACAACATTCCTGGTCAGCCAGAGACAGTTTATTGCGCAGTTTCAGAATCAGATTTGTATCTGCAATTCTAAACCAAGAAGAGCTCTGATACAACTGCTTTTATACATCTGCAAGACAAAGGATTTTGTGAGCACAGCAGTTTTCCATATATGGTTAACATACATTTGTTACATTATAATTGACACTTTCTAATTACTAAATTCATTCATTATTTTCTAGTTCATAAGATTATCTTAGCTAAACAACCTTCCTCAGTTCTGTGATTGCTGATGCGTAGATTCATGGCTGCTTTGGATAATAAGTAACTTTTGTTTCATATGGATGTCCTTGCATTCTTGACAACTAGGCCCCTCAGAAGATATATTACCAAGAACGGAATTTAGCTGACTTAGTGTAATTTCTAAACAGCACATTTCTTTCTTATAATAATGTGAATAAAGAGGGTCCTTCAGTGTTCATATAGCTGACCCTGTACTATTCCTGCATCATTCACATTAACACGATCTTAATAGCCTGACTGTGCTAGACTTCCTCACTCTTCTTACACCCCAGGGGAGCAGGAAGTTGTCTGTCTGAGCCACTTCCAGTGCTCAGTGCTAGAAGGAAGTGGGGTTTGTGGAGAGGAGGAGGAGGAGATGACAGTGGGGTCCTTGATGCTCTCTGAGCTTGGTGATTTTCTTACGGACGTTTCATTACCCAGACAAGGTAACATTATCAGTGCTAGTCGCCAAGCACTAATGATGTTAGCTATTTCGAATAATGAAACATCTGCAAGAAAAGAACCAAGCTCAGAGAGCTCCAAGGACCCCTCACTTCCAAGCAATTCCTCCAAACATATTTTTCTTTTTCCAGAACTTGACATCCATTGAATATTTTATAATCTTTCCAACTTGGTGGGCGGCATTCTTCCTAAGGGTGGGCTTCCCAGCGTGGGAACCGACGGGGGGGCAGTTTGTTTTCATTGTGCAAAAAAAAAAAAAAAAAAATCCCTGACTCCACATTTCTCTCCCTTACAAGCTCTGGTTTCCTAGCGGTCGGACTGGGTTTTCCATCTGTGTGGCTCAGTGCCAGCCCCTGAACTCCATGCAGAGCTATAAAAGGGACCCTCCGCCGTTAGGAAATGCTGAAAGCGGATGCCTTGAACAGGACTTCAGAAAAGACTTTAAAAAAAAAAAACACCCTGGTAAGCTTAAACACTTTCTAACCCTTAGAATTCCCAGATTTCGACCGAAAGAAACAGCACAATTTGCAACCGTGAAGGCTAAGATTTCTGGTGTTACTTGGTGTATAGAGGATGGTGTAATCGTGTAACGGGTTTTTTTTATGTTGCAAACAAAAGCAGAGTATAACCTTATTTTGTTAACCGAGTGTTTATTAAGGAAGGTGTTTGGGGAGGCGCAGACGTATTTCTACATGTAATGCTGAACAAAATATATGACTTTTTGTGTAGTGCTTTATCCGCCTGGGCAGACCGGTTAGGATTTGCAGGGATTATTTTAGATGGGAAGACAGTTTGAAGGCATCTCGGAGCAGCTGAAATTGTTTTTTTTAACTATATCTTAAATGGGAAATGTATGAGATTGCTAACCAGGATTGGGGGGGGGGGGAAATGTTTCTAGTTTGTTCCTGTCCTGAAGGTAGCTTAATTTTATTCTTCCCATTAAGGTGCAATTCATATTTTTCGCAGTACACATCATAGTTAAAAATATGGTTAAATCTGATCTGCAGTTCTGTAAAGACATATCTGGGAATAAATGCCTCCAAAATCCCTGATCCTTATTTCTGAGGAGGAGTACACTGTTAAGGTGCAAAAAAAACAATAGAAAGATTAGCCAAAGAGAAACAAATGGTACATTGAGGAGAAATTCCTTACTAGTATCTATCTCTTCCCACTTATGACTATAACTATGTTGCTTGTATCTTTCAATTATATTGTTTTATTTGTTTCTTAGTACAATTTGATAGCTTATTAGTAACCTTGACTATCACTAAGTGTTGTATCTTTTTATTCTTGATGAATGTATTTTATTCTCCTTATGTACACTGAGAGCATATACACCAAAGACAAATTCCTTGTGTGTCCAATCACATTTGGCCAATCAAGAATTCTATTCTATTCTATTTTATTCTATATGTTTAATTTGGTACTTTGAAGTTCATCTGTGCCTTTTTGACTTGATTCTACAATTCTAGATATATTCCAGTCTGGATAGAATAGAATAGAATAGAATAGAATAGAATAGAATAGAATAGAATAGAATAGAATAGAATAGAATAGAATAGAATAGAATAGAATAGAATAGAATAGAACAGAACAGAACAGAACAGAACAGAACAGAATAGAATAGAATAGAATTCTTTATTGGTCAAGTGTGATTGGACACACAAGGAATTTGTCTTTGGTGCATATGCTCTTAGTGTACATAATACATGTACAAGATACATTCATCAAGAATCATAAGATACAACACTTAATAATAGTCATAGGGTACAAATAAGCAATCAAATCCTATTAGAAAACAATCAATATAAATTGTAAGGATACCAGCAACAAACTTACAGTCATGCAATCATAAGTTGGAGGAGATGGGTGATGAGAACGATGAGATTAATAATAATGCAGACTTAGTAACTAGTTTGACAGTGTTGAGGGAATTATTTGTTTAGCAGAGTGATGGCGTTTGGGGAAAAACTGTCTTTGTGTCTAGTTGTTCTGGTGTGCAGTGCTCTATAGCGTCATTTTGAGGGTAGGAATTGAAACAATTTATGTCCAAGATGCGAGAGGTCTGTAAATAATAGAAATGTAAATAAGCAGTTAATGCCAAGAGGATATGGGGAAAACATTCCCCCTTGTTCCCATAAGTTAAAGCAGGGTTGGACAACTACTTTTCTAATATTAGAGTTGGTACCATCTTCAACTGAGATGCTCAGGGAGACGTTTCTCTGGTCATGACAACATTGTTCAATTTGCTTGCTCCCAAGACAGTGGTCAAAGGAAGGTGGGGACAAAATCCATCTGTCATGCCTGGAAGCCATATTACCTGTATGCCTTGAGGATCCAGGCCTGCCACAATCATATCGTGGGAAGTTGGGAGAGAATGAAGTAGAGATAGCCATAACAAACTTCTCTAAGAGAAGTTCAAGGCCATGGTGTCCGGCAGCTGTGCAAAGAAGAAATTGGAGGATGTCTTCTGCTCGGGAAAGAACTAATTGGAGCTGTGGTGGACATGTGGGAGATGTGGGCAAGGTCTTGAACTTTCTTGTAGGTGAGGAAAACCCGGAAGCTTTCAGATTCAGGTTTTCCTAGATGTGCCAATATGACATCCCTTATAAAAGTTACCTTTGAGGAACTTCAAGACTCGGAGTTTGATTTCGTTGGGGGTGTTACATGGAATCCTGACACTGTCCAGATCGAGTCCATATTGATGTAAAATGTGTCTTGTTTTCTTCTTCCCAGGTTGTTCTTCCATTTGTGGAAATCCAAGGAGATTTTAAAACCAGAGTGCGTGATGATCCAAATGCAAATTTGACCCGCTTGGAAATTAGCATCGGAGAATCCTGTTCTGGAGTTCAAAGGATGATTGAATTACAGAGACAGCTTCTGCCTGCCTTCCTTTTCCTTGCAGTTGCCTGCATTTCTGGTGAGCGTGGCTGATCTTCCTCAGGGTTGCTACACACTTCATCTTGTGTCACAGAGCCAACCCAACCTAGAACTAAGGAGGAATTTTCCTGACAGTTAGAACAATTAAGCCGTGGAACGACTTGCCTCCAGAAGTTGTGGATGCTCCAACACTGGAGGTTTTGAAGAAGAGATAGGACGACCATTTGAGTGAAATGGTATAGGGCAATGTTGGCGAACCTTTTTGGCACCGCCTGCCAAAATGGGAAAGCGCGTGTGCGTGTGCTGGAAACCATAAGAGAGCTGCCCCGTTTCGCACACGTGTGCCAGGGAGATGATCTTCTGGTTTCCGTTTCACGCATGGAGTTCATGCGTGCATACGCACCAGAAACCGGAGGACCAGGTGGCTGGTGGGCATGCACATGCCGGAAATCAGAAGACCAGCCACCTGGCGTGCGCATGTGCACCGGGCAGCTACTCTGCCTATTTCTGGTGGTCCCTCATGTGTGAATACCAGCTGGTCGGCACCCGGAAACTGGAAGAGCACCAGGCGATGGCTTGCGTGCCCAGAGAGATGGCTCTGCATGGCACTTCCGGCACGTGTACCATAGGTTCGCCATCATGGGTATAGGGTTTCCTGCCTGAACAGGGGGTTGGACTAGAAGACCTCTAAGGTCGCTTCCAACTCTGTTATTCTGTTATCTGAGCCATGTTTAAGAAGAAATCCATTTCAACTCACACTGAAGCACAAATATGCCAAGAGAAATGATTGGTTTCCTACAATATGTTCAACCCAACTGTGCTGAGTCTCTCTAGGGTTACGTGCAAACCCAACGTATGATTTTTTCAGATAAACTTTTAAATCCACATTCCTGAGTGGTTACTGCATTGATTTTTCATGGTTTGGTAACATTGAGAATATAACTTTTTGTTTCCAAACAGTACATTTAATTTATTTTCTGATTCACAACAAACCACAAATAAGCCAGAAATGCTGGGTTCATGCGATATATTGTCACCAAAAGAGAAGCCAATATGTTTCTATATATTTTAGTATAGATTATGGTACAATGAATGAAATGAATAGATAAAGGCCCAAAAAAGAAAGGAAGGGGGGGGGGAAATCTGTAAATTATTAATATTGTATTAGTATAAAATTAGCCCAATCCTTCAATGTCTTCTTTAATCAAAATCATCTGGAAGCATATTTTCCCATCTTTTCATTTTTATGTTATTAAGACCACCCATAAGGAAAGTTAACCAAGTTTAATATTTGGAGTTCATGTCACATTTTTATTAATTTAGTTAAACATGTTGTTTGAATATAATCTATAGTATGTCTCTTTAGTTAAAAAGGACTTTTGTCTTTTATTTTGGTCGTTGAACTTTTACCATACAAATAGTACAATTTAATGCACAGTCTTTCATATTAGAATGTGAAAAATAGGGAAGACGAATTGCCTTTTTAAAGTAAATTTACATCTGTTTGATTTTAGAAGTTTTTATTAGAATACACAATTTTGTAAAATGTTTCCAGGCTTTGCTCCCGAATTTCCCTTTGTAAAGCAAAGTTATAAACATAAACAATTTTTTGTTTAGTCTTATATGAACCTGTTTCAAATTTGCTCCTTTTTTTCCCAAGTCCTTTGTTTTTTCCAAGAAAATATGGCCATCACAGCCTTTCCGCTTTGACTAGGTTCGGTTGATTATTATTTTAATTAATTACTAGTCATGATTACATCATTATTAAAATTATTGGCTGACACCTATCTTCTCAAACATTTGCAGGGTTTAGGAAAAGAGAGCTTAAAACTGACCTGTGAGTTTCGTTCTTTGTGACTGGGTTACAATGTCTACGCCAAACAAGTCTTAGACGCCAGATGCATGACATTTTTCTGTAAAGATTAATCCAAGTGTTTTGTACACTTTTATAGCTGCAGGATTTGCAACTGGATCTGTTCCTGCCCAGTGCTTCCCTACTATCCAAAATCTAACTCTCATCTGAGCTACTGGAGCAAAACCCTCCTATCTATTTGGAGAAAATGAGATAAACAGACTGAACTGTAAAGTTTTTGGTCAATAATAAAATGCCTTTTTCTAGCGTCAATGATGGGAAAAATAGTTTTCAACTGAGTTCTTTCCAGAAAAAATACAGAATGCCAAACCCCTTCCCTTGGGCTACCAAGAAAGCTGTATGAATATATCTGAATATCTGTGGAGATTTTCAGTCATCCAGGTCATGGTTGTCCCCAAGGTGCTTTTTCAAGAGGCCACTGGATTTTCTTTGTTTTTCCTTGAAGACGTTTCGCTTCTCATCCAAGAAGAGGCTTCAGTTCTCAAGAGAAGCGAAACATCTTCAAAGAAAAACCAGAAAGTCCAGTTGCCTCTTGAAAAAGCACCTTTGGGACAGTATATCTGAATATTATCACTATATGGATAAATGCATGGCTAGGTTTTTGTTTTGTTTTTGTTTTAATTTGATTTATATGCCGCCCTTCTCCGGAGACTCAGGGCGGCTTACAATGTGCTCAGCAATAGCCTTCATCCTTTTGTATATTTATACAAAGTCAGCTTATTGCCCCCACAAACTGGGTCCTCATTTCACCTACCTTAGAAAGGATGGAAGGCTGAGTCAACCTTGAGCCTTGGCGAGATTCGAACCTGCAGTAATTGCAGGCAGCTGGTCTTAATAACCAGCTTAATAACAGGGTGCCTTAGACCACTGTACTACCAAGGCTCTAATACCAAGGCTCTAAGGTTAAAATATATGCAGGATATGAATAGAATATTATTTATTTATTTATTTATTTATTTATTTATTTCTTTATTTATTTCTTTATTTATTTATTTATTTATTTATTTCTTTATTTATTTATTTATTTATTTATTTATTTATTTATTTATTTATTGTTCAAATTTATATACTGCCCTTCTCCCGAAGGACTCAGGGTGGTGAACAGCCGAAGATAAAAATACATAGAATACAAAATTTAAAAATAGTTTAAAACAAATTAAATAGTATTGGCCCACGACAATTAAAACACCCCCAATTTAAAATCAAATTAAGAACTAAATTACTCAATTAAAAGAGTTAGGCCAGCCCGGCTTGTTGGAATAGAAAAGTCTTGAGGGCGCGGCGGAAGGTGCGTAGATCTGGAATCCTCCTTATCTCCAGGGGCAATTCGTTCCATAGGGCAGGTGCCCCCACAGAGAAGGCTCTCCCCCTGGGGGCTGCCAGCCGACACTGTTTGACCGACGACACCCCGAGGAGCCCCTCTCTGTGGGAGCGTACTGGCCGGTGGGAGGCTCTTGGTGGCAGAAGGCAGTCTCGAAGATAGAATAGAATAGAACAGAACAGAACAGAACAGAACAGAACAGAACAGAACAGAACAGAATAGAATAGAATTCTTTATTGGCCAAGTGTAATTGGACACACAAGGAATTTGTCTTTGGTGTGTATGCTCTCAGTGTACATAAAGAAAAAATAAAATATATTCATCAAGAATCATAAGATACAACACTTAGTGTAGGATACTAATAAGCAATCAAATCATACTAGGAAACAATAAAACAATATAAGTTGTAAAGATACAAGCAACATGGATATAGCCATAAGTGGGAAGAGACAGGTACTAGTAAGGATGAGAAGAAGAATAGTAATACAGTCTTAGTAATTAATTTGACAGTGTTGTGGGAATTAGTTGTTTAGCAGAGTGATGGCATTTGGGGAAAAAACTGTCCTTGTGTCTAGTTGTTCTGGTGTGCAGTGCTCTATAGCATCATTTTGAGGGTAGAAGTTGAAACAGTTTATGTCCAGGATGTGAGGGGTCTGTAGATATTTTCACAGCCCTCTTTTTGACTCGTGGAGTATTTGTTGTTGTTGTTAGTTGCGAAGTCGTGCAGTATACAGGTCCTCAATTTTAAATCATTACAAGAAGCAATAGATAGAAACTAATCAAGGAGAGATTCAACCTAGAAATGAGGAGGAACTTTCTGACAGTGAGAACAATCAACCAATGGAACAGAAGTTGCCTTCAGAAGTTGTGGGTGCTCCAACACTGGAGGTTTTAAAAAAGAGATTGGACAACCATTTATCTGAAATGGTATAGAGCAATGATGGCTAACCTTTTTGCCACAAAACTTGGGTAGGTGTGGCTGGTGTCATGTGACTGGGTGGGAGTGAGTGACATCGAGTTGGCCACACCCACCCAGGCTTTGTGGCTCCCGATGTTTTCTTTTCTGTGGGAAACAGGTCCAAATGGCTCTTTGATTGTTTAAGGGTGCAGACCCCTGGCATAGAACATAGAATGAGAGAGTTGGAAGGGGCCTCAGAGATCTTCCAGTCCAGCCCCCTGCTCAAGGCAAGAGAGCTTATACCATCCGGTCGAATGGTTGACCGGCGTTTCAAATCCAGGGGCCATTCTTGGAGAAAACAAGCAGGTTTAGGTTTAGGGTGACCCGAGGGTGACCCTACCCTTTAGGTTTTATGTTATTAATTTCTATTTTATAATATTTTTTCATAAAATCTTCCCTTGCTGCTGTACAGTTGCTGAGACTGCTATTAGCTGTGGTACAAAGCAACTCTCCCTGACATTACATGGCCTGGTGTGGCTACAGATAGTCCTTGACATAATAGAATGGAATGGAATGGAATGGAATGGAATAGAATAGAATAGAATAGAATAGAATAGAATAGAATAGAATAGAATAGAATAGAATAGAATAGAATAGAATAGAATAGAATATTTGGAAGGGACCTTGGAGGTCTTCTAGTCCAACCCCTTGCTTAGGTAGGAAAGCCTACACCACTTCAGACAAATGGTTATCCAATCTCTTCTTTAAAACTTCCAGTGTTTTAAGGTTAGTTTGTTTATTTAAGCAATTTATATCCCAACATCTCATTTTCACAATTCAGAATATATTCGAGTGAGCTAAAAAACAAAAACAAAAGAAACACAGAAAGCCAAAATAAAACCAGAATTAAAACAACTCTAAAAACAACAACATTGATTAAACAATATTCAGTGTGCCAAAATGGACAGCAAGTGACATATCTCATTCAGCCTACTCGTTGGGCTCACCCTAATTTCTTGGCCTCAGCATTTGGGGGGGGGGAGCCAGAATTTAAAAACAGCCTATTCTTTTTTTTTTACAGCATTTTTTTTTGTTTGTTTCTGTTTATCCCCTCCCTAAGGTGAACGGATTTTAAAACAATCAGTGAGCTGGATCTCCAATGGACGAAAGCCCTACAGTCTTTTGACCAAACACAATTCAGACAGTAAGTCATTTTCCACTCCGTGCAGTTCTGTTTTAAGAAAGAATTAAGATGCCATATGCTTGTTATTAGGTTTTAAACAACAAATTAAAGTGGGTTAATTTATGAAAGATCCTGTCAGTCTGTCTCTGTGCCCTTCGATAATGGAAAACAGATTTGTCAGATGTAAATGCCTTATTCTCTAATGTGTAAATAATGTATATATGGAACATCAGAGGTTAACTTATTCTTTGGACTTTAATGTATTCATAACTTACCACTCCCATTCCTAGCTCCACCCCTTGTATATATAAGGAGCCACCCTCACCATTCTCGCTGCTTCTACCTTGAATATTCAGTGAATATAGAATGCCTATCATAATTAAAAAGAAATATATTTAAAGCTCTAACTCCTATTATCTTTATTGAGTCTGATCCTGAAAATATTGCAACAAGCTGGTAGCAGAGGATGGTTAATTGACTCAATAAGTAATTAAAAATGTCCAAGAAAGATAGGCCCAACACCAGGGCCTACAGCAAAGAAATAGAAACTGATCAAGAGATGACCAACGAATCCACCAATGCGATTTCGAGAGAATCCGAAGAATACACCACTGAAGAAGAAGAACTAATGAGTGAAAATAATGACCAGAAAGAAATCGAAATAGAAAATAACGAACTCAGGTCAGAGATATTAAAGATACTAAAAAGCCAAAAGAATGATGAAAATCTCATCGCGGACCTCCAGGAGATGCTGAAGAACAGCGGAGCAGCGAGAGAGAAAAACGTCATTAAAGAAAAACCCAAAGATCAAAAAACCGTAAGTGAGATGACTACTGAGAAAATAGTTGTTAAAAAGAAAAGATGTGATCCCGCGCGAAATTTTGAATAGCAGCCATCTTGGTTTCAACGAACTTCAAAAGAGAATGGAGCAGAGCCAATCAAAACGCTCAGTTCAAAATTTCTGGCGCGAAAAACACTATCAGACGAAGAAAGTGAGAAAGAAGTCTCAAACTCTTCAGATGATTCAAAATCAGAAAGTGAAGACGATTTAACAAAATCTCAAGTAAAATCAGCAATGAAAACGCTTTTTGCTGCTTTTGGGCCAAGACTGAAAATTACCAAGACATCTACGAAGAAGCAAGAAATCAAACCGGCGACTCAAGACCTGCACGCTCCCATCCTGACTTCGAAAGCGACGACGCCCGAGCCCAGAGAGCCATGCCGATTTCGCCCTACACCACAGACAAGATCGAATGCCAACGCACACAAAAAGAAGAAAAGAACCGTCGCCACCACCAGAACCCCAAAAACCGAGCCAGAGACCGACTCATCTGAGGAGGAGCGGATCGAGAGAGCTGAAAGGGAGAGAACCTTCCACGACGCCACCAAAGAAGAAATGAGCAACGCGCATGTGCGAAACTACGTAGACGACCCAGAAGGACTTGAACTGGTCAGAGAACCGCGCAGACTCATTGCAAGCATCCCAATGCCGTTCTGTAATTTCCTGCACTTGAGAGATCACGGACTGCCCCAGGTTGTAAGTAATGGACAGAATAATGTAGGTAACTTACCCAGTGACTTCCCAAAACTTAGAATTGATGGCATTAATTTACAAGAGTGGTATCAACAGCTTCAGGTTATTTTCATGAAAGAAAATTTACTATTCTTTATAACTAGCCCTCCAAGAAGACCTTGGACCTTAAAAATAGATTGTTTACATCATAGAGCATTTTTCATAATAATATCTAGCGTGTCTCCTGCAATGTATCATAGCATCAAACCAAACCTAACAGTATCAGAAATAATTCAATGCATGTTTAATCTATTTCACAGCGATAGCGTAGCTACAACCACAAGAATGTCTAAGGATTTCTTTTCCTCTAGAGTAAAACCAGGGGTTTCTATAAGTGAGCATTTGATAAATCTAAACAAAATAAGAGCTGAGCTACAATTGAGGGGGGAAGTGATTTCAGATCAAACAATGAAAAGTGTTATTATCAATTCACTTGATCCATCATGGGATAGCTTTATGTCACACTTAGATACCATTAATTTGGGATATTTATCCATAGAAAGCCTATCTAACAAATTGATAGCAGAAGACAATTCAAGAAAAAATCGATCCAGTAACCAAACAGACCACAAACCTTTTAGGAAAGTAGTCTTTCAAGATAAACATAATGAGGCCTTTAGATGCTACAATTGTGGATCCAGGGAACATAGTAGAAGAGACTGCCCCAAAGTCTCAAGAGAGAGACATAGGCCAGAATATAAGAGCAAATATAATTACAGACAATCTTCCACAGATAGACACAAATATAGAAGTCCACCAAATTACAAAGAAGGTAGAGGGGGTAGAGAAAATTCAAAGGAGAGGAAATCTGGGTCACTGAATGGGCTAAATAAACAAGACAGCACCAGAACACAGCAGGATGAGAATAACAATTGGCTTATTGATTCTGGTGCAACAAATCACACCACCAACAACAAAAGTATATTATCTTCATTTATAGAAGATAAATTTGTGATAAAGGTAGCTAATCAAGAAAAGGTTCAAGTACTAGGCAAAGGAAATGTGACCTTGCCTGGTCTAGGGAAAATAGAGGGGGTATTATTAATCCCAGAAATACCTCACAACATACTAAGTGCCATAAAATTAAGCAGAGAATCTGATATCAATATAGTTTTCTCAAAGGGGAAAGCAACTATAGAAAAGAACAAAACAAATGTAGGTACTGTAATGATAAAAGGAGGTCTACCCTATCTGATAACTAAAGAAAGATGTTTACATAACATTGATTCAAATATGGAAGATTGTATTGAAGCAGATGATGAAAATGTCAGTAACAGTGACAATGATGAGTGTAGAATAACTCATGATCACAAAAATACATACAAGGAAAAGAAACCAAAAATAGGTAAACCAATTCATGATGAGTGTGCTCACATCTTACACAGGAAGTTAGGACATGCAAGCTTTCCTGTAGTACAAAAAATGACTGAACACGCAGAAGGTGTCAAAATAAAAAATTGTGAAAATTATTTGGAATGCTCAGTATGTAAATCCACCAAACTAAAAACCAGTCCCAGACCAAAAAAATCTAACAGATCAACTAACAATATTTTTGATTTGGTACATATGGACTTAGTTGGTCCATTAAGTCCCTCAATTACCTATAGAAAACGTTACTTCCTAACAATAGTGGATGACTACAGCCGATATGGTTTTGTTTACACATTAAAGCACAAGGATGAAACATTTCAGAAATTTAAGGAATTCTACAAACGTATAGAAACACAACATAATATCAGAATAAAGCAAATTATGACTGATAGGGGATGTGAGTTCATGTCTAAAGAATTCTCCCAATGGTTAAAGGATAGAGGAATGTTACATTTCACGTCCAATCCTTTTTCTGCATTTCAAAATGGAGTTGCAGAGAGGAAAAATTCCACACTACAAACCATGATTAGGTGCACATTAGAGGATGCTGGTTTAGGCAAACAATTTTGGTCAGAGGCATTACATTATTCAAATTACACTCAAAATAGAACCTGGTCCAGTATTGTGAATAAGACACCATATGAGGTGATGTACAATAGAAAACCCAAATTATCACACATGCACATATTTGGAGTCACTGCAGACGTACACATACCTAAACAATTGAGGAGAAAGGGAGAAAACGTATCCAGGAGATTAAGATTCATGGGATACGAAACTGGAACCAAAGGGTACAGATTCATTGATAGTAATAACAAATTTATAGTATCCAGAACAGCTGTGTTCCATGAACAGGCCAATTGGTCAAAATTGCACCTTAATGAAATATTTCCTAATAAATGTAAAGATACGATATCTTGCGAGGAAGGAACAACAGAAAATCAAAATATTAACAAAAGTAAGAACAAAACCAAAACTTGGACTAATAGTCAGCATAAAATAAAGACAGACACATTAACAAAAAAGGAAGCTAGATATTTGCATGATAACCATAGCAAGCCTGAAAGAACTATTAGAAACAATAGAAACCAAATACCAAATAAATACAAAGATTACATAATGCATATGAATGGAGAACAAATAACACCTAATACATATGAAGAAGTATTGAAACTTCCACATGAAGAAAGAGAAAAATGGGAACTAGCTATGGAAAAAGAGATGGAAAGTTTACAAGGATTGAATGTATTCACACCTGCGATCGCACCTAAGGATAAAACAATTATAGGTACCAGGTGGATTTATAAAATTAAGAACTTAGAAGGAGGCAATACCTTATACAAGGCTAGACTAGTTGCACAAGGCTATGCACAAAAATATCCAGAAGACTATACTGATACATATTCACCCACAGTGAGAACAGAGAGTGTCAAAACAGCCCTTGTAGTAGCATCTGCACTCAATCTGGACGTATTCCAATATGACATACAGACCGCATACTTACATGCAAAATTAGATAAGGAAATATATGTAAGAGCACCACACAGTCAATACACTAATAAGAACGAAATTTGGTTATTAAATAAGAGTCTGTACGGATTAAAGCAATCCGGCAAAAGATGGTACGATTGCTTGGTAAAAGTACTTAAGACCATGGATTTCAACGCCACCACTGCCGATAACTGTTTCTTTGTAAAAAAGAGTAATGATCATATTGAATTTGTATTAATTTACGTGGACGATATTTTATACATTGGAAAGCATAAAGAGAGCAGGGAAATCTTTGTAAATAAGTTAAATGAACACTTCTCACTGAAATCCCTGGGTAAAGTGAATAAATACCTTGGTGTGCAAATTAACAAAACTAAAAGGGGATTCAAACTTACACAGAAAGATAAAATCATCGAACTCCTAAACAAATGTAACTTAAATAATGCCAAAACCTGTGACACCCCTATGCAAACTGATTTTCTTAGAAACACTGATGAATCTTCCCCTGAGTTTAAAGACAACACATTTTACAGATCAGTTATAGGTTCACTCCTCTATATATCTAATTGGACTAGGCCAGATATTGCATTACCTCTCAATCTATTGTCAAGATATGTTAGTAAACCAACCTTGTATCATTGGGAAGCTGTCAAAAGAATTCTAAGATATCTGAAGGGTACATTAGATTTTTGTTTAATGTTGGAACCCAATAATGACAGAGAACCAAAAATTACTTGTTATGCTGATGCAGATTGGGCTGGTGATACATCATGCAGAAAGAGTACTTCTGGTTATGTTTTTCTATTGAATGATTGTCCAGTTTACTGGTATTCTGGTAAGCAAGAACTAGTAGCCACTTCTACCACAGAAGCGGAATATGTTTGTTTGTCCAAGGCTGCAAATAACCTTGTATGGTTCAATGATCTGATCACTGATGTTTGGAAGAAACCCACTTTACCATTTATTATGCATGAAGACAATAAAGCGGCCATTGAAATATCCAGATCCGATGCAATTGGACAAAGGTCCAGGCATATTGATATAAAGTTTAAGCATGTGAGACAACTGTCCCAAGACGGATTCATTAAAGCAATACATTGCGATACTTCTGAACAATTAGCTGACATATTAACAAAACCCTTACCTTCTAAACAACACAAATATTTAACTTCTAAATTATATATATTATATTGTCCTGAATCAGAATGTAATTGGTGTTGTGTAACGAACCGGCATTTAGAGGGGGATTTGTCAGATGTAAATGCCTTATTCTCTAATGTGTAAATAATGTATATATGGAACATCAGAGGTTAACTTATTCTTTGGACTTTAATGTATTCATAACTTACCACTCCCATTCCTAGCTCCACCCCTTGTATATATAAGGAGCCACCCTCACCATTCTCGCTGCTTCTACCTTGAATATTCAGTGAATATAGAATGCCTATCATAATTAAAAAGAAATATATTTAAAGCTCTAACTCCTATTATCTTTATTGAGTCTGATCCTGAAAATATTGCAACAAGATTAATCCTTGCTAAAGCTTAATTCGTTCTGGCTAACACCCCTAGAAACAGATCGTCTCTTTTTGTTAAAAGCTAAAGCCAAGTCTACAGTAGTTGTCAACAGTTTATAAGTCAGAGATTTCCTGACATCGTAAATCACAACAGGGAATCTCAGTTTTACCAAGTAGTTTACTCTGAAGATTAATGTTAGGTTAATTGCCGCAAACACAAAGTGTTTAAAATAACAGATATTTTTAAAAGCTATGTGTAGCCTTAATCCCCATTCTGAGTGAAATATGCAGGCTATCCTTAAACACAAAATGCTATGGACAAAAGAGAGCTTCTCCTAACTCCATCAGTGGTGGGTTTCAAATTTTTTTTACTACCAGTTCTGTGGGTTGTTGGGCATGTTGGGCATGGCAGGGGAAGGATACTGTAAAATCTCCATTCCGTCCCCACTCCAGGGGGAAGGATACTGTAAAATCTCCATTCCCTCCCCACTCCAGGGGAAGGTTACTGCAAAATCCCCATTTCCTCCCGATCATCTGAGCCTCGGGAGGCAGAGAAGAGATGGGGGCGGGGCCAGTCAGAATTTTTACTACCGGTTCTCCGAACTGCTCAAAATTTCCGCTACCGGTTCTCCAGAACTGGTCAGAACTTGCTGAAACCCACCTCTGAACTCCATTCATGTTGGAGAATGGAAGGATTTCACCCTTCGAATGGTGTGGGAGTATGAATGGATTTCCAGAAAATTTGCAAACCCTTCCATTCTCCACCATCCATTCAGAGCTGAAGAATCTTCTTGGATGAGAGGCGAAACGTCTTCAAAAGAAAAAATAAGAAAGTCCAGTTGCCTCCTGAAAAAAGCATCTTTGGGACAACCATGACCTGGATGACTGAGCTATACAATTTGGGATGGACATTCTTGGAATGGTGTGGGAACATGAACATATTTCTAGAAAAATTGCATATTACAGGAACCAGGAGCACCATTCAGGTGATCCTGAGGACACAGATAAACTTCCAAGTGCTTCAACGACCCTCTAAAAGGATGCAAATCTCCAGCTGTCTGCAAGGAATATAAATCCTTCCATTCCCCACCATCCTGTCAGAGCTGAAGAAGCTTCTTGGATGATAAGTGAAACGTCTTCAAAGGGAAAAAAACCCAAGAAAGTCCTGTTGCCTCCTGAAAAAGCACCTTTCTATCTTAAGCAGTCTCCATTTTATTCCCGGCTTGGAACTGAACCTGGATAATTTAAAAGAAAAAATTTATAAGATGATGTATTGCTGGCCTTCTCTGTGGGGGCACCTACCCTCTGGAATCAATTGCCTCCAGAGATAAGGAGAATCCAAGACCTCGGTGCCTTCTGCCGTGCCCTTAAAACCTTCCTTTTCCAGCAAGCCAGGCTGGCCTAATTTTTTTAAGTGTTTTTAAGTGTTTTGTTTATTGTTTTTAATTAATGGGGCCAAATTTATATATGTATATTTTAACTGTATTTTAATATTTGTATTTGATGTTTTTACTTGGCTGTTCACCGCCCTGAGTCCTCAGGGAGAAGGGCGGTATACAAATTCAGAATAAAATAAAAATAAAATAAAAATAAATTTAATGCCAGATAAGCTATCAAAGATGTATGAAGGCATGTCAAATGAATGTTGGAAGTGTAAAAGTAAAGAAGGGACTTTCTATCGTTTATGGTGGACATGTGATGAAGCAAAAAAAAAAAAAACAATTGGAACATGATTCATATTTTAATACAGAAAATTCTGGAAATGAAGATAAAGATGAAACCAGAAACTTCCCTTTTGGGTCTAATAGAAAAAGACTTGGAGAAAAAATAATTGAAACTTTGATATGTTGAGCACCAGGGGTGAAATCCAGCAGGTTCTGGAGAACCGATAGTGGAAATTTTGAGTAGTTTGGAAAACCAGCAAATACCACCTCTGGCTGGCCCCAGAGTGCAGTGTGAATGGAGATTTTGCAATATCCTTCCCCCAGGAGTGGGGAGGGAATGGGGATTTTGCAGTATCCTTCCCCTGGAGTGGGGAGGGAATGGGGATTTTGCAGTATGCCTCCCCTGCCATGTCCACTAAGCCACGCCCACCAAGCCACATCATGCCCACCAAGCCATGCCCACAGAACCGGTAGTAAAAAAAAATAGGATTTCATCACTGTTGAGCACGATTATTATATGCACAAAAATGGAAGGACACTTCAATTCCCAGGATGGGCGAATGGCTGCAGAAGCTGATGGAGTTGGCTGAAATGGCAAAATTGACTATTTTGATTAAAGAAAATAATATTAATGCTTTTGTTTCCCCCTGGAGACCGCTTCTGAACTTTGTGCTTGAAGTGGAAAAGAGTAAAACTTTGATTTTGGGTTTTACCGATTAGATTGATAAATGAGAAACGGTTAGTTTATATTATGATGGAAAAAAAGCCTCCAAAAAGTTGTGGTTTGATGTTAAGGCTTTATTCTACTGCAACAGAGAGAGTTGGAAGTCAACGCTTCTCTTTCTTTTTCCCAACCCTTCCTCGCTTCTCTTACTCCCAGCTTTCTCCCACTGCTTTCCTATTTACTTTTGTATTTTGTTTCTTTATTTTATCTTACAACTCAGTAAAATGTTTCACTTGGCAAAAAGCAGCCTCCATTTTATTCCCGGCTTGGAACTGGACCCGGATTTTCCTTCCTACAATAGTAAGGATTACAATCAGGCATGGTATTCACTTACCTTCATTACCGGTTCGCAAATGTGAGCATGCGCATGCCACCTCCACACATGCACAGAGCCTCAAAAATGGGATGTGATGATGTCCGGGTAGGTGGGCGGCGTCTCCTGCAGCCACCGCTACCGATTCGCCCGAACCGGATAGAACCGGCTGGATATCACTACTGATGACAATATCCCTTTCTGTGGCCATACAATATGCAGTTCGCCTGAATAGAATAGAATAGAATAGAATAGAATAGAATAGAATAGAATAGAATAGAATAGAATAGAATAGAATAGAATAGAATAGAATAACAGAGTTGGAAGGGACCTTGGAGGTCTTCTAGTCCAACCCCCTGCCCGGGCAAGAAACCCTACACCACTTCAAACAAATGATTATCCAACATCTTCTTAAAAATTTCCAGTGTTGGAGCATTCACAACTTCTGGAGGCAAGTTGTTCCACTGGTTAATTGTTCTAACTGTCAGGAAATTTCTCCTTAGTTCTAAGTTGCTTCTCTTCTTGATTAGTTTCCACCCATTGCTTCTTGTCCTGCCCTCAGGTGCTTTGGAGAATAGATTGACTCCCTCTTCTTTGTGGCAGCTCCTGAGATATTGGAAGACTGCTATCATGTCTCCCCTAGTCCTTCTCCTCATTAAACTAGACATACCCAGTTCCTGCAACCGTCCTTCATATGTTTGAGCCTCCAGTCCCCTAATCATCTTTGTGGCTCTTCTCTGCACTCTTTCCAGAGTCTCCACATCTTTTTTACATTGTGGTGACCAAAACTGAATGCAGTATTCCAAGCATGGCCTTACCAAGGCCTTATAAGTGGTATAAACACTTCACGTGATCTTGATTGTATTCCTCTGTTTATGCAGAGGAATAGAATCTTTCTCTTTCTTCTTCAGACCAAGAAACGTGGACCAGCTGGTTCAACATTGATCATCCCGGTGGGAACGGGGATTACGAGCGCTTAGATGCCATTCGCTTCTATTACCGGAACAGGGTGTGTCCAAGTCCCATCCAGATCGAAGCCCGGACCACCGACTGGGTCCCCGCCACCAGTTCGGGCCAGGTGGTTCACTCCAGTGTCCACGAGGGATTCTGGTGCCTGAATAAGGAGCAGCCCCTGGGGCAAACGTGCTTCAATTATGCAGTGCGTTTTCTCTGTCCTTCGGGTAAGAGCGGTATTTAATTTTTCAGGAGGGGGTTGGGCAAATACAGGGAGTCCTCGGTTTACGGCCACAGTTTGAGCCCAACGTTTTCGTTGCTGAGTGAGGCATCGGTTAAGTGAGTTTTTTGCCCCATTTTACGACCTTTCTTGGCACAGTTGTTCAGTGAATCGCTGCAATTATTCAGTTAGTAACATGGTTATTAAGATGATGATGATGATGATGATGATGATGATGATGATGATGATGATGATAATAATAATAATAATAATAATAATAATAATAATAATAATAATAATAATCTAAATTTATCGGACTTGAACATTTTGACTCTACAAAAAACCACCTTACTCGGAACAGCTTACATCCTCCGACGATACCTTAACAGTTCCTAGGTCCTTGGTTAGGACTCGAGCTGCTGAGCTATTAACCAGCCTCAAAGGCTGTGAATCTCACTACAGATTAAATAATAATAATAATAATAATAATAATAATAATAATAATAATAATAATAATAATAATAATAATAATATCATTCACTGGAAATTGTGCCAGAAGTTTGGATTTGAGTACAGCAAAAACCACTGGGAACATCAGATTGAGAAAGTTTTAGAGAATGAGAAACTCAAGATCTTGTGGGACTTTAGGATTCAGACTGACAGGTACTTGGTCCACAACACACCTGACATAACAATAGTTGAAAAGAAAAAAGGATGGTTCATTGACATTGCAATACCTGGTGATGCACGGATTGAAGATAAGCAGCAAGAAAAAATCACAAAGTACCGGGACTTACAAATTGAAGTTGAGCGACTGTGGAAAAAGAAATCATGTGTTGTCCCGATTGTAATTGGAGCCCTCGGAGCAATACCCAAAGGGCTACCCCGCTATTTAGAAATTCTAAATTTGCCGGACTTGAACATTTTGACTCTACAAAAAACCACCTTACTCGGAACAGCTTACATCCTCCGACGATACCTTAACAGTTCCTAGGTCCTTGGTTAGGACTCGAGCTGCTGAGCTATTAACCAGCCTCAAAGGCTGTGAATCTCACTAAAGATTAACCAATACTACTACTACTACTACTACTACTACTACTACTACTACTACTACTAATAATAATAATAATAATAATAATAATAATAATAATAATAATAATAATAATAAGTCTTTTCAAGTCTTCTCAGACTCATCTTGCTCAACCTCCTAAGATGGCTGCTGGCTGTGTCTCCCTTCCAGGGTCTTTGGCTGGCAATTCCAAGTCCGTCTGGTCATCGTGGTCAACGTGGAGCTCCTGTTCTGGAAAATGTGACCGAGCCGGTGTGCAGACTCGGAGAAGGATGTGCCTTGCGGATACTTTCATGGATCCGCGCTGCAAGGACATCAGCGAGGAAGAGAGGGCTTGCCTGGGACCCCCTTGCAAAGGTATTTGCTAAGAACCTGATGGCCGTGCAATTAAGTTCAGCAATACGCATGGAGCCAGCGGCATCTAAAGCAGGGAAGGGGCTGCTGTAGAAAAAGGGGGAAGCAGCTTTGACTACACAAGTGAAAGAGGGCTTAAGCCTGCCTCTCTCAGGGGCTGGAGATAAGATCCGCAGAGCCTGGATAGCTCTGCGGACAAGGCACTGTAATTTAAAACCAGCTGTCTGCAATTAAAGTAAGTTCGAATCTTGCCAGGCTCAAGGTTGACTCAGCCTTCCATCCTTTCTAAGGTAGGTAAATTGAGGACCCAGTTTGTGGGGGCAATAAGCTGACTTTGTATAAATATACAAAAGTAAGAAGGCTATTGCTTAATGCATTGTAAGCTGCCCTGAGTCTCTGGAGAAGGGCGGCATATAAATCAAATTAAAAAAAAAAACAACATCTTGGAGATCCAGCAGAAAAGAGGTTGCCCCAGTTGTACTTGTACCAGAGGTGAGTTTCACCAGGTTCTGACCAGTTCTGGAGAACCGGTAGTAAAAATTCTGACTGGTCCCGCCCCCATCTATTCTCTGCCTCCCGACTCCCAGCTGATCAGGAGGAAATGGGGATTTTTGCAGTAACCTTCCCCTGGAGTGGGGTGGAATGGAGATTTTACAGTATCCTTCCCCTGCCATGCCCACCAAGCCACACCCACAGAACCCGTAGTAAAAAATTTTGAAACCCACCACTGACTTGTACCATGAGAAAGGTCTGTATAGGGCAGGGGTCCTCAAACTTTTTAAACAATTCAAAGTCCCTCAGGACTGTTGGGGCGGCCAGACTGGCTGGGTGGGCATGGCTAGGTGGTCATGTGACTTGGTGGGCATGGCCAACTTAGAAGTCCATTAAACAATACACACAAATTAAACTCTGGTTTAGCTCCGTGTTTCTCAACCTCATCCACTTTAAGATGCGTGGACTTCAACTCCCAGAATTGTAGAACAGCTGGCTGGGGGATTCTGGGAGTTGAAGTCCACACATCTTAAAGTGGATGAGGTTGAGAAACACTGATTTAGCCTGCTAAATTGCTGAGATCTTTTTGGCATTTTGGTGAGGTTTGGAAAACCCGCATCCAGAAGCAGGGGTGAAATGCTCCCGGTTCGGACCGGATCACCCAATCTGGTAGCGATGGAGGTGGGTGGTTCGGGGAACCGGTAGCAAAAATCCCTGCCCCCCCCCCACCATGCCCAGCTGAGCCATACGATCATCAGACGCTTTTTTTAAAAAAAAACTTTTAAAAGCATTTTTTCTACAACCTCTTTGGCCGAAAAAATGCTTTTAAAAGTAAAAAAAAAAAAAGCCTCTGATGATCCTGCGGCTCAGCTGGGATCGTCAAAGGCTTTTCAAAGCATTTTTTTCTGCAACCTCTTCAGCCGAAGAGGTTGTAGAAAAAAATGCTTTTAAAAGTAAAAAAAAAAAAAGCCTCTGATGATTGTGTGGCTCAGCTGGGATCGTCAAAGGCTTTTCAAAGCATTTTTTTCTGCAACCTCTTCAGCCGAAGAGGTGGTAAAAAAAAATGCCTTGAAAAGCCTCTGACGATCCCAGCTGAGCCGCAGGATCATCAGAGGCTTTTCAAAGCATTTTTTTGCAACCTCTTCGGCTGAAGAGGTTGTAGAAAAAATGCTTTGAAAAGTTAAAAAAAAAAAAAGTTGGCCATGCCCACCCAGTCACATTACACCCCCTTCCCCCCACCAAGCCATGCCACAGAACCGGTAATAACAAATTTTACATTTCGCCCCTGTCCAGAGTGAAAAATGACTTGTTTGTTTCCTCTTCCTCCTCATCTGTCTGATTTTAGAGAGAAAGAGACAAAAATAACAATAATAATAATAATCTGGAGTCACTCATGCTTTTCTTACACCTTTCAGTTTGCAACATGATGTGCTCCAGGGGTTGGGCGAATGCCGACTGCAGCGCATGTTTCTGTCAAGAACATTTACTCCATGGCACCGTTGCCCTTCAAGATGGCGCCCCGGCAGCTGGAGCCCACCTCTATCTGCAAGCGAAGCCATCGAAGTTCTTAACAGAGTCAGGCCACAATGGGGCCTTCGAGATCCCTGGCGTGTGCCCCGATGGAAAAACCACCCTGCAAGTTAAAAAATCCAAGTATGCGACGGCTGTGATCACTTTGTCAGAGAGTGCTGAAAATTACTCGGCTGTCCGTATCTACTTGAAAAGAGCAGGTAAGGAATCCAATTGGGCCCCAATTCAGCGGCAGAATAGACTTCATGAGTCTTGCGGTTCCGTAGGATTGGACTGTGATAACTATCATGCATGAGCATATCAGCATTCTGATATGTAATCAGAATTGCTCTCACAGTGCACGCTTATAGCAATAGCACTTAGACTTAAATACTGCTTCATAGTGCTTACAGCCCTCTCTAAGCAGTTTACAGAGTCAGCATCTTGCCCCCAACAATCAGGATCCTCATTTTACCCACCTCGGAAGGATGGAAGGCTGAGTCAACCTTGAGCCAGTCAGGATTGAACTGCTGGCAGCTGGCAGAATTAGCATGCAATACTGCATTCTAACCACTGTACAGGAAGGAAGGAAGGAAGGAAGGAAGGAAGGAAGGAAGGAAGGAAGGAAGGAAGGAAGGAACAGCAATAGCACTTAAACTTATATACTGCTTCACAGTGCTTTACAGCCCTCTCTAAGCGGTTTACAGAGTCAGCCTCTTGCCCCCAACAATCCGGGTCCTCATTTTACCCACCTCGGAAGGATGGAAGGCTGAGTCAACCTTGAGCCAGTCAGGATTGAACTGCTGGCAGCTGGCAGAAATAGCATGCAATACTGCATTCTAACCACTGTACAGGAAGGAAGGAAGGAAGGAAGGAAGGAAGGAAGGAAGGAAGGAAGGAAGGAAGGAAGGAAGGAAGGAATAGCAATAGCACTTAAACTTATATACTGCTTCACAGTGCTTTACAGCCCTCTCTAAGCAGTTTACAGAGTCAGCCTGTTGCCCCCAACAATCTGGGTCCTCATTTTACCCACCTCGGAAGGATGGAAGGCTGAGTCAACCTTGAGCCTGGTGAGATTTGAACTGCTGAAGTGCAGCTAGCAGTCAGCTGAAGTAGACTGCAATACTGCACTCTAACCACTGCGCCACCTCGGCTCTTATGCGCCCTGATTATGTAAAACAAAAGGACCATGGGTGTTACGATAGCAGACTTCTAGTACTTGAGGGGCAGAGAAGATTTTATTTTATTTTCCAAAGCATAAGAGGACAGGACAAGAAGAAATGGGTGGAAGATCATTAAAGAGATCAACCTACAACTAAGGGGAAATTTATTGACAATGAGAACGATCAATCACCGGAATGGCCTACCTCCAGAAGTTGTGGGAGCTCCATCGCTGGAGCTTTTCAAGAAGAGACTGGACAGCCATTTGTCAGGAATAGTATAAGATATCCTGCTTGAGCAGGGAGTCTACAGAGCCTGGATAGCTCTGCAGACAAAGGCACTGTAATTTAACACCAGCTGTCTGCAATTAAAGTAAATTCGAATCTCGCCGGGCTCAAGGTCGACTCAGCCTTCCATCCTTTCTAAGGTAGGTAAAATGAGGACCCAGATTGTGGGGGCAATAAGCTGACTTTGTATAAATATACAAAAGTATGAAGGCTATTGCTTAACGCACTGTAAGCCACCCTGAGTCTCTGGAGAAGGGCGGCATATAAATCAAATTAAAAAAAAAAAAAAAGATTAGATTAGAACAGGGGTCTCTAACCTTGGCAACTTTAAGCCTGGCGGACTTCAACTCCCAACTGGGGAATTCTGGGAATTCTGGACTAGAAGACCTCCAATGTCCTTCCAATTTGATTTATCTACTTTCTATGTTCTAATAGCAGAGAGCAGATCTGTCAGAAGATCTCTTTCTCAGTCCCAACCCATCTCACAAGGCTTGTTGTCTTTGAGGGGGTAAAAATAAGAGGAGGAAGGACTTTCGGGTAGGTTTGTTACCTTTATCTGAAGCAAGATTCAGCTGCCCATCGAATCGAGTCAACTTTTCCCAGACTGGATTCCATGTCGATGTGTTGGACTTCGACTCAAAAATTCTCAGCAATGATCCCACCGGCGGGGAAATTCTAGGCACTGAAGTCCATGTTTCTGTAAGGGGTTGAGGTTAGCATGCTGTACATCCATCTTACACAGTGGTGAAATTCAAATTTGTTTACTACCGGTTCTGTGGGTGTGGCTTGGTGGACGTGGCAGGGGAAGGATACTGCAAAATTCCAATTCCCTCCCTACTCCTGGGGGAAGGATATTGCAAAATCTCCATTCCCACCCCACTCCAGGGGAAGGATATTGCAAAATCCCTATTCTCTCCCCACTCCTGGGGGAAGGATATTGCAAAATCTCCATTCCCACCCCACTCTGGGGCCAGCCAGAGGTGGTATTTGCCGGTTTTCCGAACTACTCAAAATTTCCGCTACCGGTTCTCCAGAACCTGTCAGAACCTGCTGAATGGCACCCCTGAGATTCTTACAGGATCTTCCGGATGAGTCAAAACACGGAAGGTAGCAAATCTGGCCATTGCAATTGGTGAGGAAAGGTTCAAATGTTTTTTTTTTTCCCTCTTTCAGAAAAACCATACATGACGATGCATCCAGAAAACAAAGCCAGAAGAGAGGGTCAGAGTGTGTCATTCTGTTGTCACGCCACTGGAAATCCATCACCTGGCAGATATTGGTGGTAAGACACTAAAATGGGGTTACAGGAGGAAAGATAGGCTGATTGGTGGAGCCTTGGTGGAGCAGCGGACTAAAGCTCTCTCTCTCTCTCTCTCTCTCTCTCTCTCTCTCTCTCTCTCTCTCTCTCTCTTTCTCTCTCTCTCATAAAAAGAGCCAGTGGCATCTGACTATATATAGTCAGCAAGTACAGGAGCGCCTCGCTCCTGCTCTGGAATATGGAGAGAATCTCCATCCCCTGCCGTCACCCTTATCTTCTCACGCCAGGCAAGGAGTGACTGGGAGAGGAGGGTGAGGAGCGGGACCAGCCAGTGGTGGGTTCAGCCAACAGGGAGCCACAGCATGGGGACAAAAGAGCTGCATACGGCTCCGGAGCCACAGGTTGCCGACACCCCTTCCAGTCTAACCCGCTGCTCAAGCAGGAAACCCTATATCATTTCAGACCAATGAATGTCCAGTTTCTGTTAAAGGCTTCCAGCGATGGAGCACCTACAAGCCCTGAAGGCAAACCATTCCACTGATTGATTGTTCTCACCGTCAGGAAATTTCTCCTTAGTTCCAGGTTGCTTCTCTCCCTGATTAGTTTCCAACCACTGTTTCTTATTTTGCCTTCTTGTGCTTTGGAAAATAAGTCGGTCCCTGTCTTCTTTGTGGAAGTCCTTCTCGGATAACCTCACTAGATGGCAAAACCTGGAAGAAATCTGCATTTACAATACTGTTGCAATGCATTGTTGCAGAAAGCAGGGGATGGAGACACCCCCAATCCTCTACCCCCACTTCCTGAGTTAGCTGCAGTTACGCCCAACCTTGTAAAGTTGACCAGGTTGAGACAAACTGCCTTAAGTTAACTTTGTAGCTCAACTTGCCTGGTGAGACAACTGTTTTTCGCAGCCATTTCTTCCAAATTCAGAACAATTGGGGGGGGGAGGTATCTGAGAAACACCTGCTGTAGACCCCAAGACCAGGGGTGGGCTGCTGGGGGTTTGCAGGGGTTCAGGAGAACCTCTAGCTAAGGTTCTGTGCAGTTCGGAGAACCCTCAAATCCCACTCCTGGCTGGCCCCGCCTGCCCCTCCCCTCCCAGGAGTCCCCATGCGGCCCATTTTGGATGCAGGTAAGTGCAGGACGCATGTGGAGACTCGGGGAAGGCGAAAAAACGGGCCTGCTGGAAGTTCGGGAATGGGCCCGTTTCTGGCCTCCAGAGTCTGGGGAGGCCGTTTTCGCCCTCCCAGAGGCTCAAGGAAAGCCTCTGGAGCCTGGGGAGGGCAAAAACACCCCCTCACTCACATGGTGGTGCAGGCCGACTAGGCAGTAGTGGGATTCAAATAATTTAACAACCGGTTCTCTGCCCTAATAATTTCTTCCAACAACCAGTTCACCAAACTGCTCAGAAAGTTAACAACCGGTTCTCCCGAAGTGGTGCGAACTGGCTGAATCCCACCACTGTGACTAAGCCACGCCCACCATGGCCACACCCACCCAGCGACCAGGCAGAAAACCCCTTGCTAAAATTTTTGAAGCCCACCCCTGCCCTAGACAGAAGATAGTTTCGTTTCTGAGTTACCGTTCTGATCTTTCTTATAGGTTCCACAATGATACTCTGCTGGACCCTGCCCTTTATAAATATAAAAGCAACTTGATTTTGAAGAATTTGAAGATGAACCAAACCGGACGATATTTTTGTAAAACCAGCAACGAAGCAGGTTCGGTCAAGTCCCAAAGCGCAACCCTTTCTCTCATAGGTGAGTTGTTTTGGGGGGGGAAGACCTCGGAGGGAGCAAGAAGTAGGATAGGTCAGAGATGAGCAATTAATTTTCCCCAAGTGGCCAAATGAGAAACTGGACATTTGTGTAGAGCCAAACCAATAGAGCTTTGAAGGTGTTTAAGCACGCATGCATGTATATCAGTGGTGGGTTTCTCCTGGTTCTGTCCGGTTTGATAGAACCAGTAGTAAAATCGGCGGGAGGCTCTGCCCACCCGCCCGGACATTATAAATGACGATTTGCGCATGTGCGGCCCCGTTGCGAACCAGTAGTAAAGGTAAGTAGAATCTACCCCTGATGTAAATGCATAAATTGGGGGCGGGGATAAAAGCAGTTCACACAGGCTGGGCAGGGACAGGCAAAAGGCAAGATGTGGCCCAGGGATCCGTAAAATACTCAGATCTGGAATGGCTGGTGATGGTGGTAGGTATTATTATTACAGTTGCCATAAAGAAGAGGGAGGGTCAAGCTATTTTCCAAAGCACCAGAAGACAAGAGAAGAAACAACGGATGGAAACTAAGCAAGGAGAGAAGAAAGGCAAGAAAGGTTGTAAAATCAGGCAAAATTCACTTTAACAACGGTCTCTCTCAGCGGCAGAAATTTTGGGCTCAATTGTGGTCATAACTCGAGGACCACCTGCATTTTCTACTTTTGTGAGGGCTTTTCTTATAACTCAAACCAGGGTTAAATCAAAGTGGACGAAAGGATTTTTGCTCTTTTGAGGCAGGATTATAAAGAAACTGTCACTCCGCTCCTCCACCTGGGTTTAGCATTTTTATTAACGGGGTAAAAATCCAAGACGCCCTTTTTCTCTATCTAGGAAAAAAGTTTAGAAAAATCCAAGATGCCCTTTTCACTATCTAAAAAAAAAAAGGGGGGGGGAGTCTAGAAAAATCCAAGATGCCCTTTTTTGTCTATCTAGAAAAAAGAACAATCCAAGATGTTTTTCCTCTATCTAGGAAAAAAGTCTAGAAAAATCCTGGACACCCTTTTCCCTTTATCCAGAAAAAGAAAAACCCAAGATGCCCTTTTGTCTGTCTAGAAAAAAGTAAAAAAAAATCCAAGATGCCCTTTTCTCTATCTTAGAAAGAAGTCTAGAAAAATCCAAGATGCCATATTTCTCTTATCTAGAACAAGTCCCGGTGTCCCCTCACTGTATGAAGTTGCCCATTTGCAGGTTCCTCCTGCTCCGTATTGTGATCTTTGTAAAAAGTGACCTTACCACCAATGAAAAGGTAGACCATCCCTGGTTTAAGACCACTCTTACCAGTGAGATGGCCACAACTTGATAAGTAACCTATGGAATTTATTTTAACAGGAAAGAACCGAGCATCCTGTGACTCCAGGCCCGAGAGTTATCATATCCAACTGCCCCATGATTGCTTTCAAAACTCAACCAATTCTTTCTACTACGATGTTGGTAGATGTTTGCCTACGACATGCTCCGGAACGTTACGTGAAGGTTTCTGGTGCAAGGACACCATCACTTACTGCTGTGGGGTCTCCAAGATGGAAACACGGGATATAACATGTGCCGGCTACACACTTCCCATCAAGGTCACGGTGGAATGTGGCTGCCAGAAGTGCACCGAGGTCAAGGTCACTGTGCGAGGAAGAGCTGTGGCGTCTGATACGGGAGAGCCCATGAGGTTTGGTCACATCTACATGGGGAGCAACAGGATCAGCATGACGGGCTACAAGGGCACTTTTTCTGTGCAAGTGCCCCCAGACACCGAGAGACTGGTCCTCACCTTTGTGGACCGCATGCAAAAATTTGTAAACACCACCAAAGTGTTGCCTTTTAACAGAAATGGCGGGGCAGTCTTCCACGAGGTCAGGATGTTAAGGAAAAAGCCACCGATCACACTAGAATCCACAGAGACCAACATGATTTCCTTGGGAGAAATGGAGGGAGAAGATCCGATCGCTGAACTTGAAATCCCTCCAAATACATTTTACAAACTGAACGGAGAACTCTACGCAGGGAAAGTGAAAGCCAGCGTGACTTTCCTGGACCCCAGAAATGTCTCCGGTGCAGCCACTGCACAGTCTGACTTGAATTTTGTAGATGCCGAAGGGGACATGCTTCCTCTGAGGACGTATGGCATGTTTTCTATGGATTTCATGGACGAAACGGCCACAGAATGGCTCAACGCGGGTCAAGTGAAGGTCCACCTGGACTCTGCTCAGATCAAAATGACAGAACATCTACAAGGGATGAAACTTTGGTCTCTGAATCCACAAACGGGTTTGTGGGAGGAAGAAGGGGATTTCGAACTGGACCACAGCAGGCGTGGAAAGCGAGAGGAGAGGACGTTTCTGGTGGGCAACATGGAGATACGAGAAAGGAGGCTGTTCAACTTGGACGTCCCCGAAAACAGACGGTGCTACATCAAGGTACGTGCTTACCGAAGCGAGAGATACCTATCCAGTGAACAGGTTGCAGGTGTGGTGGTTTCTGTTATCAACTTAGAACCAACCCCAGGATACTCTACTAACCCCAGAGCTTGGGGGCGCTTTGATAGTGCCGTCACTGGCTCTAGTGGTGTTTGCGTCCCAGCTTTCTGTGATGACCAAAATCCAGATGCTTACAGTGCCTACATCATGGCTAGTCTTGGAGGAGAAGAACTTGAAGCGGTTGCTTCCTCCCCCCAGCTTAACCCTTTTACTGTGGGAGTGCCACAACCGTACCTCAGCAAGCTCAAGTACAGGAGAACAGATCATCTGGACCCCAACGTGAAGAAAACGGCCTTCAGGATCAACGTGGCCAAGCCTACTCCCAACATCGCTGGAGAGAGCAATGGTCCCGTATACCCTTATGAAAAGCTGCACGAGTGTGAAGTTGCTCTCCCCTCCGCGGCTCACTTCAGGTTTTACAGAGTCGAAGGAGACAAATACGACTACAACACCGTTCCTTTTAATGAGGATGACCCCATGAACTGGACGGAAGACTACTTGGCTTGGTGGCCCAAACCAATGGAATTCAGGGCATGTTATATTAAAGTGAGGATCAACGGGCCCCTTGAATTGATTGTGAGATCTCGCAACACAGGGGGCACCCATCCACGGACTGTTGGCCAATTGTACGGCATCAGGGATGTGAGGAGCATCCGTGCTATGGGCCATCCTAACCTTTCAACGGCGTGTCTAGAGTTCAAGTGCAGTGGCATGTTGTACGACCAAGAACGCGTTGATCGGACGCTGGTGAAGATTATCCCTCAGGGCAGCTGTTACAGGGAGAATGTGAACAACATGTTGCACGAATATCTGGTAAACCACCTCCCCATGGCCATGAACAATGACTCCAGCGAATATACAATGTTGGCTCCTCTCGATCCGCTTGGACACAACTATGGGATCTATACCGTGACCGATCAAGATCCTCGGACAGCCAAAGAAATAGCTCTGGGACGATGTTTCGATGGGACCTCTGACAGCTCTTCCAGAGTTATGAAGAGCAACGTGGGCATTGCGTTAACGTTCAACTGTCACGAAAGAGACACGCGAGAAAACGTGTTCCAGTCCTTAAGGAACGTGCCCAGCAGGTTTCCAGCAAGCCCTTCTAGAGAGAGGACTGGCGCAAGAAGACGAAGTGAAAGTCCTGTAGTTAGAGTCCCTCAAAAAGTCCAATAAGCTTTGGTACCCTTGCTTCTCAATGGGCAGCTCTGTGAGAATCCCAGCCCCCGCCTATTAATTCATGAACTAGAAAAGACCCCACATCATACCAATACTTTTTGAGTTTTTATTCAATGAGTTTACACATGCAATAAGAAATACATCCGAAGAAAAGAAAATATAGTAAAAAGACAAGCAAGTAAAAGAAGAAAGAAAAAAAGCTAGATAATCCTTGCCAATATTGAGGGGTATGGGAAGGTTCTGCTTATGTAATGCTTTACATATCTTTCATGGTGTTTCATTGGCCTTCAGAGACATGCAAGAAGCATTTTCAAAGAGCCAATAATGGATCAAACAGGTTTCCCCATCTGGTACCATCCAGGTGTGTTGACTTCCATCATATTAATTCCCAAGTAGCATGGAAGTTGGTCCCTCATGCCAGGAAAATACAGCTAGTTCTCAATTTTAAACCCATTCATTAGAGGCCACTAAAAGTTATGATGGCACTGGCAAAAGTCCTTGCATTTACGACTGTAGCAGCATCCCCCTCATTCATGCGAGCAAAATTTGGGCACTTGGCAACCAGAGTATATTTACAATGGTTGTAGCATCCGGGAGGGGGTGGGTGGGGGACCATGTGATCACCATTTGCGATCCTGCCAGCTGGCTTCCAACCACAAAATCCAGGGACGAAGCTGGATTCACTTAATGATTATATGATTCGCCAAAGAACTCCAGTGATTCACTGAACCACCATGGCAAAAAAAAAGTCATAAAATCGGGTGTATCTCACTTAACAACAGATTGCTTAGCAGTAGAAATTCTGGCCCCAATTGTGATCATAAATCGAGGATTACCTGTACCAGATTGGAGGCATTTAAATTATACTTCAAAAAAAAAAAAATAGGCAGCTGGTAGCTAATAATACCTGTATAAAATTGAATCGAGTCATTTGCCTTTGGGGTATTAAAAGCCAAGATTTCTGGGGAATCATAGCATTTCTAGGCTTGGATTCTCATCAACGGTATGCTAAACAAGGTTTATGTTGCATAAACCACCATTGGCTGAGTTTGCACAGTATGTTAAACCACAGTGCTATTTCTTTTGGCTTTGGCTTTGGCTTAACAAGTTGAATGCCAGCAGCATTTAAGATTTATTTCCTGAAAGAAATTCTTGAATCCAGCAATAAAATTAAAAGACAATAAATTTCCATCTCTTTTATTATTTTTTAAAAATGTTTTGCAAGTGCTTTCACCTGGCCACATATCTGCTAATAGACATCGGTCCCCAGCCCAGGCCACCGGTAAATGCCTTCCGAGTTAAAATTTACTGTTCTGAACCAACACCAGTTTTAAAATATTATGTTTAAAAATATTGCTGGCCTATTCCTAAAAAAAAAAAGCTAAAGCATTAATGATCTATTTATATAATTATGGGCCTGCATTTCTGTAAATGATTAAATGTTATAGAAAATTAGCAGAAGGGATGGGAGAGAGAATACACAAAATACAGGAATATACGCAAACTGCTTGCCAGATAAAGATTTGTTTTGCTAAATTTTAACTTGGGGGGAGTTAAAATGTTTGCAGAACATTTGTTTGCAGAAGCTCAGTGTACATGCAAAACAACAAATAATAATCGCGATAATGATATCAATAAGACAAGGTAATGGAACAGATGAGAAAGATAAAAGTAAGGTTCTATATTTAGGCAAGAAAAACTAAATGGACAGGTACAGTATAGATGGTACCTGGCTCAGTAGCAGTAACTGTGAGAGGGATCTTGGAGTCCTAGTGGACAACCATTTAGATATGAGCCGGCAGTGTGCAGCAGCTGCCAAGAAAGCCTACACAGTTCTGGGCTGCATAAACAGAGGGATAGAATCAAGATCACGTGAAGTGTTAATACCACTTTCTAAGGCCTTGGTAAGGCCACACTTGGAATATTGCATTCAGTTTTGGTCGCCACAATGTAAAAGAGATATGGAGACTCTAGAAAGAGTGCAGAGAAGAGCAACCAAGAGGATTAGGGGACTGGAGGCTAAAACATATGAAGAACGGTTGCAGGAACTGGGTATGTCTAGTTTAATGAAAAAAGGGACTAGGGGAGACATGATAGCAGTCTTCCAATATCTCAGGGGCTGCCCCAAAGAAGAGGGAGGCAAACTGTTCTCCAAAGCACCTAAAGGCAGGACAAGAAGCAATGGGTGGGAACTAATCAAGGAGAGAAGCAATCTAGAACTAAGGAGAAACTTCTTGACAGTTAGAACAACTAATCAGTGGAACGACTTGCTTCCAGAAGTTGTGAATGCTCCAACACTAAGTTTTTAACTAGAGTTTTGGCAACCATTTGTCTGAAATGGTATAGGGCTTCCTGAGCAGGCTTTCTGAGCAGGGAGTTCCCTGAACAGGGGATTGAATTATAAGACCTCCAAGTTCCCTTCCGACTCTTGTTATTCTATTTTGTTAATGCAGCCATACTACATGGGTAAATATACTTGGACATAAGACAGCGCTGTGGGAATTGTGTGTTCAGCAAAGGGATGGCATGCAGGAAAAAAACCGTCTCTGTGCCTAGTTGTTTTGGCATGCAATGTTCTGTAGCTGCGTCCCGGAGGTAGGGTGGGGGAGAGGAGTTGAAACAGCTCATGTCCAGGTTGTGAGGGATCTGTAGATATTCTCAACCCTCTTTCTGATCTGTGCAATATACAAGTTGTCAACGGAGGGCAAGCTGGTTACAATAGCCCACAAGTCTTAAAAGTTAAAATTAAAATCTTAAAAAGTTGCCAAGTTTGGAGACTCCTAGAGTAGGGAGGTACCAGCTTTGTAAGGCAGTCCAGACACACCCAAATCAACTAATTCTACTTTGCTATAGTTAGGTTACTTTCACACAGTTTTGCAAGTCTGAAAGTCCATTTCTTCCCCTTCTCCTTTACGGCTCAAGAAACTAGGGAGGGTCCCTTTTGAGACTTTCGGCCACTCCCCATTCCTTCTGAGGGCTGAGCTGCCTCTTATCTGACAGTTCCCCGCCCCAAGGTCATTCACACATACCATTACCAGAGGGTGGAAAATGAGATCTAATTATACCAGGGTTATTGAAGGCACAGTACCATTCGTTCAGGAGTTTGCCTTTCTCACTGGATGGGGTTTATTGCAACGGTGACTGTGGGTGTAAGTGAAAAACAATGTAATAGCAGCTTTGACTTCTGCAAAAACCGTTGCAACTAAAGGCAGTCCATTAGATAGGGCAGGAAAAAGTTGCAAAAGGAGATGTGGGTGAGGGCCCTGTGTGTTTACACTTGTGTATCCCCACTGGTTACAATTCTTGTTAGCTTTTCTTCAATAAAGTTTACGTATCGGGAATTCTCACCTTGATGATTCTGGATTCTGAAGGGCATTAGGAACAGATTCCTACGTGGAACCAATTATATTACACAAGTCAGCATTCTAAAATATCAGCCGTTGCAATGATTTGTGTGATACGCCTACGCAAACATGTACAAAAACCATTTATTGTTCAATAATATAACACGTGTGTCCTTAACTGCTCAATTGTATTTTTAAGTTGGTAAAAGTTGGATCCAGAACTGGAAAGTACGGCTCCTGAGAAAAATCAGACATGCGAGGCTGAGAGTGTTTTGAAGCTTTAAATACAAAGAATAAACACACTCTCCAGGTTACTAGTCTTTTGTGTTATCCATTCCACAATATTAGCTGCACAACACTGCCTTTACAATGGTTTATTTTCTCCCATCACTGTTTTCCATTGGTCAAATCTGGGACGAGCTGAGACGCTTCCAATTTGGCTCTTCATACAGAGTTGGTACTTTCACGCGTTGCTGAAAACTGTATCACAATTATTCTGCGCATTCGGTGAACCTTTCGGCTTCTTTTTCACGGTGGTCAGCTTCAGTGTTTGAAACCGGCAGTTCTTGAGAGCCGTTTGAGAATTGTTCTGTGGCCAAGAATGTAGGTAGCCGTTGTAGAAGTCGGTTGCCGTCAATTTCTTTTTATGTATAATAGATCTGACTCCAACCCAACCTTCCTAGAAAGGGAAGAGGGGAGAGAACACACACATATGCGCACACACCAAAAGCTTAGCAAACTCTGCAAACCCACCAGAAGTGATTCCATTGCAAGAAGTTTAGGTGGAAACTAATATAGGTGTTCTGATCTAGGCTTCCTGAGACAGTAAAAAGCACACAATTAATCCCCAAAACCCTCTTTTTATTTCAACGGCTGTGAATTCTGTTCATTCACAGCCCGTAATGAGTCACAAATAGTTTGTAAAGAGTCTGACAGAAGTCTGCCACAGTCCTTCGAGATAAGGCTGATAAGTACCCACCTTTATCTCCTTTGACATACTGCCAAAGACCTAATTGGCAATAAGCTTTGCAAGGCCACACGGAGCATAGAGTCAAAATGGAGCTTCAAAATTTAAACTGACCGGAACAAACAAAGTTGCTTCCTGCAAAGGCTCATGTACCTTTGCTCCTCCTTTATGTCTTATGGGAAGAGCCAATCATCCTACTCCCGAGTCGTCCCTTTTGTCTTAACTGTTCGCCTTCTGGCAGCTCTGCGCATGTACACACTGGGAACAGGCTCTCCCTGTTCCTCTGCCTTGCTGATGTCCGACTCTGGAGGCTCCGGAGGTGGCACATAACTCCCAGATGGCCCTGGCCCCCACTCTGCCTCCGACGCAGAGCCCTCGTCCAAGCCTTCCCCAGACTCCAGGACTGGCCCATGGTCCTCCCCAGCCTCCTCACTGTCCAACTCTGCTGCCAGGTCTCCACAGGCCGCTGGCGGGCACAACAATAGGATCCAGCATCCTGACGTTGTTAAATTCCAATTTTTAAAAAAAAATGCATTTTGATTTGTAAAGGGCAACTTAGAAAACTTATGGACGCTCTTCAGAGAAGACTCAGGGACTGAGTTGATAAAAGAGTTTAATACTAACAGTAGTGAGGAGGGACAATGTAACAAAAAAAATGTAATAAAAGTTGCATTTGACTGGCATTCTCTTCCCTCATCTCTCAGATGAAATGGAAACAGCACACATTTTGGGACCCCGTCTGTCTTAAACAGGAGTAAGAATATCACATGTACACACACACAAACCTACCTTGCATCGGATGATCAGGATCTTTAATTGTTTGTGGTACAGCACCAACCCTGGAGTTGCTTCTTTTTCAGCGACAACCTTATCTGTAGAATGTATAAACAGTTAGGTCGTTCTTGCCTCTGCAACAGTAAAATCCAAGATCCAAAGTGTTATTAAAATCATATTTTGGCTAACTCACTGCTCACTCCAGCAGTTCGATTCTGAGCAACTCAAGGTTGACTCAGCCTTCCATCCTTCCAAGATCGGGGAAATGAGGACCCAGATTGTTGGGGGCAATAGGCTGGCTCTGTGAACCACTTAGAGGGCTGTGAAACAGGGTAAGGACTAGTGCTAGTGTATTCTGTTCCGTTCCGTTCCGTTCTGTTCCTATTCTATTCTATTTTGAATTCTGTTCTATTGTTATTGTTATTCTATTCTATTCTATTCTATTCTATTCTATTCTATTCTATTCTATTCTATTCTATTTTGAATTCTGTTCTATTGTTATTGTTATTGTTATTGTTATTCTATTCTATTCTATTCTATTCTATTCTATTCTATTCTATTCTATTCTAATTCTATTCTATTCTATTCTATTCTTTCTTCATTCCATTATTCTATTCTATTCTATTCTATTCTATTCTATTCTATTCTATTCTATTCTATTCTATTCTATTCTCAATTGTTATTACTAATGTCCTATACGTTGTCACAGAGGGCAACCAAAAGAGAATATTCCTCACTTCTCTTTGTAGGCACCAAACAGAGAGTCATTCTTCTCATTCAACATTTTCCTACATCAGTCTAAGATTTATACTACTATAAATCTATACTACTAAGCAGGTATATACAAAAAAGTATGAAGGCTATTGCTTAACGCATTGTAAGCCGCCCTGAGTCTCCGGAGAAGGGAGGCATATAAATCGAACCAATAAATAAATAAATAAATAAATAATAAGTAAATAAATAAAGACAAGGGATTTAATGTTCCTAGAAAGAAGAATGCACTCAAGTAGTCTGATTCCAACAAGAAAAAAAAAGGGAGGATTTGCAAAATGGGAAGTCAGAAAGTGTTCAGTTTTGTTTCACAGACCGTCTTGTCGTTATTTAGACACTGCCAGTATTCAAATGCTGTCGATCAGAGTGCTAGAGGTCTCTCATAAGTACCAGTAAAATCTGGTAGCATTTCCTCTTCTTCGAAGTCCAATAGTTTTACACTAGAACCCATCCACAGCGTCTTTAGAGGCATCTAAAAACATACAGCACTGTATGAGTTATATAGTTGTAGATCACATACATTTCTGTTAAATTCTTCTTCTTCACTTCGAATAGAATCTAACTCCCACTTATGTCAAATTTAATTTAATGATTTCTTTCAGGGTCAGTTACAAGAACCAGACCAGTTTTTCCTCCCAATCCGAGGAAAGACAAATGTGAATATTTTTCACTGAAATGAATTTGGTTTACCATATTTTTCAGAGTATAAGATACACTTTTTCCTCCTTAAAAGAGAGTGAAAATATTGGTGCGTCTAATATACCAAATACAGCCATTTTTGGCCTACAAAAATCCCACCCCACGCTCCCCATTTTCACGAAAAACAGGCTGTTTTTCGAAAAACAGTCCTGGGGACTGGAGAGGGCAAAATTGTGACATGTGGGGGGTTTGGGAAGCCATAAACGGGCCCATTTTTTGCAAAAACGGGATGCGCAGAGGGTTTGGGAGGCCTGAAGAGTGCTCCTGGGGCCTGGGGAGGTCAAAAACAATTTTTTTCTTGTTATCTCTTCAAAACCTTGGTATGTCTTATACTCCGGTGAGTCTTATAGTCCGAAAAATACTTTAAGTAGGAAGCTAATCTACTAGATCAGGGGGGTCAAACTGGCATCCCGCACCCCATCCCACCCCCGCTCTGCGAATGGGAAAAACGTTGTGAAACATCACGTGACGGCAACGTGACGCGGTGGACTAGACCCATGCACTAGATACTGTATTTTAACTGTATTTTAATTGGAAAGGAACCATAATAGAACCAAAAGAATTTGCATTTTGCCTTTGCCAGGTTAAATTCTGAGAGGGGACTCAGAATTCAGTAAGGGGAACTTAAGCTCCTCTTACTCATTTGTAGGGCATATTTTTTATATATGCTCCATTTTATTCCTTAAAAAATCCATCACATCAAAAAAAAAAATATTCTGCAATATTTCCCTATTTAAAAAAAAATTACACTGTAATTCCATAATATAGTTCCGTTCCCACCACCAACCCAGTTTCATCCAAGGGCTGAAAAATCAAGATTGTTTTTGCAAAAAGCTGCTTCTGAATTTAAATGTATGATTGATAAGCAACCTGTTCTCCGAGAGGCTGACCTTACCATGGCTCCTAAGGCACGATGTAGCCTGAGTATCTGCTCAGCAGTTTGTTCTTCCCACTGAATGCAGCTCATTGCAATAGTGACTTTCGGAGCTTTAGAGGAAAATAAAAAGAAAACCGATCTCTTTTCGTCCCGTGTTTTTAAACAATTTAAATGATCTTTTCCAATGTCCCAGTAACGTTTAGGAGCGATACTTTTCGGTTGACAAAGTAATGGGTGCTCCCTCTTCTTCCATCTTTAAATTAAGGGACATTGGGCTTCTCTGACACCCTCAAAAATTAACCCTCAGCTGCCAAGCTTTCAACTTCATTACAAAGTATTGTTTAAAAGGGAGGAAGGAAGCAGGGAGAATCACGGAAAATGTGTTACAATGGTCTACTTAGCAAAGGCTCATATTGCAGCTAGTTAATATCTACATTACACATGGAACTTGCGATAAATACCCTGTGTCACTCCTTCTTTAGGTTGCTCTTTCTTCTTGCTTAAACTTTCTGGTAAGTTGTGCAAAACGGCAATCAGCTGAGAAAAAAAAAAATCCAGAATGTGTGTTAAGTCCAAATGAAGAGATTCTCCTTCTCATAAACCCGTGATGACGAACCTAAGGCACACGTGCTGGAAGTGGCACACAGAGCCATCTCTCCAGGCACGCGAGCTGTCGCCTACTGCTCTTCCGGGTTCTGGGGCGCCGGCCAGCTGGTCTTCACATGCGCGGGAGCACTGGAAAAGCAGCCGTCCGGTGCGCGCACACCAGGCGGCTGCTTTTCCAGTTTCCGGTGTGTGCATGCGCACGGGCCACCTGGTCTTCCCGCGGCACGCATGCACACCGGGTGGCTGCTCTTCCAGTTTCTGGCATGGGCGCACGCACATTCCCATTTCAGCATTCAGTACCGAAAAGGTTCGCCAACACTGTCATAAGCACTGATCGCCAAGAGGCAGGAAGTGACCAGTTCCATCCTTACTAGGACTGATCCGAGCCAGATTTTATTCTACGAGTTCTGTGGTAGCCAGATCTTATTCTATGAGGTTCAAACCCTCTACTGGAAATGGAATTTGTAGACTTTTGCACTTTAGATGGTTATAACCAGTGAAATAGCTTCAGGAACTATCCAGGTCCTGGGGGCGCTCAGCTGTATGAAAAGAAGGGTTTTACAAATCTATCAGAATGGTTTATACCAGGGGTGTCAAATTCAATTTCATCGAGGGCCACATCAGGGCTGTGGTTGACTTCGGGGGGGGGGGGGCGGACTGGCATGGCCGACTGGGTGGGCATGGCCAGCTTGATGCCACTCACTGGGTGTGGCTGACTGGGTGGGTGTGGCCAGTGGGTGGGTGAACATGGCCAGCTTGATGCCACTCCCCAAACTGCTGGCATGTTTCCTCTTGGGTAGACTGGGCCGAAGCCATGCTGGCCCGATGTTTCCTCTTCCCATTGGGTAGACCAGGCCAAAGCGATGCAGGACAGCCCCTTACATTTCCCAGGACAGCCCCACGGGACGGATCCGATCACATTGCAGGCTGGATGCGGCCCGCGGGCCTTGAGTTTGACACCCCTGTTTACAGCAATACAGCATTATTTACACAATGTTTTGTGACTACCCAGGAGCAAAATACAGGATACAGAAGTTTTGTCTTTACAAACAGTGGCTTATATACAAGTCATATATATATATACATACACGTGCTAAGCAAAGCCAGGCAATCAATTAATCTTCAACTCTACACAGAGAACTACAATGCAGATAAACGCGACTAGGAGAGTGAATGATACACGAGGAGAGAGAAAGAGACGCCCTCTAATGGCCTCCTTTATATAGACAGCTTCTTAAAGGGCAATAACCCTGCTGATTCATCCTCAGTCTTAAAGGGCTGGTCAGCTTTAAATCATCATTACCCTGACACCTGGTTTATACCAAGGCTGGCTGGGGAATTCCAAGAGTTGAGGGCCATACACTCTAAAGTTGCGAACTTTGAAAAACACTGATTTATGCAGTTTACTTAAGGAGAGAGAGAGGGAGGGAGGGAGGGAGGGAGGGAGGGAGGGAGAGAGAGAGAGAGAGAGAGAGAGAGAGAGAGAAGGAGAGAGGGAGAGAGAGAGACTCAGATGTTATTACAGATAGGCCTTAACAGTCACTTAACGACTGTTTGAAATTACCATGGACTCAGAACAGGTGCTTTCCAACTGAGAAAACGCTTTTGGCATTTATCTGTATCTCCCATAATTGTTTTCACTGGAGAAAAATGTCATTAAACAAGGGAGTTCATTTACCATGTTTGCACCTTCTTTGGATAACAGGGGCTCCAGTTTTTTTGCTGAGCAACGGGGTGGAACGGCAAATTCTTCTTGTTTAATAATTGGGCCCACATCAAACCTGGGAAAAGAACATATTGCATGAAGCATTTTGTCAGATTCTACATAGCATCTAAAAACCTAATAGTGGAGAGACTGAATGGAGACCAGGACTGCTGCATTGAAACGTTTGTTTTAAAAAGGCTGTTAGTAATGGGCTTTGAATATTAGAATCAAAGGATTGGAAGGAACCTTTGAGGTCTTCTAGTCCAACCTCATGCTTTGTGCAGGAATCTTCAAACCATTTTGGGCAAAAGATTGTCCCATCTTTTCTTGAAAACCTCCAGTGATGCTGCGCACACAATTTCAGAAGTGAAAGCTGTTCTACTGCTTAGAATATGTTAGAATAGAATAGAGCTGGAAGGGACCTTGGAGGTCTTCTAATCCAGCCCCCTGACTAGAAGTGACTGACTAGTCCCATGATGGCGAACCTGTGGCACGCGGAGCCATATCTGTGAGCACGCAAGCATTGCCCTAGCACAGGTCCAACTCACATGCGCGCACCGGCAGCTGATTTTCGGGCCTTCTGGGCCCACTGGAAGTCGGGAAACGGGCTGTTTCCAGCCTCCAGAGGGCCTCCGGGAGGGTGGGGAAGGCTGTTTTCGCCCTCCCCAGGCTCCAAAAAAGCCTCTGGAGCCTGGGGAGGGCGGAAAACAGGCCTACTGGGCCCACCGCTAACCTTTTTGCCATTATGTGCCAAAAGCGGGGGGACCATGGGGGGGTTGCGCACGCATGTGCGGGGTGCATTGAATTATGGGTGTGGGCACGCACGCACGCGACCCCTCCCTCCGCAACCACCGCTTTTGGCACACAATGACAAAAAGATTAGCCATCACTGGACTAGTCTCTTCTTAAAAACCTCCAGGGAGAGGAGGAATGAGGAAAGTAGAAAGAGATAGAAGGAGGAAGAGAAGGGAAGAGGAAGAGGAAAGGTTGTGGTAAAATAAAGGAGAGGAAATGGTAAAAGAACAGGCCCGAACAATTAACAAATGAAAGTAAAAAAATAAGATGAATGAATAACGATTAATGATGGATAAGAGACCGTACATTTAAATATGTTGATGAAAAATAAAAATAAAAACTTTTTTTAAAAAAACCTCCCGGGATAGAGCATCCACATAATTATATTTTCATTATTATTACATAATTAATCATCCTTAGTAATAATTCTTACAGTTTCTTACAAATTCTTACTTAATACCAGTAATTCTCACAACCAGGTCTTTGCAGACTGGATGCTGAATGAAACAGCCAACGTACCTCTTAGGCCTGATCTGCATAATTGTGACCCCGGTTACTGTATCTCCATGGAGCACGGTGTGGATGATGGGTGCAGGGCCACGCCACCGCGGAAGATAGCTGGGGTGGACATTCAGCATGCCACTGGGTCAAAATATTGGGTAATTAGAACAAGATGACAACAATCCGGTAACATTTTTTATTTATTATATTTTTATACCATTGGACTTCAAAATGACTCCCAGACATTTTTAAGGATAAAACGATCAAGTTAAAAATTCAGAAATGTAACAAGCACAACATATAATGTCATGTAGAAGTGAGGAGTAATTTTTACTGACATTTCAGTGTTCAATATAACTAAAACACAAAAAAGGAAAATGTGTAAAAAAAACTATAAGAATACATGATTTTACAAAGCAAGAAAATTGACAATGCAATTCTTTCCAGCCAGCCAGATCTTTGGATTATAACTCCTGTAATTCACAGCCCATGATGATTTGGGTATCTTGCTGTAACCAATCAATTACCTCATTTTTATCATTTTTAAATCTTGTTAAATCTTGAAGTAAAGACAAGGATAGAGAAAACTCGAACAGCATTCTTCAAAATGAGAAAAGGTCTGCAGTCATGACATAAGCCTAAGACTGAAAATCAGGCTTGTCAGATGTTGCATCTTTTCTATCCTGCTCTACGGAGTGGAGAGTTGGTTTCTGACAGAAAGCCATTTGAAATGTGGATTTACAGGTGGCTGTTACATATAAATTGGGTTGACAAAATCAGAAATGAGGAGGTGATAAGCTGCCAGGGAAAGCCATTAGATGATAGCACAAACAATACAACAAATTAGATACCTATGCAGGAATTGTCATAAAGAACTTGGCCTTTCCACCCCTGTATACAATCAAACATTATAGAATGTTTGATTATAGAATCATTATAGAAACATTATAGAAGGAACCTTTCCTTTAATGTAAAAGCCAGAAAAAGTTGCGTGATAAATACACTCAGAAAGTGTGTTTTTGTGTGTGTGATAATTCTTACTAGGGGAACTTTCGGATGAGGTCCTCGCTAAGCAAACGTCCAAACGATGCCACCACGCCAATGTCAAAACTCTCACATGAACCTACATCAGGCCAGATGTGGACGGGGAGCTGAAACTGCTCCGCATACTTCTTCACAGGGAGTACCTTTGAGTGACTGGGGGGCAGGGTCACCACCTCCAGGTGATCCACAAGCTGGTCTGGCCTTGGCACTCTGCCCTTGCAGGGGAGAATAGAATAGAATAAAAACTTTGTCACTTTAAATGTACACTAATTCGCATACATTAAAATGAAATTTTATTGCATTCAGCTCTCAAAAGATACCCATTACACATATAACCACATACACAGACCTATATGACACAGAGAAACATCACAGTCTAATTTGGATGTATACATGTACATGGCAAGAAAAACGAATCTTGTGAGTTTACCAGACGGATGGCCTAGGGAACGAAGCTGTTATAGAATCTGGTAGTCCTGCTAGAAAGACTTCGAAACCTCCTCCAAGAGGGGAGCAACAGAAACAGACCGTGAGTGTGTGGGGTCTCTAACAATGCTTCAAACTCTAAGCACATAGCGCTTATAAGCAGTATCCTGAATAACGAGAAGCGAGATTCCTATAATCTTCTCTGCTGTCCTCACCACTCTTTGTATGGACTTTCTATCCGAGGCACTGCTGCCATCAAATCTAACAGTGATGCAGTTTTGAAATAATAGAAAATATTTGTGGCTCGGGTTTTAGATTTTGGCAGTGGTTTGCTGTCCAAGCTTGTTTCAATTTAGTTGACGCAGTTTGTTAAAACAGTCTCAACCATGCCTCTTCAGAAAGTGGTCCGGACAAAAAGAGAAAGATGAGCTCTCATCTGATGCAGGAAATGCAAATGCTGGTTTGAACACTTCACTAAGGATAACATATGAAGAGGCCAACTGTTAGTTATCTGCACCCCCAGATACTTAATATTTCTGACCACCTCCACAACTATAGCAACCCATGGAGATCCTTTAAAAAGACTTAAATATTAAATCTACTATTTTAATTGGATTGCCAAAGAAAGATGGGAAGCTGTATTTTATCACAATGAAGTGCTTATTTTAGGAACCTTTATGAATTTACTTGTAAATGTAGGGAACCTTACATTAGCCATTACTCAGACCCAGGGCTTAATGGAGTTTCTATATTCAAAGCAAGTGTTCCCCATATTGAATTTCAGTTCTGTTCCTATCTGTGCTATCCTATGACCTTGTCAGTGGCTTATAATTCTGCCACTGACATATTGCCTTTGCTTTTCAGGGATATGAGGGTTTTCAGGTCATATTTACAGCATGCATTATGACTGTGAAGATTTTAAGTTCTATATCAAGCATCTTCAACTGAACAGAATCAAGGCTGTTGAAGAAAAGGAAACCTTCTTGTCCATGACAATTAAATTAGCCAATAGTGGGATTAATGGATAAGCAGCTCTGTCATGTCTAAGTCAGCATCCAGAATTCCCTCCTATGATTCAAATACAGCCAGGCAAAGATTTTCTTATGCAATCAATCATCCATCTCTTAACTTGTGTGCTTAACTAGTGCAACAAAATCACAACCGGGTGGGTGGATTAATTCAGGAAAATACTATGGTTTATAAGGCTTTTTTGCCTAATTGGGTGAAACACCAACTCAAAAATCCAACCAATAATGTGGTTTATCCATAAGTGTGAGCCCTGTCAAAAAGTTAGTCACCTGGAACCGCCAAGGTTAGCATCTCCTTTGGGCCAAGCTTACCTCCCAAATCAACAATAGCAAAAAGCTGTAAGCGATTTGCTATTGTTTTCTTCCCATCCCAGCTTAAAGTCGTGCATTTGCTGATGTTCTTCCATCTCCTATTGTAGCCAAATTCAACCCTGCTGGGCTGCTAGGAACCAGCCAAGGTTGGTCAGGGGTTACTGCCTGCTGTAGATTTGGCACCCAATCCCTGGATCTTCCTATTGATGCATCTCATTTGCTCTCCATTTATAAACTGGTTTACGAATTAAAAGGGGGGGGGGATTTTGGTTTATTAAGCTAAGCAGGTTTTATGACACTCTTATTGTGTTGACTCCACTCAACTGTTTGCAGCACTGCTTCCCAACTGTCAGCAACTGTCAAGAGGCTGGAAACCAAGATGGAATTAACCTGGATTAACCTGGTTAATAGAATTAACCATTTGTCATCTAAGCAGGCGACAAATATAATATTGGCTTGCTCTTTGTGTCTATGGAGATTTCTCAGTCATCCAGGTCAGAGGTGGGTTTCAGCAGGTTCTGACCAGTTCTGGAGAACCGTACCAGAAATTTTGCGTAGTTCGGAGAACCGGTAGTAAAAATTCTGACTGGCCTCAACCCCATCTATTCTCTGCCTCCCAAGTCCCAGCTGATCGGGAGGAAATGGGGATTTTGCAGTAACCTACCCCTGAATTGGGGAGGGAATGGAGATTTTACTGTATCCTTCCCCTGTCACGCCCACCAAGCCACGCCCACAGAACCGGTAGTAAAAAAAATTTGAAACCCACCATTGATCCAGGTCATGGTTGTCCCAAAAGTGCTTTTTCCAAAAGAGCAACTGGACTTTTCTTTCCCTTGAAAGACATTTTGCTTCTCATCCAAGAAGCTTCTTCAGTTCTTCTTGGAAGCTTGCAAGGAAAAACAAAAACAAAAAACCAAGAAAGTCCAGTTGCCTTTTGGAAAAGCACTTTTGGGGTGGGGTGGACTTCAACTCCCAGAATCCCCCAGCCAGCCATGATTGACTGGGGGATTCTGGGAGTTGAAGTCCTCACAGCTGCTGAGGTTTGGGGGAGGCACTAAGCTTGGAGTGACCCTCAACATTCCCCCCCACAACCTTTCTCATTCCCTCCCTCCCCCCTCCCCCCCCCCCGCGAAAGACCCACCGGGCTGCCTGGAGCGCTCGGAGGATCTCTGCGGAGAAGTGGTCGGTGCCAAAGAAGAGGACTCGCCAGGGGGGCTTCTCGCGCCTCGGGGCCTCCCCCGGGGGGGTCCCGTGGCCCCTCCCGCGGCCCCGGCCCCACCCGCCCCGCCAGGCTCGCAGGAACCGCGCGCTCATCGCCGCCCCGGATCCCGCTTCCGCAATCTCTCTGGCTGGACGTCGCGCCCTGATGACGTAGATGAGAGTGAGCGACCATTCCTGAACCCAAGCGAGCTCGCCGCGGGGGCTTCTGGGATTGCCTCGAGCCCCGGGGCTTTGCCGCGTAGCCATAGCAACCGGAGAGTCGCCGTATCCATGGCGACCTCTGGGAGCCTTTGCTAGGGAAGGCTTGTCGGGTTGCGCGTTCAGACAACTCGCTTGAACTAGTGACTGAAGCCCCCCCCCACCTCTTTTTTGGATTCCCACAAAGATTATGCAGCAGTTGCTATTGTTCACCCAATAAATACAATGAGCCACCAATGAACTAACCAGGGTTAAACGGGAAACTGGTTTAGCCTGCAGACTTGCCATTGGTTAGCAGAATGGTGGGAAGGCAGCTGGAGTGTTAATGCCTCTTTGCAACATGTCAATGTCAATGCCTCTGTCCAACTGCTTGCATTGCACTGCAGGCAGAAATTCAACAGGGAGAGCTTTAGAACTGAACATACAATGCTTGCTGGGAGGAGATGCTGCCTGCTATTCCTTCCTAAAAGCTTAACAACCTGCAGGGATAGTTTGCAGCATTTGGATTTTTTTTTTTTAATTTGATTTTCTGCATCAAGAAAGGGTTTGATCCACCCCTACCCCCAGTTTAAAAAGAAATTGCTTTGATTTAGATCAGGGGTCTGCAACCTTAAACACTCAAAGAGCCATTTGGACCTGTTTCCCACAGAAAAGAAAACACTGGGAGCCACAAAACCCTTCCGGTGCCTGACTATTTCTTGAGCGGCCACAAAACTAGCATATGTAGTTGAATTAAATGTTCTGTTTTCTTCTGAAACTTTTCATTTCTTGGATTTGGCCTACCAGGGGTTGAAAAGCTCAATAAATCATATTCCGATGGGTGTCGCACATTGGCAGTTATGATGCATATTTTGAGAGACAGGGAGCCGCAGCAGAGGGGTGAAAGAGCCACATTCGGCTCCAGAGCCACAGGTTGCAGACCCCTGATTTAGATAGATGGCAGTAATGATTATGGTGAATCTTGAAGAGGGGTAGATATTATAAAGATTTATATCCTGTGTTTAATCCTGCATTTAAGTTGTAGCTCCGTTTATAACCTGCTTTTTAAAATTTCATGCCGATAAGGCATTGAGAACCAGAGTAATAGCTGCAAACTTTATGATTTTATTATCTCTGCTTTTTTAAAACATTATTTTCTAAAAGAAAATGATCACACTGCAGATCTTTGGGAACTATATGTAATCTTAAGCATAAAAAAAGGGCCTGAACTGTGTTTTGAAATTGTTTTAAATTACCTGGCAACCTATAAATACATTATAAAACTATAGTTCAAAACTGTTGCTTATCTCCATTATAGAATGCCAATGTCTCTTGGGTTATAAACTAATAAAAGAAACAAATGAATTCATGTAGATTTCTTTAAAAAAAAAAAAGATAATGTCAGAAGACGAGACCTGAAATACGATCCTTATAGACATGCATCCTCAGACATAAAAACTACTGAGTATGATGCATATGTGATTGGTTACTCTGTAACCAGGAGCCTAGGTTAAAGACCCTGCAAACAGAACAGTTTCAAGGACTGATAAACCAAAGTAAATATACTAAATGCAGATTGCACTTTCTTCTGAGGCATACCAAGGGCAAAAGTGGACTGAAATAAAACCACCAGAGATGTTCTTGGCAGGATTCCTTCTGCTTACTCAAGTGATAATGAAATGCAGGGCAGAATTGGTAGCAGGCTCTGATTGTTGAACCTGAGAAAAATAAAAGGAGAAATGGATCTAAATGCGAAGTGCATCAGGGAAAAAGACTTACCGCAACTGTGCTGTTGAATATATGTATCTCTATGCTGATGTCACAACCACCCCTTTGGCAATATGAATCAGAAATAAAGGCACTCAGCAAAAGGATATATATAATCTTTGGGGGTTGTTTTGAGCGTTTGAAGGTTGACTCAGCCTTCCATCCTTCCGAGGTGGATAAAATGAGGACCCAGATTGTTGGGGACAATATGCTGACTCTGTAAACCGCTTAGGGCTGTAAAGTACCATGAAGCGGTCTATGGGTCTAAGTGCTATTGCTATTTGCACAGTGGCCTCATCCTATCAAGTCATGAAAAGCATAGCAGGGAAATTTTTCTGTCCAGCTTCCAGTTTTTTAAAGGAAGGCCTTATTATAGCCTTTATTCAGGGGTGAAATCCAGCAGGTTCTGACAGGTTCTGGAGAACCCGTAGCGGAAATTTTGAGCAGTTCGGAGAACCGGCAAATACCACCTCTGGCTGGCCCCAGAGTGGGGTGGGAATGGAGATTTTGCAATATCCTTCCCCCAGGAGCGGGGAGAGAATGGAGATTTTGCAGTATCCTTTCCCTGCCATGCCCACCAAGCCACACCCACCAAGCCACACCACACCCACCAAGCCATGCCCACATAACTGGTAGTAAAAAAATTTGGATTTCACCACTGCCATGCATCCATGGAAAATGATGGATGGATGGATGGATAAACAGATAAAGATAAACAGAAGTAGAGGTAGAGATAGAAAGATGATAGAAAGAGAGTGCATGTGTCTAAAGAAATGCTTGTGAAGAAGGCACAGAAGAAGCTGTACTTCCTGAGAATGCTCAGGAAGATAAATCTATCTCAGCATCTACTTCTGTCCTACTATCACAGCACAATTGAGAGTGTCCTGACATACGGCATTCTTGCATGGTATGCGAGCAGCTCTGTAGCGGACAAAAAAGCTCTACAGTGAATCATTAAAACTGCCCAGAATATCATCAGACTCCAGCTACCAGCCCTGGACGACATCTTCGCATCTCGCTGTTTGAGGAAGTTGCATAACATTCTCAGAGACTCTTCCCATCCTGCTTACAATCTTTTTGGACTGTTGCCTTCTGGCAGAAGATATAGAACAATTAAAACTCGGACCACACATTTTCTGAATAGTTTTTATCCCAGAGCTATAATTGCACTCAACAATGAACTCAAGGGCTACCATCAGTGAGCTATTGGACAGCATGACTTGGTCTGTTGTGTGGATGTTTGGTGGTTTAGGGGTGGGGAATTGTGGTGGGTGGTGGGGTGTTTGGAGATTGTTATGTGTGTTGGACCTGATCCTTGGGTGTTAAGTGAATTTTGTTGTATGAGTATACTGTGTATGCACGTACAATCAATGACAATAAAGTTATTATTATTATTAAATGGAGACATTTTTGCCACATAAAATCTAGCAGCTTGTTCTGGAGCATCTTAAAAGAGAAATGGAAATAAGTCTCACAGGGAAGACTACATGTCTAGCTATAGACTGGTGAGGAAAAACATCATTGGTAATAATGGCATTCGGGTTCATTCAAGAAAATGAATGAGAAGAGGGATGGCCTTTTCTGCATGGGGCATTTTCTGGACCAAGACAGAATCACGAGTTTCGCTTTTGACAAGCAGCCAAGAGGCTCCAATTGGGGAAAAGTTCACTCACCTTTGGCGGAAAGTTGATGGGCGTGACGGGTTCAGAGATTTTCAAAATGCTTTTTCCCTGAGTTACAAGTTCTCTTAGCTGCAAGGGAGGGCAACGGATGACCGCATCCTGTCAGTTGCAGTATCTGAAAGGGTGAATGCCATGGTTCTCCCAACCTGCCAGATGTTCTGAATGCTGCACAGGATCTTGCTGTCTTCCATTCATCTGGGCCAAGCTACGCGTCTTTTGGTAAGTTTTTTTTTCTTTATGGGTTTATGGGGGCCAGGAAAACAATGACTGGATTTTAGAATGGGGGGGAGGGAAGCGTAACTTTTGTGCCAGATGTGTGAAAAGTGCTGAGGAGGAGAGCTTTTGGGTTCACTGCTCATGCTTGGAAATACTTTTGGTTTCCTCTCCTTTCGCTTCTGGGTCTGTGACTCTGTCACTTTGGTGGAATCTGTCTCCATTCAAATTCAGATTCATCCCTAGGGCATACCTCTGTGTTTGCTTGCACACGCATCGGTGTGCTTCGGTACATGCTCTTTAGAGAAGGAATAGGTACAAGGCATATTCATAAGCATCAGCTAAATGATTGAAAGACCATGTAAGCACCTAGTAAGCACTGTTCACCAGCTTCAGATTTTCCAAGGGAAAAATTTCACTTTTAATATTTGGTTAATCTTCTTTTGGGTTTTGGGTACTAAAAGAAGATTAACCAAATATCCTTCCCTCCCTCCCTCCTTCCTTCCTTCCTTCCTTCCTTCCTTCCTTCCTTCCTTCCTTCCTTCCTTCCTTCCTTCTCTTTCTTCTTCCTTCTCCTTCCTTCCTTCCTTTCTTCCTCCTCCCCTTCCTTCCTTCCTCCTCCTTCCTTCCTCTTTCTTTCTTTCCTTTCTCCTCCTTCCTCCTCCTTCCTTCTCCTTCCTTCCTTCCTTCCTTCCTCCTTCCTTCCTTCTCTTTCTTCTTCCTTCTCCTTCCTTCCTTCCTTTCTTCCTCCTCCCCTACCTTCCTCCTCCTTCCTTCTCCTTCCTTCCTCTTTCTTTCTTTCCTTTCTCCTCCTTCCTCCTCCTCCCTTCTCCTTCCTTCCTTCCTTCCTTTCTTTCTTTCTTTCTTTCTTTCTTTCTTTCTTTCTTTCTTTCTTTCTTTCTTTCTTTTTTTTTTTTTTTCTGGTGTATGTGGGTCTTTCCACTCCATTCAAAAAGTCCATTAAAGAAGGAAAGACATTGAGAACATAAGTTAAGTCTGTCTAGGAAGAAGCTCCAGAGCAGGATCAGATACTGTATGGAAAGGAAGTTTGCCCCTCAGGAAAATGTAGGGAGGCAGGGCAGATCAAGTCTAATAATATTTGGGTGCATTCATACAACCAACCTTGCTTGATTTTTTTTTTTTCAGGTTTCTGCAATATACTGAATCAGACGTAAGTCAAATCTGTAGTCTGCCTTACATGCTCAGCCAGTGGGGGAAAAACCCCACCAAAATTAAAATAAATTATGTTGTATACTGCCATTTAGCATAATGTATGCTGTCTTTTCAGCTCTTTACCTGACTGTGCTGTGTTACACTGAATATGAACTTATGGGCTGTAGAGGTAAACCGGTGGGGTTGATATTCAGAGTAAAAGGTATTCTAAACATCATCCTTGCAGATGACAGTGCTATAAAAATGCAATGAAGTAATGCATGAATTAGAGCTATACTTACAGGAAAAAAAAAAGAAAGAAAGAGAACATCTTGTACCTCCTTCAGTCATGCAATCTGAACTTTGAATTGTAAAAAAGGTAAAGGAGAGGAATGTAGCAAGAAAGAAAGTGATTACAGAGGCCACTAACAGACAGGACCTTTGGCTTCATGCCAAGGCAGCAAGACTGAGACTGGGGGAAGGGTGCTTGAAAGGCATCCCAGGCAGAATTCGCACTCAGAGCAGTGAGGAGGGATTGGCCAGCTGCAGAAAGAATTGCTTCTAAAGCAATTGCCAGAAAAACAACTTCAACACTCTCCTTCTCCACTCACTCTTTCTTGTCTATCTCCTTCACACTTCCTTCTCCTTCTCCTTCCCGCTCTCCTTCTCCTCCTCCTCCTTCCTCTCCGTCTTCCTCTTCTTCCCTTTCCCCTTCCCCTTCCCTTTCTCCTTCTCCTCCTCCTCCTCCTCCTCCTCCTCCTCCTTCCTCTTCCTCTTCCTCTTCCTCTTCTTCCCTTTCCCCTTCCCCTTCCCCTTCTCTTTCTCCTTCTCCTTCTCTGTTACAACACAGAGAAAAGGTTGGCACATTGATTGTGCTAAACCATCCTGCAGTTGGTTTGGGTATGGGCTAAATTCAATGTGCCCCCTTGCCAATGGAGTTAATTAACTGGGTGAAAGTTCTACAAGACTTTAAAACTTTCTCCCCGCCCTCCCTCCCCCCTCTCAAAAAAAAAGTGATTTTACAAAGATCTATAGGACTTAGAGCTTGCCACTTTTTTTGCACACAGAGCATAAAGACAGTCCTAAGAATTTTCACTGGTTAAATATTCCACTGCAAGCTTCTGTCCGTGTTGACTCTGCATGTGTAAGGGATTTTTTTTAAAACCTCATGTTCAGGTTCACCCACCTCCTCAGACCTTTTCTCTCCAAAATCTTCTAGTTCTAATTTAAAGCCCAATTAAGAGTCTAACCATTTCAGACTTTTCCAGAATGCTGTGTGCTCAGGCCATGTAGGAAACTGCCTGCCAATCAGGGTGAGCGGTAGCTGAGTGAAGTGTTAATACCACTTTATAATGCCTTGGTAAGACCACACTTGGACTGTTGCATCCAGTTTTGGTCGCCACGGTGTAAAAAAGATATTGAGACTCTAGAAAGAGTGCAGAGAAGAGCAACAAAGATGCTTAGGGGACTGGAGGCTAAAACATATGAAGAACGGTTGCAGGAACTGGGTATGTCTAATCTTATGAAAAGAAGGATGAGGTGACATGACAGCAGTGTTCCAATATTTGAGGGGCTGCCACAAAGAAGAGGGTCTCCACCTATTCTCCAAAGGCAAGACAAGAAACAATGGGTGGAAACATATCAAGGAGAGAAACAACTTTGAACTAAGGAGAAATTTCCTAACAGTGAGAACAATTAACCCGTGGAACAGCTTGCCTTCAGAAGTTGTCGGTGGTCCATCACTGGAGGTTTTTAAGAATAGACTGGGTAGTCACATGTATGAAATGGGGTAGGGTCTCCTGCTTCAGCAGTTGGACTAGAAGACCTCCAAGGTCCCTTTGTTATTCTGAGGGCACAGATTTGTCAGCCAATAAGGGGTGAACTGCCAGGGATTGGCCAATCCTGTTTTTTCCCCCCAATCCTGCTCCCATCCTGTGCCTGGCACCCCAAGGAAAAGGTCAAGTGAGCTCCTGTTTATTGAATCTGCCCACATGCCATGATAAGCCACTAACAATGAGGATTGAATTTACACAGCCATGACCGTCCATGTGGGGTTGACAAAGTTAAGATGGAAGCTCTGGCTGTATGATTGAAACCCCACCTAATTTTTACATGTGACACGCGCTGTAAAAGGCGCAGGGCTTTGATAGCACTTCCATCACCACCGTTTTTGATTATTATTTTTTTTGACACTTCTCTGGATGTCCCACTCCTTCAGCCCAGATGAAACTTTTGCTGGTGGATTTTGGCACCGTCCTTTCTGTAATAGATAGAGAGTTTAATGTCTGCCTGAAAAGGAGAAGCTATGTTTTCTATTAAATGATCATGCCACGAATCACTTCAAAGATTGCTGGATTGTTTATGCCTGCAATATGGACATCCTAAATTACAATTAATTGTTAGAAGAATTATCCTTCTAGGTTCAGTTCTAAGCGGGGAAAAAAGACACTGGAAACATGGAGACTGCTTGGAAAGATGGTTTAATGGTGGACAGGATCACATGGTTTGAGTTCATGAACAGAAAAGGGGATGAGACACAGTGAGTCCCCGGGTTTTATGCCCTCTCTGGCTTTGAACTTCCTGGGGCCCCGAAAGAGTATCCTGATTGGTTGTCAGACTCCCAGGGGTTGGGGGTCTTAGCTAGCCTTGCTGGCTGATGTAATCTTCCCAGGTGCCATGTGGTGAGTTTCTGTTGCTAGATGGGTCCTATTGTGTTGCAGATGATGGTCCATTGACAAAGGTGGGGGGAATGAGTGAGCTTGGCTGAAAAAAAGGGTGGGGGAGGCAGGAAGCTGCTTTGTCTTTAAAACATGTTTCTCCATTTCTCATCCAGGGAAATATATTCTGCCTTTTTAATATTTCCTAAAATATTTCATTCTTCTAGGAAAGGGGTGGGTGCTAACTTCCTATATAATATTGATATTTTTTTCTTTTCTTTCTGTTTTCAATGCTTTAAGCTACCTAACGGAATGTGGATCATCGCTAATCATATTGTATAAACATCACTGTATTGAACCAATACAATCTAGCAAGATTTATAACACTGTTAAAAAAAAAAGGAAAAGTAAATAAAAGGTAGCTTTAATTGCAGCCTATTTCAACAGTTAGCTCTAAGTTTAAATTTGACTCCAGCATGGCGGCCTGCAGGCTTTCAACACAACAGCAGCAACAACAACACAACGAATGCAGCATTGGACTGCAAAAACAAATGGAGCCCCATCCCCCAAATAAGAGAATAATTAAGAGGATTGCTTATGACATTGTGTAATGCATGGGTAGAAAGGGTGGGTGGGGTTGTGTTGTGTCAATACAATGCTGTTTGCCCCAGACTGATCTGTTTGACTCCTCAGAGGAAGGCTACTGGTCTCTTTCATATTGCTTTATTTTATTGGGTATTTTATATGATTTAAAAATTTAAAAAATCATGCTATTAAAATTGTAATTTTTACAAGGGAATCTGTATTTACTGCCTCTCTTGGATCCTCCTCCTCTTTCTCTACCTCCTCCTCTCCTCCACCACCTCTTCTCCTCCTCCTCCTCCACCTCTTCTCCTCCTCCTCCTCCTTTCCTCCTCCCCCTCTTCTCCTCCTCCTCCTCTCCTCCTCCTCCTCTTCTCCTCCTCCACCACCTCTTCTCCTCCTCCCCTCTTCTCCTCCTCCTCTTCTCCTCCTCCACCACCTCTTCTCCTCCTCCTCCTCTCCTCCTCCCCTCTTCTCCTCCTCCTCTTCTCCTCCTCCTCCTCTCCTCCTCCTCTCCTTCTCCTCCACCACCTCTTCTCCTCCTCCTCCTCCTCTCCTCCTCCTCCACCTCTCCTTCTCCTCCTCCTCCTCCATCTCCTTCTCCTTCTGCTTCTGTTATATTGTGGAGGCAACGGACCAATTTTAATTCCTTATTTTGAGCATCCAATTTGGATTACTCACTGCTGAGATGCTTGCCTAAAAACTGTGTGCCTGTGTCTGTGTGTGTTTCATTTGTTGTTGCTGTTGTTGTTGGGATGATGGCATTATTTGATACCTGGAAAAGGAATAATTAAGTCAAGAACCACTAACCTATGGCGCAAGGCAGACCGATCTCAGGACTAAATATCTTGGTTTCTTGTTTCCTAGCTTCCACCGAAGGATCCTTTGAAAGAAGAGTTTCCCCTTTGAAGGGTGTTTCCAACCATCATGGGGATATTTTGGACAACTTTATGCTTCCTGGTATATGGTGAGTTCACTGTTTTGAATTAAGTGTCAGCCCTACGAAGTAGACCAGATCAGGAAACCAGCCCCCTGCCTACTGAGATAGGCTACAGTAACCGTATCTTGCAGGGGTGAAATCCAGCAGGTTCTGACAGGTTCTGGAGAACAGGTAGCGGAAATTTTGAGTAGTTCGGAGAATTGGCAAATACCACCTCTGGCTGGTCCCAGAGCGGGGTGGGAATGGAGATTTTGCAATATCCTTCCCCTGGAATAGAATAGAATAGAATAGAATAGAATAGAATAGAATAGAATAGAATAGAATAGAATAGAATAGAATAGAATAGAATAGAATAGAATTTTTTATTGGCCAAGTGTGATTGGACACACAGGGAATTTGTCTTTGGTGCATAAGCTCTCAGTGTACATAAAAGAAAAGATACGTTCATCAAGAATCATAAGGTACAACACTTAATGATAGTCATAGGTTACAAATAAGCAATCAGGAAACAATATCAATATAAATCGTAAAGATACCAGCAACAAGGTTACAGTCATACAGTCATAAGTGGGAGGAGATGGGTGATGGGAACGATGAGAAGATTAATAGTAGTGCAGACTTAGTAAATAGTTTGACAGTGTTGAAGTCCACAAGTCTTAACATTGCCAAGTTTGAAGACCTCTGGTTTAAATCTTGCTTAGCTTCTTGGGGTCTTATTCTGTTGTACCAACCCAGCCAACTTAACGATTTACTCTATTTGCAAATCCAGTGAATGGATTAGTTTAGGAAATGAGTGAAATGCGTTATGTAAAGGCAGAAGTCCAGAATTCATTTTTGTTGTTGTTGTTGTCATTCTCTCAGTGGTCAAGGAGTCAAAGACAAAATTGGTTCTAATATTAACTACAATTGGTCTAAATGCACATTTCTCTGCCAAGTTTTCTTTTCTGTCTTTTCTCTTCTAAACTCATGTTTTCCGCTTTTCTTTGAAAAGAAGGTCAGCTCGCCCTCTCATCTTCTAGTAAATGGCTTTATCGTTTAGTCTGGAATGCACATTTCATGGGATGATTAAGTAGGAATACTTTCCAAGAGCAAATGGATCCCCACCCAAATCTCAATTAAGAGAATCATACAGCCTTTATGGAATCCATGCTTTCTAAGACCCACAGGGAGAAAAAAAGATGAAAATGTGCAAATTCATAAATCCTAGATAGATTCACAAGGCTCCTTATCAAAGGAGAGAGTTTGTCAGAGTTTGTTGCAGCACGCATAAGCAGACTATAAAGCAAGATTCAAAACTTCTTTATATACATAAAGAATATATACATAACAACACATAAGGCATACAATACACCCTTGTAGGTTTTCCCACGTTGTAGAGAAGAGAAATAGCAAGTACAAACACAGCACAATATGGAAGTACAAAACGGAGAAGGCAAAATGGAGAAGAGAGAAACTAGTGCCCTCAAGCTTATACAGGACAGTTAAGCCACGCCCAGGCTCCAAACTGTCTCTTATGGCCCCATACAACAAATATTATGTTTCAGTTACCAAACAGCCCTCACTGGCTGACCTGTTGCTATGTCCTATTCCAGTTCATGAATATACTGACAAAAGTTTTATTAAGATGATAATTCAGAGCTCAAAAGCAGATCACTCTTACTTTAGCCTGCCAGGTTTCAGTAGCCTCATTCAGAAGCAGTATTCAGCAGGTTCTGACCAGTTCTGGAGAACCGGTAGTGGAAATTTTGAGTAGTTCGGAGAACCAGTAAATACCACCTCTGATTGACCCCGCCCCCATCTATTCTCTGCCTCCCAAGTCCCAGCTGATCGGGAGGAAATGGGGATTTTGCAGTCAATCTTCCCCTGGGGAGGGAATGGACATTTTGCAATATCCTTCCCCTAGAGTGGGGAGGGAATGGGGATTTTGCAGTAACTTTCCCCTGCCACGCCCATCAAGCCATGCCACGCCCATCAAGCCACGTTCACAGAACCACTAGTAAAAAATTTTGAATCCCACCACTGGCAATATTCAATTAAATAAAAGCAGTGATGTCTTAAAGAGATTAGCTTGTTTGGAACAATCTGCAAAGGTAACAGCTGGATTTCCCCGTCCTACCCTGTCATGTTTTAGCCTAGGCTGGCATGTTATGTGTGTTCATAGTAGTGCCATCAATACTCACTGTCTCCTGATTTCTAACCTAGCGTTGAACACGGACCTGGGCGTCCTGGCTATCATGAGCTCCCTGCCCCAGAAGGACTCAGAAGGCCTTGACAAACCTTCCGAAGACACCATCTCTCCAGAGATGCTGCAGGAGATGCTGTGGCTTTTCCGAAGAGAAGACCGTAAGTTCTACCAAGGCTTTAACCTCAGAATTTGCTTGGATTAGGCCGAGTCCTCTTACTTCAGGCTTTGGAACTGGAGTGGGAGACTTACGGGGGGCATGGTGTCTCCCATAAGTCTCCTTTATGCCTTCATGCCTTTAAAAAGGCATGAAAATGAAGGAACTTTCCTAGAAAAGAATCTCTGTAGCTCAGGGTTGAAATGTGGAGTCCTTGGTGCCCTCTGAGCTTGTTCTGACCTAGGCTTCCCAAAAGCACGAAGCCGAATCCTCGTCCCGATAAAACCCCTTTTATTTAGTTTAAAGGGAAATTCCTCTCCAGCAAAGTCCTGGCCAACAGTCTTTCAAGAGATTTCACAACTACAGACCTTTATCAGACTTGGAGAGCTGTCAGGCTGATATCTTCGCTTGGTCGATTGTCGTTGTGAGCCGCCCTGAGTCCTTGGAGATAGGGCGGCATACAAATTTTATAAAATAAAATAAATATAAGTCTAAGTGCTATTGCTATTGCTACTTCCTTAATCAAGGAACTACCAAGGAGAAATCCATGCCTTCATCAGGACAAGTCAGGAAAGAGCCAGCAGAAGGAATACAAGAATTCTATGTTATTGTTGTAGGGTATAATAACACAACCTTGAAAGCCTAATAGAGTTTCCCTCTGCCCCCTCTTACACTAAGTGGAATCAGGGTGCTGTTCTTTTGAATCTTCTTCACGCACTCCCTCCTTTCCCAGGACTGAAATGTCATTGGGTGTCTCTTATCTGCTAACAATTAACCAGTGAATAAAGAACAAGTAACCAGTGGAATGATTTGTCTCCAGAAGCTGTGAGTGCTCCATCACTGGAGGTTTTTAAGAAGAGATTAGACAGCCATTTGTCAGGAATGGTATAGGATGACAGGGGGCTGGACTTGAAGACCTCCAAGGTCCCTTCCAACTATGTTACTCTGTTATTCCTTTACCGACTTTAACTATGTGTTCCTTTATAAGGAGCAAGTCAAATAGTCAACACGGTAGCTGCAGATGTGTAATTGAAGGTTCACCCCAGAAGGTTGTCATTGCAGCTGCCATCTTGACTTTTGTGATTCATTCCTTGATTCCACAGGGACTCAATGGCTCAGTGGCTAAGATGGTGAGCTTGTTGATCAAAAGGTCGGCAGTTCAGCGGTTCGAATCCCTAGTGCTGTGTAACGGGGTGAGCTCCCATTACTTGTCCCAGCTTCTGCCAACCCAACAGTTCGAAAGCACGTAAAAAATGCAAGTAGAAAAATAGGGACCACCTTTAGTGGGAAGCTAACAGCGTTCTGTGTGCCTTTGGCATTGAGTCATGCCAGCCACATGACCACGGAGACGTCTTCGGACAGCGCTGGTTCTTCGGCTTTGAAACAGAGATGAGCACTGCCCCCTAGAGTCAGGAGCAACTAGCACACATGTGCAGGGGAACCCTTACCTTTACCTTGCCTTCCACAGATGCTCTAAAAAGGTGGGACAAAACTGGAGATGAGAAGATTATATAAGTCCCCTTGAGCACCTGGACAATAAGCAAGGACATTTAACCCATCAACACAAATTCCTTCTTATTTTCTCTTTCAGCATCTGCATGGAATTACTCTATCCTGGGCCTTTCAATTCTCGTTCTGCTGATTGGTGTTGTGCTCTTGGGAGCAAATATTAGGGCCAACAGGTATGAAGAAGTCATATTTCGGAGTGGTAATATCAGGCCTTGGTTTGGCACCCAGTGTGTCTCTCTACCTCTAAATACAGGACTCCTTAGTGGCCAAACGAATCCAATTCTGAGTTTGCTCAGTGTATTAAACTATTCAAAGCCATTAGAATGGTGGAACAAACAAAGGCTCAAAACCCACCACGGTTAAATTTAGCAAAATTTGTCCATTGTGCAAATAAAGTTCCAAGTCCTATCTATCCAAGATCGATGGGGAACTCATCAGATTTGCAGATGACACCAAGCTGGCAGGAATAGCCAACACTCCAGAAGATAGGCTCAAGATACAGAAGGATCTTGACAGACTTGAACATTGGGCGCTATCTAACAAAATGAAATTCAATGGGAGTTCTAGTCCTGCCTTGGACACAAAGCCAGCTGGGTGACCTTGGGCCAGTCACTTTCTCTCAGCCCTAGGAAGGAAGCAATGGCAAGCCACTTCTGAAATATTGCAGGGATTAGCCCAGGCAGTTGCCAGGAATCAAAAACTAACTCCAAGACACACAACATACATAAAGGGCATGCCCCAAAAATGTTTTTTTTCAATAGGCAACTGGACGTTGTTTTTTACTTTTACTTTGAAGATGTTTCGTTTCTCATCCAAGAAGCTTCTTCAGCTCTGAAGCTTCTTGGATGAGAAGCGAAATGTCTTCAAGGAAAAACAAAACAAAACAAAACAAAGTTCAGATGCCTTTTGAAAAAGCATTTTTGGGACAACCGTGACCTGGATAACTGAGAATCTCCATGGACACAAAGAGCAAGACAATATTACATTTGTGGTATGATTAGGCTTAGGTGAGCCCTGGTTAATTCCATCTTGGTTTCTCCAAGCAGGGTTCATGTCTTTGCACACTTATTTTGAGTGACTTTTAGGTCCCTCTAACTGCCTGCTATCATATCTGGAGGGCAACACTCGGAAATAGTTGGTCGAAAAAAACATTATTTTTTTCTCCACTCCACAGAAACCAGAAGGTCCTTCTCCTACGCAAAGAAGGCTACGAAGTCACCCTGCTGGATGAGGCAGAAGCGAAGCAAGCATTTGTGTTGCTAAACAAAGAGAATCTGGATCAAGCTGGAGACAATTTGCTTCCCAAAACACCAGTCACGGGAGACGTGATGGTACGCTGGAAAGATGGGAAAACCTCACCCCTCTATGCTGATGCCAACGAAGCAGAAGCATAGCACCTAATATCCATATTTTGGCTTTTTTGAAACCTGGGAGGATTTCTGGACTATTGACTATTTTTGGACTGCAGGTCTCAAAGCCAAATTCAATAAGCGGAATCGAAAAGCCAGCAAAAAGCAAACACATACTGACTGCCTTTGAGTTGTACAAGATCAATTCGTCAATTCGTCAATTCGTCAATTCGTCAATTCGTCAATTCGTCAATTCAACAATTCATCAATTCAACAATTCATCAATTCATCCACCAATTCATCTACCAATTCATCTGTGATATGTTGAACTAGATTGGCCTAGTGGCTTCCTTCACACAACATGCTAAGCCTGGTCAGTTGGTTCCTGTTAGCGTTAACCCTGATTGGTTTTGTTTTGTGTCCTAGTGTAGTGTCACTGGAGCATTCACGGGGGTCAAACAAAGCTGTGACAGGCCCCTCAAAACAGCCAGAACTTCAGTCGCACAGTTGGGGTTGCCATCTTGGCTTGACCATCCATGGGGAGACCCCCGATGCCAACCTACCTCGATGAGTTGAGTAGTGGGTGAACCAGAAAAAGGGCTAATTCAAGAACCAATTAAGGATATTGTGTGAAGGTTGTTGCCTTGCTATGTTGCGTTGACCTACAAAAAAAAAAATCTGTCAGATTATCTGGAAAGATGTTCAAGGTCTCCTGATTTTGATTTTGCCCTGGATCATTTGTGATTGCATGTTAAAAAAAGGGTGGGATTTGATCAATTGATCATCTGGATGTATTTGGACCAGGGGTGAAATCCAGCAGGTTCTGACAGATTCTGGAGAACCGGTAGCAGAAATTTTGAGTAGTTCGGAGAACTGGCAAATACCATCTCTGACTGGCCCCAGAGTGGAGTAGGAATGAAGATTTTGCAATATCCTTCCCCCAAAGTGGGGTGGGAATGGAGATTTTGCAATATCCTTCCCCCAGGAGTGGGGAGGGAATGGGGATTTTGCAATATCCTTCCCCCAGGAGTGGGGAGGGAATGGGGATTTTGCAATATCCTTCCCCCAGCAATGGGGTGGGAATGGAGATTTTGCAATATCCTTCCTCCAGGAGTGGGAAGGGAATGAGGATTTTGCAGTATCCTTCCCCTGCCACATCCACCAAGCCACACCCACAGAACTGGTAGTAAAAAAAAATTGAATTTCACCACTGATTTGGACCTTTTCTGTGGACGCCCTTGGTGGTTCTGTTATGCCAATATTAGCTGCCTTATAGAAGATAATAATTTGAGACAGTTGGAAGCCTCCAAAATTTGAAACAAGGAAAAGGGATGGGGAGGAGGAGGGGGGGAGGCTAGGCTATGATGAGAACTTTGGATGATATTTGAGCAGCACTGGGACTTCCAAGGAAACCAAGTTAATATTTTCACCATCAGTTCAAGCCAAAGTCCATTAAAAGGCTTTTAAAGGCTGCTACTTCTCTACATCTATCTTTATGTAATACAATGCCAATCTTTCCGATGAAAACCAGAGAGATTCCTTTGTCTTTTCTGTGATGCACTTCAGCCTATTTTTTTTTTTTTAATTTGATTTATATGCCGCCCTTCTCCGGAGACTCAGGGCGGCTTACAATGCGCTAAGCAATAATCCAGATATTCTCCAGATGTCTCAACATCAACCCTCCAAATTCTTTTTGGAACAATTAACCTGGCTGCTATAGGCTGTTTCATATGTGTAAAACAACAAAAGGAAAGGAAAGAAAAGAAGAAGAAGGATGTCTCATGTTTCCTGAGATTGTATCTGCCCCATGACTAAATTTATATTGGTTGATTGTAATCTCCCCTGTTCCTAAAGGTGCTTTTTTCAAGAGGCAACAGGACTTTCTGGTTTTTCTTTGAAGGTATTTTGCTTCTCATCCAAGAAGCTTCTTCAGAGCTGGAGAAGCGTCTTGGATGAGAAGCAAAACGTCTTCAAGGAAAAACAAAGAAAGTCCATTTGCCTCTTGAAAAAAACACCTTTGGGACAACCATGATCTGGATGACTGACAATCTCCATAGAAACTCCCCTACTCCTAATTTTAGGGCTGAAGTAGATCAGATCAAACAAGTTTTAGGGTTTGTTTTTTCTCTGGTCCACTAAGGAGAACTCAAGCAGTTATGTGAGCATCGCGGCGACTTCCAAGGAAACCAAAGGAATATTTTTACCACCAGTCCAAGCCAAAGTCCATTAAAAAGGCTTTTTCAAGACCTGTAGATCTCTCTGTAGGTGGTCGAATGACATTCTTTCCAACGAAAACCACCAATACATTCAATGGAAAATACTGTATTTTTCGGAATGTAAGACGCACCTTTTTCCCCCCTAAAAGGACGTGAAAAATTAGGTGCGTCTTATACACCGAATATAGTCCCGCCCACCCACTGGCCCCCACCCTTTGGCCTCTGCCTCGCAGCAGTTACCTCCTTGCAAGCAAACAGCAAGAAAAAACAGCTCCTTTCAGCTTCAGCACAGCCTAATTAGCACAAGTTGATTGGATCGGCCACCCCACTCTCAGCTGATTTGCTCTCAGCTGTTTTACACAGGGCTCTGCTGCTTGCTGCAAGGAGGTAAATTGCTGGAGCAGATTTTTTTTCCTTGTGCTAATCAAGCTATGCTAAAAACGAAAATGAAAGTAAAGTAGGCTGTTTGCTGCAATGAGGCAAAATTAGGCAGAGGCAGAGGGAGATTTCTTTTTCTTCTTTTCCTCAACAAAAAAGGTAGGTGCGTTTTATACTCCGAAAAATACGGTAAGTAATGTGTCTGTAGCTGCGTTGGTGCAGTGGTTAGAATGCAGTACTGCAGGCTCCTTCTGCTGACTGCCTGAAATTTGGCAGTTCAAATCCCACCGGGCTCAAGGTTGACTCAGCCTTCCGTCCTTCCGAGGTGGGTAAAATGAGGACCCAGATGGTCAGGGGCAAGAGGCTGACTCTGTAAACTGCTTAGAGAGGGCTGTAAAAGCACCGTGAAGCAGTCTATAAATCTAAGTGCTATTGCTATTGCTAGGGATACAGTATTTCAAAATCTGAAGGATGCCACACACAGCCCTTGATCGTGCCAGGGTTCCTCTGCATCACCCCGACCACCACCAGAAGAGGTGGGCTTTATTGCCATGCCACACCTGTGATCCTCCCAATTTGTGGCAGCTGTCTTGCTTCTCCCTTCCTTGCATGTTTTAATAAGGTGTCCTTTTATCTTTCTGACTCTGATGGAATCTGTCCATGAGCCATCGGTTTAGCTAGCCTTTGTTTAATTAGCTGGGGTCTAGTTGACATTTACCACAAAAGTAAGGAGGCTTGGCAGTTGGGGTGCGGCAGGCAGGTTTGGGGTTCGGAGGAGACATTTTAGATTGGCAGGAGGGACTGAGCCTGCTGTGCCCAAGACAGGATTTGTGCAAATCATGGATGCTACAATAGTGAACCCAATGCCTAACCATGGATCGTGATTCAATGCAGGCAGTTTTTTCGCATTGATTAGACAAATGATTAGGACTCTATAGACTGGGTGAAACCAGGCTTAATTGCAGTAACTGTGAGAGGGATCTTGGAGTCTTAGTGGACAACCAGTTAAATATGGGCCAGCAGTATGTGGTGGCATCCAAAAAAGCCAAAGCAATCCTAAATTGCATTAACAGAGGGATATCATCAAGATCAAGTGAAATACTAATACCACTCTATAAAGCCTTAGTAAGACCACATCTAGAGTACTGCATCCAGTTTTGGTCACCACACTATAAACAAGATGTTGAGACTCTAGAAAGAGTGCAGAGAAGAGCAACCAGGATGATGAGGGGACTGGAGGCTAAAACATACGATGAACGGTTGCAGGAACTGGGCATGGCTAGTCTAGTGAAGAGAAGGACCAGGGGAGATGTAATAGCAGTCTTCCAATATTTGAGGGGCTGCCACAGAGAGGAGGGGGACAAGCTATTTTGCAAAACACCTGAAGGCCAGACAAGGAATAATGGATGGAAACTGATCAAGGAGAGATTCAACCTAGAAACAAGGAGAAATTTTCTAACAGTTGAGAACAATCAACCCATGGAACAGAAGTTGCCTTCAGAAGTTGTGGGAGCTTCATGACTGGAAGCTTTCAAGAAGAGACTGGATTGGATTGCCATTTGTCAGAAATGGTGTAGGGTTTCCTGCTTGGGTGGGTGGGTGGGGGGTTGGACTGAATGGCCTACAAGGTCATTTCCAATTCTGTTAATCTGATTTATCTGACTAATCAATTCGAATTGATTAGGAAAAATTAGCACAAAGGACAAAGGACTTTAAATGTTTCATTATCTGTCCAGGAACGCTAGAGGGCGATGTGCATCTACACAATCTACGTTTTGTCAATCCAAGGGGGATCATCATAAAACCCATTATTGGTGCTCGCAGTCATATTCCCTTTGCTTGTGCTTCTGTGTGAATTTGTCCATGTTGTGCTTTCCCCTTTATTTTCTTTCTACAAAGTGCTCCTCCAAACATAGAGGGGGAAAAGAGAAGGGTCGTATATTATTATTTCTTCCTCTGGTTGAACAATTCTGCGGTTTTTGTTTTTCCAACCATCTTCCTGTTATTGATGGAAGAGAACTTAAAGTAGGAATTAAGAAAAGACCCTTGGTGAAATCGTGATGCGGAGTGTGGTTGATCTTAACCACTTAGGGACATGGAAAACATGGAGTGGGTATGAATGTCCAAATTTTCAAACGTCCAGAATTCCAAAGCACTCAAAGGCAAGGCAAGAAACAACGGATGGAAGCTAATCGAAGAGAGAAGCAACCTAGAACTAAGGAGAAATTTCCTGACAATTAGAAAAGTTAATCAGTGGAACAGCTTGTCTCCAGAAGTTGTGGGTGCTCCATCACTGGGGGCTTTTAAGAAGAGACAACCACCTGTCTGGGATGGTATAGGGTCTTCTGCTTGAGCAGGGGGCTGGACTAGAAGACCTCAAAGGACCCTTCCAATTCTGATATTCTATGTCTTCTCTTTCATGGTAGAATCCTTCTTTGGCTGGTTGTAGCTCCTCTGGCTTCCCAAATCTCTACTCAGTCCCAAGAAAAGACCTCAAAAGCAAACTCTTTCCATGGGATTCTTCCATCGATTGCTCAAGCAACACGTGGCAGAGTCCTCCACATGTTTATGACCAAGAAAAAGGGTTTTAGAACCACCTTCCCCACCTGGTGGTTTCATCCGTAGTTTGTCCACCGTCAATTCATGGTCTTTTCCCAAAATGCTTTGCTGCATTCTTAGCCAGGCCACGTGGGCTGCAGGAAAGGCCAGGAGATGGCTATTCAAAATGGCCCCATCCTTGCATGGGGATTCAAGAACCCATCCCAGCCACAGCTGCGTTCCTTGTTCTACCTTGGAACTGCCGTGCAGAATCCTTGCTTAGAATATCTTAAACCCCTTCAGCAAAGTCAACGCTGGAGCCTTCCTCTTGCTTTGAGCTCTTGAGGATTTGACCGTGACCAGCTTGGCCCGGGCAACTGAAGGGACCTCTTTGTAGTTGACAGTGGAGAGGGAATTGTAGGTGGAGGCAATGGTGGCGGTTGGGACCAGGTGAGCCGAGGGCTTCTCTTCAATGATGAACAAGGGCCGGACTGCCAGAGGTCTGTCCGACTCTCTCCTCACTTCCCGTACTGCCTCGTGGAAAATGTGCTGCACAGACTCGAACTCCAGGCATGCTGAGACTTCATGGAAGGAGGAGCCGTACTTGGTGGCAAGAGACATCCCTTCGGCTTTGGTGACCTGTCTGGGAGAAGAAACCGGGAGAGAATATCCCATATGAAAAGAGGCAACACAAAGAACTGACAGGCCATGTCTATTAGTTCAGGGGTGGGTTTCAAAAATTTTAGCAAGGGGTTCTCTGCCCGGTTGCTGGGTGGGTGTGGCCAGGGTGGGCGTGGCCTAGTTGGCCTCCTGCACCATGATGGGGGAGGGCTTTTTGCCCTCCCTGGGCTCCGGAGGCTTTCCTTGAGCCTCCAGGAGGGTGAAAACGGCCTCCCCAGGCTCCGGAGGCCCTCTGGAGGCTGGAAGCAGGCCCATTTCCAGCCTTCCCGAATTTCTGGTAGACCCGTTTTTCACTCTCCCCGAGCCTCCGCGCATGTCCTGCACTTATCTGCATCCAAAACAGGCCATGTGGGGACTCCTGGGAGGGGCCGGGCGGGCCGGGCGGGGCGGGGCCAGCCAGGAGTGGGATTTGGGGGTTCTCCGAACTGCACAGAATCTTAGCTCGAGGTTTCCCCGAACCCCTGTGAACCCCCAGCAGCCTTCCCCTGTATTAGTTGCCAGATGCAAAGCACTAGAAAATGAAGTTATAGTTTAGCAATGCCTGGCTTATTCTTTCTTTAGTTGATAAGAAGACTGTGTTTTGGGGTTCACCTACCTATGCAAAATCCTTGAGTTTCTATGACTGACGTGAAAGGAAAGAGCACGATCCCACTTCAAAATGTTATCTTAGTAATATGGCTGTTAAGTGAATTGGGCTTCTCCATGGACTTTGCTTGTCAGAAGGTCGCAAAAGGGATCAAGTGATCCCGGGACACTGTGTTCTGACCTAGGCTTCGCAAAAGCACGCAGCAGATTCCTTGTCCCGACAAAACCCCTTTTTATTAAGCTAATGTGAATTCCTCTCATTCACATCCAGCAAAGTCCCGGCAAAAAGTCTTTATGGGTAAATTTACAACCACGGACCTTATCAGGCTTGGAGAGCTGCCAGGCCTATATCTTCCAACCGCAATGCTGTACAAGAAAAGACTTGGCAAGGAGTGTCTGAGAGTCATGAACAGATCTTCACACTAATGAAATGAACTAATTGTCTCCTGCAAACTCCACTCCTCTTTCGCTCCTCTTTATTCCCTTTGGGAGGGGCCATTCACCATCCACCTGTGCCTTTACTCCTGCTGTGGTTCGCCAGCAGCCTGCAGAGCTGGCAGCAGAGTCGGACAGTGAGGAGGCTGGGGAGGAACATGGGCCAGTCCTGGAGTCTGGGGAAGGCTCGGATGAGGGCTCTGCGTCGGAGGCAGAGATGGGGCCAGAGCCATCTGGGAGTTGTGTGCGGACTCCGGAGCCTCCAGAGTCAGACATCAGAGATGCAGAGGAATAGGGGGAGCTTGTTCCCAGTGCGCACATGCGCAGAGCTGCCAGAAGGCAAGAACAGTTAAAACAAAAGGGACGACTCGGGAGTAAGGCTTGGAAATGATTGGCCCCTCCCATAAGACATAAAGGAGGAGCAAAGGCACGTGAACCTTTGCAGGAAAGCAACATTGTGGATGATGTTGGTTTGTACTTTGAAAACTCCATTTTTGACTTTGTGTTTCCATGTGGCCTTGCCAGGATAATTGCCAATTAGGTCTTTGGCAGCGTGTCAAAGAAGATAAAGGTGGGTGTTTACCAGCCTTATCCGAAGGACTGTGGCAGACTTCTGTTGGACTATTTATAAACTCCTGGTGATTCAGCATGTGCTGTGAATGAAAGGAATTCACAGCAGTTAATAAAATTAAAAAAAGGGGGTGGGTGGGTCTAATTGTGTGCTTTTTTACTATATTAGAAAGCCTAGATCAGAACAACTCCTGAGTCAGCCCTTGTTCCTTAACTGTTCCCTTCTCCTGGCAGCTCTGCGCATGCGCACATTGGGAACAGGCCCCAGCTGTTCTTCAGCCCCACTTATCTCCAATTCCGAAGGTAGCTGATAACTGTCGGACGGCCCTGGCCCCCTCTCTGCCTCTGATGCAGAGCCCTCATCAGAGCTTTCCCCAGACTCCAGGACTGGCCCATGTTCCTCCCCAACCTCCTCACTGTCCGAATCTGCTGCCAGCCCTGCTGGCCGCTGGTGGGCCACAGCACACTGCAACCGTCATAAATACGAATCAGTTGTCAAGCATCCAAATATAAGTCACGTGACCAAAGAGACGCTGCAACCGTTGTAAGTATGAAAAACGGTCATAAGTCACTTTTTTCAGTGCCCTTATAACTCTGAAGAGTCACTAAAGGAACTGTTGTAAGTCAAGGACTACCTGTATAAATCTAAGTGCCATTGCTAACATTTGCTCTTCCCAAGCAAGCAATCCAAGCCAATACAGGACATCTAAAGGGGCATGTTCTTCTATAGCTGTTAGCCATGCATTTGCTCAGCCAATTTGGGTCTGGTGAGCCCAAGGCACACCGGGATTGCCTTGTAGCCTGTGCGTCAGGGGTGAAATGCTCCCGGTTTGGACCGGATCGCCTGATCCGGTAGCGATGGCGGCGGGTGGTTCGGAGAACCGGTAGCAAAAATCCCTGCTCCCCCTCCCTATGCTCAACTGACCCATGCAATCATCAGAGGCTTTTTATTTTTATTTTTAAAAGCATTTTTTTCTACAATCTCTTTGGCCGAAAAAATGCTTTTTAAAGTAAAAAAAAAAAAAAAAGCTTCTGTTGATCGCGCGGCTCAGCTGGGATCGTCAGAAGCTTTTAAAAGCATTTTTTTAACAACCTCTTCAGCTGAAGAGGTTGTAGAAAAAATGCTTTTAAAAGCCTCTGGCGATCCCAGCTGAGTTGCCTGATTGTCAGAGCCTTTTAAAAGCATTTTTTTACAACCTCTTCGGCCAAAGAGGTTGTAGAAAAAATGCTTAAAAAAAAAAAAGTTGGCCACGCCCACTCAGTCACATTACCCCCCACCAGGCCACGCTCACAGAACCAGTAGTAACAAATTTTACATTTCACCACTGTTGTGCGTGTGTATTTACTGGAGCTTAGAGGACATTCCAATCCAGCACGACTTTGAGAGGCTTATGTTCCAATCTAGTGGTAAGAAGATTAAAATAATGAAACAGGATACGAAAATAAGAGAGCTGCTATAGCACGAACCATCACAGAAGATTCCAAAAGAGATTAAATGTACATGGTAGCAAAATCCTGGGTTGCATTCCCTATTTCTACCATTTTATTTTTCAGTTCATCTGACGCACCAAAGTAAAGTCTGGTCTCAAGAAATAATCTAATTCTAATGAAGAGGAGTTGCTGTACTTGTTACAGCCATCTCTCTTCTCTCCCTTCCTCTCCATGCTGGCTGAGAATGATGGGAATTGAAGTCCCCCATAGAGTTTGGAAGGAGCCAGGTTGGTGATATCTCTGGTCAAAGAATTCTACAGTATAGTGCAATATCGGGTTTTCAATTTCAATTATATAAAATTATATGTAAAGGATGTATGTTTATGTTTTTATTTTTATAGTTATAATGTACACTGAAGACAGCATTTAATTTCGTTGTACCATGTGCAATGACAATAAAGTCAAGTCAAGTCAAGTCAAGTCAACTCAACTCAACTCAACTGTTGACCATTATCTGGTGCCAATTTAGAACAGAACTTTAGTTGACTAGATTCTTATATGCAGTCTTGAGTGATTAAATGTCTGAATTGCAACTTAACATATGGGCCTGATCCTTTGCACCTAACAATAATCTAGTCAACTCTAGTACTAAATTAATGCCAGCTAAGGGTCAATGGAATTCAAGAGGGATTGGACTTGGGCCGTTTGTGGCAATGTAATGATTCTAAGCTGATGATGTGCTTAACTCCATCCCTTGCTCTTCTCCTACAGGATGCTCCCTTTCCCCAATGATATGAATCAATCCATCCCCTCCTTTGGCTGAGCTCTTAGCCTTTTCTTACCTGTACTGTTCCATATCCAGCTTGTTCCCTATCAGGAGAACTGGAGATTCGTGGAACGTATTCTTCAAGTGGAGAGCAATGAGATCCAGGTACTGCTGACATCCTTCAAAGCTCTTTCGGTTTTCAATGCTGTAGACTACCAGAAAGGCATGGGCCCAGTTCAGATACCTCTCACAGCCCACTGGTATGTCCTGAAAGAGAAACATGTGGGAATCGGTTAGAAGGCCCAGCACCAGAACAGTTTTTTTCCCGAACGCCATCTCTCTGCTGAAGAAATAATCAACACCGTCAACACTGTCAAACTATTTACTAAGTCTGCATTACTATTAATCTTCTCATCATTCCTTTCACCCATCTCCTCCAGGGGTGGGTTCTACTTATCTTTACTACCGGTTTGCAATGGGACAGTGCGTGCGAGCTTGCTTCACTCGTGCGCGCGCTTGTGCTTCTGCACATGCGCAGAAGCTTCTGTGCATGCGCATATCACCCTGGTTTTACTACCAGTTTGATAGAACCGGACCGAACCGAGAACAACCCACCACTTATGACTGTAACCTTGTTGCTGGTATCCTTACAATACATATTAACTGTTTCTAATGTGATTTGATTGCTTATTTGTTCCCTATGACTATCATTAAGCATTGTACCTTATGATTCTTGACAAATGTATCTTTTCTTTTATGTACACTGAGAGCCTATGCACCAAGACAAATGCCTTGTGCGTCCAATCACACTTGGCCAATAAAGAATTCTATTCTGTTCTGTTCTGTTCTGTTCTACCCGTCCCTTCCCTTCCCTTCCCTTCCCTTCCCTTCCCTTCCCTTCCCTTCCCCATTCTCTATTCTATTCTATTCTATTCTATTCTATTCTATTCTATTCTATTCTATTCTATTCTATTCTATTCTATTCTATTCTATTCTATTCCATTCCATTCCATTCCATTCCATTCCATTCCATTCTATCTCTCTTATCTAACAGCAAACAACACATCCATCTTGGCAGGAATAAAGGTAAAATAGAACCGGGGAGAGAAATGTAACAAGACTGAAGGAAGCCCTATCTCCAGGCATCTATTATTTCAAAGCCCCTTTGGATCCAAAACAGTTGGACGCTGCCTTTGGCAGTATATTAAAAAGCCATTGTGAGTTTTGATGAAAGGAGTGAAGCCGGTTGCCTCGGGCCAAGCATAACTTTCGATCTTATCTCAGATCAGTGTATTTTGATCTTCCAATAAGAGGGGAGGAGAGTCACATGCCTTCTCTGGCCTTTAACCTTTCAAGCTGCAACTCTGCTTTAGTTTTCATTAAAAGAAACTTTGTTTTCAATGTTAAACGAAACACGACTCCGTCTATTTGACTCTGTCCTGGTGATGTTCTTTTAAAAATATCCTGAGAAATATTCTAGACTCTGGCAGAAGACAACATGAAACTACCAAACTCCAAAGAGGAATGCAGGGCTTATTTCTATTTAAACTGATCTGGAGAGGGGGAAAAAAAGCAAATAATATAAAAAATTTAAAAAAGGTGAGTCTTGCTCCTTGCCTTGTCAAAGTCAAATGAGAAAGAAGACACCATTTGGATCCCGTCACTACTTGCAATTTTGGGGCAAAACTTCATGGATCCTGGTCCCTTTCTACAAAACTCCACATTTTTTAACCTTATATACATTCAAGTTTGCAAATCACTCAGGCGATTGGCAAAGGAGGTAAGGTAGATACAGATTACTGAATCACAACTATCGTGTTTCCCTGAAAAAAAGACCCTGTCTTATATTTTTTGAACCCTGAAATAAGCACTTGGCCTTATTGCCATGCACTCAAAAGCCTGATTGGGCTTATTATCAGGGGATGTCTTATTTTGGGGGAAACAGGGTAGCTGTATTTTACGTGAACCAGAGGTGGGTTTCAGCAGGTTCTGATCAGTTCTGGAGAACCAGTAGCAGAAATTTTGAGTAGTTCGGAGGCCCGGTAGTAAAAATTCTGACTGGTCCTGCCCCCGTCTATTCTCTGCCTCCCAGGTCCCAGCTGATTGGGAGGAAATGGGGATTTTGCAGTAACCTTCCCCTGGAGTGGGGTGGGAATGGAGATTTTACAGCATCCTTCCCCTGCCATGCCCACCAAGCCATGCCTACCAAGCCATGCCACGCTCACCAAGCCACACCCACAGAACCGGTAGTAAAAAATTTTGAAACCCACCACTGCCTATAAAGCACTGTGAAGTGCTTTATAAATCTAAGTGCTATTGCTCTTGCAATTAAATCTTATTTTCCCAAAGAAGTGAGGATCTAACCAAAATCAAACATCAGGAGAACTGATTGGATTTGCCTAGAAATGATCCTCTACTGATAGAAGGGGCTCTTGCTGATGGGTCTCTTCTCATTTGTAGCTGGTAAAATGTTACCTGATCCTTCCACCTGTGGTATGAAGACCGTATTTGGAAATGCCGAGATTTCATTGCAACTTGTTCAATGGTATTTTGTTCTTAGTGCCGTTATCTGATCAGCTTAAAATCATGGCAAGTGGACTAAAGTTTGTGAGTCGGAGATGTTTTGTTACTCATCCAAGTAACTTCTTTTTTTAAAAATAAATTTGACCGATGAAGTTACTTGGATGAGTAATGAAACATCTCAGAATCACAAATTTTGGTCCGCTTGCCATGATTTTAACCCTTTAAAGATACTTTTGGACTGGGTGGTTGAGCTGTCATTGACATACCTGATCGGCTGTATCCATCACCTTGAGCAAGACAGGGTGTTGGTCTACTATCTCTTCCGAAGCGTAAGTGTCTTCTGCAAAGCAAATGTTTTGAAAGTTGGTAGATCGTTTGGGGAGAAGCCAGTATTTTTGTAACCCTAAACCAGGGGTCTGAAACCTTAAACACTCAAAGAGCCATTTGGACCCGTTTCCCACAGAAAAGAAAACACCGGGAGCCACAAAACTCCTCCCGTGACTGACTATTTCCTGAGCAGCCACAAAAGTAGCATATGTACTTGAATTAAACATTCTGTTTTCTTCCGAAACTTTTTTTTTCTTGGATTTACCCATGGTTGGCCTACTGGGGGTTGAAAAGCTCAATCAATTGCGTGCCGGCGGGTGTTGCACATTGGCGGTTGTGATGCATATTTTGAATGACAGGGAGCCGCAGCAGAGGGATGAAAGAGCCACATGTGGCTCCAGAGCTGCGGGTTGCTGACCCCTGCCCTAAATTAAGCTGGGACCCTCAAAGGAGGTGCTGATTGTGTCTCACCTTCCTCATGTAGAGCAACAGGCCTTTTAGATTGCTACTGGACTCATCATCATTATCATTTAATGACCCATAATCCCTTGCAGGGTGGAGTCTGGGTAACCAAATGGAGCTAGCGGAGCATTTTAATGTCCGGATGCCCTTCCTGTCACCAATGCGGAGCTTTGTTCTGCAGATATATTCTCATTGTGCCCAGAGAGAGAAATATCTGCTCTACCTAGGTAAGTATTTCTCTCTCTGGGCACAATGAGAATATATCTGCTCAACAAAGCTCCGCATTGGCGACAGGAAGGGCATCCGGACATTAAACACTCTGCTAGCTAGGAGGGACGCGGTGGCTCAGTGGCTAAGATGCTGAGCTTGTCGATCAAAAGTTTGGCAGTTCAGCGGTTCAAATCCCTAGTGCTGCATAACGGGGTGAGCTCCCATTATTTGTCCCAGCTTCTGCCAACCTAGCAGTTCGAAAGCATGTAAAAAATGCAAGTAGAAAAATAGGGACCACTTTTGGTGGGAAGGTAACAGCGTTCCGTGCACCTTTGGCGTTGAGCCATGCTGGCCACATGACCACGGAGACGTCTTCGGACAGTGCTGGCTCTTCAGCTTTGAAGCGGAGATGAGCACCGCCCCCTAGAGTCGGGAATGACTACCACATATGTGCTAGGGGAACCTTTACCTTTTACCTTTACCTAGGTAACATTGAACTCACAGGCTCCCGATTGTGAGGCGAGAGGTCTACCTCTAAGTCACTGCACCATTCTGCTAGATTGCCACTGGACTGAAACGAACAAATTTCATACACGTTCTGTTGAATCCAGAAGCCCTTGAGATATCTCTCCAACTATTCAAGCAAATTCCTTGGAAATTATGCTCAGCTCATATCTATGCAAAGGAGGCAGACAGTAAGAGACCTTATCCTGCAACCTATTTTTAAACATTAAAATAATAAAAAGGCAATGCTAAACTGACTATCACATGCTTGTCCCTCATCTGGTCACTTTTGCACTGATTGTTCAAAGGGGGGGGGGAAGGAACATGGGAATTAGATTGCTACTTCTCACTGAATACCGCTTGTTTAGATATTGCCTGCATAGTTTTTTGTTTGTTTGTTTTTTTTTTAATTTGATTTATATGCCGCCCTTCTCCGGAGACTCAGGGCGGCTTACAATGTGCTCAGCAATAGCCTTCATCCTTTTGTATATTTATACAAAGTCACCTTATTGCCCCCACAACTGGGTCCTCATTTTACCTACCTTAGAAAGGATGGAAGGCTGAGTCAACCTTGAGCTTTGGCGAGATTCGAACCTGCAGTAATTGCAGGCAGCTGGTCTTAATAACCAGCTTAATAACAGGGTGTCTTAGACCACTGTACTACCAAGGCTCTTCATTTTGTATGCAGTAATTACAGTAGTGGCCAAAATTGTGGAAACCTTTTGGGAAAAGTGTATTTTTGAGGTCTGATGGCTAACAACACCACTTTTTTGGGGGGAGTTTCAAGATAATCCTATTCCACTGCTGGAATGGCCTGGGAATAGCCCAGACCTTCACCCAATTGAAAATCTAGGGAGCCGACTAAAGAAATTTGTTAGTCAGAAGCGACCCAGCAATAAAACCCAGTTAATAGAAGCAATCCTTCAATCTTGGTTTCACATTATAAGAGCTGCAGAACTAAAAGACTTGGTTCATTCCATGGGAAGACGTTGTAAGGCTGTAATTCATGCTAAAGGTTACCCAACTAAGTATTAACTGACATGGGGATCATTTTTGTATATCTCGTTTTTTCTATGGTGATAATTTTTGTATATCTCGTTTTTTCTACGTGTTTCACTTTTTTTCTTTATACTGTAACTGCTATTCTAACAGCAAATCCTTCATAAAACTTATTGCATTACATTCTCAATTAAATTATCTTTCCATTGATATATAATTTTAGGGTACTACTACTACTACAAAAAAGTGGTGTTATTAGCTAGTTTTAGAAAATACACTTTTCCCAAAAGGTTTCCACAATTTTATCCACTACTGTATTGCGATCACTGAAGCCTTTTCAATGAAAGCCACAGCTTTTGAGAAGAAATCTCAGTAGGCAAAATGAATGGAAAACATCCTTGGGAAAAAAAAAAAAAGATCCAGAATTTATTCTTCCGTGCCTTCCCTGAAAGCCTCCTCTGTCGTTCTTCAACTTCTGGATATGACTCAAAAGAGCTACCTGCCAAGAATTTCCAAAACAATTATACCCCAGCTTCTTTGTCGCTGATTGATGAAGTTCCTAGCTTCAGTCTGACTCCTTGCTCATAGCTCTCCCTGGATGCACCGATAAACAGAAAACAAACGGAAAGAGAGGCTGTAGATCAAGTCATAACCTTGGTCTAACTTGTTGGTGGAGCCCTCCAGGATTTCAAACTGTGGTTTGTCTGAGGATGGAAAGACTGCAAGGTGGTATGATGGTTGCTACTGTTCTACAGTCTCTTTGGGGGACTCAGGAAATGGTCCATCTGAACATCACAACCACCTGACTTAGTGTTGTTCACATTAATAGAAGGAGGTTCTCAAGAACAACTTGCCTGCAGAAGTTGTGAATGCTCCAACACTGGAAGTTTTTAAGAAGATTTAGAATAGAATAACAGAGTTGGAAGGGACCTTGGAGGTCTTCTAGTCCAACCCCCCTGCCCAGACAGGAAATCCTACACCACTTCAGATAAATGGTTATCCAACATCTTCTTAAAAACTTCCAGTGTTGAAGCATCCACAACTTCTGCAGGCAAGTTGTTCCACTGATTAATTGTTCTCACTGTCAGGAAATTTCTCCTTAGTTCTAAGTTGCTTCTCTCCTTGATTAGTTTCCACTCATTGTTTCTTGTTCTATCCTCAAATGCTTTGAAGAATAGATTGATCCATTCTTCTTTGGGGCAGCCCCTGAGATATTGGAAGACTGCTATCATGTCTCCCCTAGTCCGTCTCTTCATCAAACTAGACATACCCAGTTCCTGCAACCGTTCTTCATATGTTTTAGCCTCCGGTCCCCTAATCATCTTTGTTGCTCTTCTCTGCACTCTTTCTAGAGTCTCCACATCTTTTTAACATGTTGGATAACCATTTGTCTGAAATGGTGTAGGGTTTCCTACCTAAGCAGGGGCTTGGACTAGAAGACCTCCAAGGTTCCTTCCAACTCTGTTATTCTATTGTTCTAAGGTTTCAGACCAGGGTCTTTTAAACCCTATTTTGAGAGGCCAGGGGCTAAACTTATAACCTACAGAAAAAAAAATAGTGACACTGAACCTCACGGAGTTCTAAAAGAACAACAAGGTTCCAAGACAAGTTGCCAAGATTACTCAATCAAAGTTCTCTTTCTTTCAAGGGATGGGTTTGCACAACCCACATACACACAGAGAGGAGTAAAAAAAATAAAATAAATCAGGTTGGTGGCCACAATTCCCATGATCTATGTCACCTTCTCTTCATGGATCATGGATCTCCTCGATCATATTAAAGACAATGAGGTAATTTTTCCCAACCAGCTAAACTTGATTAATTGTAACCATGGTTGGGTTGCTTGTGGCTTAGCCTTTGGGACAAATCCACTTTGGCTGGTTGGCTCGGTTTATTTTGCTAAAGAAGAAAATACATAAATTCAGGGAAGAAGTGAAATCTGTGATGCGAATCCAACCAGTCTCTCATTTTCTCTTTGTTTAGGCTGGGGGTAGGAACTGGAGAAAATCAGAAAATACAAGGACAATGGAAACAACCGTGGCAAAAGAAAGCAAAGATAGTCCCAATAATGTTAGTTATAAAAGGTAAAGGTAAAGGTTCCCCTCGCACATATGTGCTAGTTGTTCCCGACTCTAGGGGGTGGTGCTACTAATTCTTTTCTAAACTTTCTGAGTGACTCAACCCACCAGTTCCCATTTCACAATGGTCCAATAAAATTGGACGATAAATCTGAGATCCCATTAAGCGGGACTGGATTTTAAAACAACACTTTGGCTCAGTTCACACCAGGGATGAAATCCAGCAGGTTCTGACAGGTTCTGGAGAACCAGTAGCGGAAATTTTGAGCAGTTTGGAGAACCGGTAGCGGAAATTTTGAGTAGTGTGGAGAACTGGCAAATACCACCTCTGGCTGGCTCCAGAGTGGGGTGGGAATGGAGATTTTATTTATTATTTATTTATTTATTTATTGGTTCGATTTATATGCCACCCTTTTCCGGAGACTCAGAGCGGTTTACAATGCGTTAAGCAATAGCCTTCATACTTTTGTATATACCTGCTTAGTAGGGCTTTTGCCCCCACCCCCAAGCGGTGTTCTATTTTATACAAAGTCAGCTTATTGCCCCCACAATCCGGGTCCTCATTTTACCTACCTCAGAAGGATGGAAGGCTGAGTCAACCTTGAGCCTGGTGAGATTTGAACTCGCAGTAATTGCAGGCAGCTGGCAACTAAATACTACTTTAACAGTAGTTTAGTCCACTGCACCACCAGGCTCCTGATTTTGCAATATCCTTCCCCTGGAGTGGGGAGGGAATGTAGATTTTGCAGTATCCTTCCCCTGCCACACCCAGCAAGCCATGCCCACCAAGCCACACTACACCCACCAAGCCATGCCCACAGAACTGGTAATAAAAAAAATTGGATTTCACCACTGGTTCACACACCCAGTCCGCCTCCAAAAAGCAAATTCTGACATCTCATACTTAGTGTCTCCTTTAAATCAAACCTTCATTTCAGAATGTTTAACAGAGAGAGATGCAAGTGATAAAACCCATGAAGTATAACCCAATACAAACATTTTTCCAGAGTTTTAGAATTCCAGGCAAAGCATTGTGGTTCCAGTGTCCGTTTAGCTAAGACTAAAAATGCTACCACTTAAATCTCTGGTTTTCCATCCATTAAAAACCCTGAGTAAGACCACAGCTGGAAGACTGCATCCAGCTTTGATCACCACATTACAAAAAAAGATGTTGAGACTTTGGGAAAAAAATGTGCAGAGAAGAACAACGAAGGAGTCTAAAACATATGAAGAACGGTTGCAAGATTTTGGGTTTGGCTAATCTGGAGAAAAGAAGGACCAAGGGTGACATGATAGCAGTATTCCAGTATTTAAGGGACTGCCACAAAGAAGAAGAGGGGGTCAACTTATTTTCCAAAGCACCAGAAGGCAGGACAAGAAACAATGGATGGAAACTAATCAGGAAGAGAAGCAACCTGGAAGTAAGGAGAAACTTCCTAACAGTGAGGACAATTAACCAGAGGAACAGAAGTTGCCTTCAGAAGTTGTGGTTGCTCCGTCTCTGGAGGTTTTGAAGAAGAGCCTGGAAAGCCCCTCTTCTGAAATCTGCTTCAGCAGGGGGTTGGGCTGGAAGAAGAGACTGGACAGCTAGCTGTCTGAAATGGTATAGGGCAGGGGTCTTCAAACTTGACAGCTTTAAGACTTGTGGACTTCAACTCCCAGAATTCCTCCTCCAGTCATTTTAGCTCAGTAATTCTGGGAGTTGAAGCCCACAAGTCTTAAAGCTGTCAAGTTTGAAGACCTTTGGTATAGGGCAGTGAGGGCTAACCTGTTTGCCATTACGTGCCAAAAGCGGGGGTCTCACGGGGGGGGGGTGTTGCACATGCGCGTGTCCATACCTATAACTCAATGCCTCTCCTGCGCCCCACCCACTCGCGCATGCGCGGGTGCCCACCTCCCACACTCCTCCTGCTTTTGGCATGTGATGGCAAAAAGGTTACGGGTGGGCCCGGTAGGCCTGTTTTTCGCCCTCCCCAGGCTCCAGAGGCTTTCTTGGAGCCTGGGGAGGGTGAAAACGGCCTCCCCCCTCCCCGGAGGCTCTCTGGAGGCTCCTCCAGTGGGCGTGGAAGACCCAAAAATCAGCTGGCCGGCACGCTGCAGCTGAGCTAGGGCAACTGTTGCGTGCCCACAGATATGGCTCTCCATAGGTTCGCCATCACGGGTATAGAGTCTCCTGCTTGAGCAGGGAGCTGGACTAGAAGACCTTCAAGGTCCCTTCCAGCTCTATTCTGATTGAGAAATCCAGGAAGCAAATCCAGGCTGAAGAGAAGGACAGCAAAAAAAAAAAATCTTTTAAGGTCTTGGCTCCTTGCCATTTCAAGGGGGATTTGTGGGTTGACAAGGGATCTGCATCACAGCTCATTAACTTTCTGGAAGGTTTTTTTTTTTTGTTTAAGTCCAGAAGCCTCTGCTTGCCCTCCTAGGCAATCATTGTTTTCCATCTCGATTTTCCTTGGTATGTGCTCTAAATTTGGCAGCTTGTTTTGAAACAGCCATGAAGCATATTTGCAAGCAGAACTTGGAAGAACTTAAAATACCCTTGCAGCATGTTTGGAATTAAAAAAAAAAGAAAAAAAAAACCCTCCTGAAGAGGGCTGACATTTTCCAGAGACCCAAAAAAGGGGATCCATTTGTCTGCTTGCTGGGAGATCCCTTTTCCTTCCACCCTCCCTGCGTTTTGCTTTGTGTCAGGTAGGTGGGTGGTTGCTGGTGGCCTCTGGGATCTGAGCCATTTCTTGCAACCCAAAGCAGGATTATCCTAGCTGACCGATAATCGACCTGAAAAATCTCTCTTTGGTATCCCAACTTCCAGTATCTGTTCATGGGGATGCACGAACCTTTGAAGCGTGTGTTATCTGGATTAAACCTGGATTGCAAGTGGTTTTCCCAAACAGGTGGCGGGCTCTGGTTGACTTGATCTGGGATCAGAAGCTAAGCTGGTCTAAAGCTGTTTAGTCGGCATGGAAAACTCATCAGGGAATCCTGACCGAGTTGAGATTGCAAAAGGGCAACATTGGAAGCATGAAGGAGACACATTCAGACTTACCCAGATTAGGGTCGTATTCGCTTATAAACCTCTTGGTAAGAAACTTCACCGTTAGCGCTGCAAGGAAAGAGAGAAGGTTATCATATTTCTTCTGCAAGGGTCATCTCCAATTGTAGGACTTTTTGCTAAATCAGTTTCTCCTTCAACTAATTTGAGATTCTTTCTTGGCAAAGCCCCTTAAAAGAATATCCAGAAGCTTCAGGTGGTGCAAAAATGTGACTGTATGGGCAGTTATGAGCAGGGGAGTTGGATTAGAAGACCTCCAAGGTCCCTTCCAACGCTGTTATTCTCTAATTCCTAGAACTGCAGAAATTACACCTCTGCTCTGCAAGCTGTACTGGTTGCCAGTTTCCTTCTGGGTTTAATTAAGGATGTTGGTTTTTAACCTTAACCAGTGTGTCAAAGGTGCTTTTTCAAAAAGCAACTGGGATGTTTTTCCTTGAGGAAGAAGAAGAGTACTTATCCTTTCATCCCCTAACCATCGCAACTGATGAAGCTTCTTGGTTGAGAAGCAAAACTACTCCTTCTCCTTCTCCTTCTCCTTCTCCTTCTCCTTCTCCTTCTCCTGCTCCTGCTCCTCCTTCCCCTTCCCCTTCTTCTTCTTCTTCTTCTTCTTCTTCTTCTTCTTCTTCTTCTTCTTCTTCTTCTTCTTCTTCTTCTTCTTCTTCTTCTTCTTCTTCTTCTTCTTCTTCTCCTCCTTCTCCTTCTCCTCCTTCTCCTCCTCCTCCTCCTCTTCCTGCTCCTTCCCCTTCCCCTTCCTCTTTCTCTTCTCCTTCTCCTTCTCCTCCTCCTTCCCCTTTCCCCTTCCCCTTCTTCTTCTTCTTTTCCTTCTCCTTCTCCTCCTCCTCCTCCTCCTCCTCCTCCTCCTCCTCCTCCTCCTCCTCCTCCTTCTTCTCCTCCTCCTCCTCCTTCTTCTCCTTCTTCTTCTTTTTCTCCTCCTCCTCCTCCTTCTCCTCCTCCTCCTCCTCCTCCTCCTCCTCTCTCCTCCTTTTGGAAAAAGAAAAAGTGCTTTTGGAAAAAGCACCTTACAGATAATTACGACCAGGATGACTGAGAATCTCCACAGACACATTTACCAGTGTGTTTTATCAGCCCAAACAATCAAGTTAATTGAGCAAACCATGATTAAGTAAATAATTGGTAAGCAGATACCAAGTCTACTTAAGAGTAGATGATGAAGCAGTGTCTTCTCCTGGACTTCTGGACTCCCCCTCAACCTGGTTTTCTCAAGACATATTGCATTTCCTTCCAAATGTCGAAAATTGCAAAATAGTGGATAAGGATAGTCACAGCTACAAAGAACCATCTTCAGAATAGCCCATGAGAACTGCGATGCTGCCGCAGAAGGAATGGAGTTGTCTCCTAACCTGATTTCCCAGATCCTTGGCAGCCCAGGATGGCCACGTTGCACTCCTGCAGAAGGTGTGGGAGGTGGCGTTCATTCGCCCAGGGGACAGTTCGAGGTTTGCCAAACATGGAAGACATCTTTCAACTCTACAAATAAAACCCAACAATGAATAATTCTGCATTGAAGGAAAATAGTATCAAGTTCATGTGAAGTGTTAGTACCACTTTATATTTAGTCAGATGAGACTAGGAGTATTGTGTTCAGTTTTGGTCACCATGATACAAATGAGATGTTGAGGCTATAGAAAGAGTGCAGAGAAGAAGAACAAAGCTCATTAGGGGACTGGAGGATAAAATATATAGTTGCAGGAACTCGGTATATCTAGTTTAACGAAGAGAAGGACTAGGGATGACAGATTACAGATTAACAAAGTTGGAAGGGACAAATGGCAGTCCAATCTCTTCTTGAAAGTCTCACGTGATGAAGCTCCCACAACTTCCGAAGACAACTTCTGTTCCATGGGTTGATTGTTCTCACTGTCAGGAAATTTTCTCCTCATTTCCAGGTTGAATCTCCCCTTGTTCAGTTTCCATCCATTGTTCTTTGTCTGGCCTTCGGATGCCTTGGAAAATAGCTTGACCCCCTCCTCTCTGTGGCAGCTCCTCAAGTATTGGAAGACTGCTATCCTGTCTCCCCTGCTCCTTCTCTTCACTAGACTAGCCATGCCCAGTTCCTGCAACTGTTCTTCGTATGTTTTAGCCTCCAGTCCCCTAATCATCCTGGTTGCTCTTTTCTGCACTCTTTCTAGAGTCTCAACAATTTTTCTATAGTGTGGTACCCAAAACTTGATGCAGTACTCTAGGTGTGGTCTTACTAGGGCTTTATAGAGTGGTATTAGTACCTCACTTGATCTTGATTGTATCCCTCTGTTAATGCAATTTAGGATTGCATTATAAGACATGATAGCAGTCTTCCAATATTTGAGGCTGTTTTAGAGAAGATGGGTCAAGCTATTCTCCAAAGCACCTGAGGGTAGGACAAGAAGCAATGGGTGGAAACTAATCAAGGAGAGAAGCAACCTGGAACTAAGGAGAAATTTCTGAACAGTGAGAACAATTAATCAGTGGAAAGACTTGTCTTCAAAAGTTGTGGGTGCCCCATCACCAGAGGCTTTCAGATAGCCACTAGATAGCCACTTGTCTGGAATGGTATAGGGCCTCGTGCTTGAACAGGGGGTTGGACTAGAAGACCTCCAAGGCCCCTTCCAACTTTGTTATCCTGATATATTTTTTTCTTTTGTTGTCAGTATCCACTGCACAGATTAAAACAGCGCATTAGCACTTCTAATTCAGAGACAATTCTGATTTTGGCAGAAATTTTTCCATGTCTGGTTTTGGATGGAGTGGCACTGCCCCCAGACAGTCCTGGCGAGCAAGTTGGGCTTACTGCTGGATTCACTTACTAAAAAAAACATCTTAAGAGTTGAACAAAATTGGCTTAACATGATGGAGGAATTCAGCCACGAAATACATGATTGATGGAATTTAGTGTTAACTAAAGTCTCAGCAATTTGGGTTAGAGTTTGCCCCTCCCTAGCCAGAAATGAGTCAGAATTCCTGAACATAACCAATGACTTGAAGACAAAATTATAGGGTTTTTTTAAAAAAAACCTAAACACAGCAATAGAAAGACTTAGCAATATAAATTAGAATGGAATGGAATAACAGCATTGGAAGGGACCTTGGAGGTCTTCTAGTCCAACCCCCTGCTTAGGCAGGAAACCCTACACCACTTCAGACAAATGGTTATCCAACATCTTCTTAAAAATTTCCAGTGTTGGAGCATTCACCACTTCTGGAGGGAAGTTGTTCCACTGATTAATTGTTCTCACTGTCAGGAAATTTCTCCTTAGTTCTAAGTTGCTTCTCTCCTTGATTAGTTTCCACCCATTGCTTCTTGTTCTGCCCTCAGGGGCTTTGGAGAATAGCTTGACTCCCTCTTCTTTGGGGCAACCCCTGAGATATTAGAATGCTGCTATCATGTCTCCCCTAGTCCTTCTTTTCATTAAACTAGACATACCCTATTCCAGCAGCCGTTCTTTATATGTTTTAGCCTCCAGTCCAGTGGTGGGATTCAGCCAGTTCGCACCTATTCGGGAGAACCGGTTGTTAACTTTCTAATCAGTTCGGAGAACCGGTTGTTGGAAGAAATCTTATTTTGTTTTTTTTTTTCCACTTTACAGGGCTAATCCTGTAAGGAAGGCAGGAAGGAAACATTCTGGTGTTGTTTCTAGCCTAATCTTTTTTTGCCCTGCTTACAGAAACTGCCTCTCCGGTTAACCCTTATTACATTGTAACAGCTAAGGCGAAGCACCCATCGACGTGAGTGATGTTGAGTTGGCCACGCCCACACAGTCACATGACCACTGAGCCACACCTGCCTAGCTGGTCATTACGGCAGAGAAGCGGTTGTTAAATTATTTGAATCCTACTACTGCTCCAGTCCCCTAATCATCTTTGTTGATCTTCTCTGCACTCTTTCTAAACCAGCGTTTCTCAACCTTGGTAGCTTGAAGATGGGTGGACTTCAACTCCCAGAATCCCCCAGCCAGCTGGCTGGGGGATTCTGGGAGTTGAAGTCCACCCATCTTCAAGCTTCCAAGGTTGAGAAACACTGTTCTAGACTAAATTCTCAACATCTTTTTTACATTGTGGCAACCAAAACTGGATGCAGGATTCCAAGTGTGGCTTTACAAAGGCGTTATAAAGTGGCATTAACATTTCACATGATCTTGATTCTACCCTTCTGTTAATGCAGCCTAAAACAAAGGTAATTTACACAACACTGAGGAAAATTTATCTAGTTGTGCCTTCAAATAAAGCAGTACACCTAGCTATTAGTCTTAGTTTATAGACCACCCGATACAGTAAGCCAAACTCTGCAAATGACAGGATGACACGGGGCATGCTGCCAGCTCAGCTGAAAGGAAGCAGTTGTCTGGCTTTGGAAAACCTGCCTCTCTCAAAGCTTCTTTCACTTTGTCCTCTTGAAGCTGAAGAAACCACCAGGGGTGGGCTTCAAAACTTTTAGCAAGGGGTTTTCTGCCTAGTTGCTGGGTGGACGTGACCATGGTGGGCGTGGCCTAGTCTGCACCACGGGGGGGCATTTTTGCCCTCCCCAGGCTCTGGAGGCTTTCTTTGAGCCTCCGGGAGGGCAAAAACGACCTCCCCAGGCTCCAGAGCCCCTCTGGAGGCTGGAAACGGGCCTGTTTCAGGCCTTCCCGAACTTCCGGTAGGCCTGTTTTTCGTTTCAGGCCTTCCCAAACTTCCGGTAGGCCTGTTTTTCATTTCAGGCCTTCCCGAACTTCCGATAGGCCTGTTTTTCGCCCTCCCCGGGTGTCCACACACATCCTGCATTCCCCAAAGTACTAGAAAGCAACACAAGGAGTAATGGAGGGAAACTAATCGAGGAAGAAGCAACCTAGAACTAAGGACAAATTTCCTGACAGTAAGAACAATTAAGCTGTGGAACAGCTTGGCTTCAGAAGTTGTGGGTGCTCCATCACTGGAAGCTTTTAAGAAGAGAGCGGACAGCATTTGTCTGAATTGGTATATGGTTTCCTGCAGCAGGTTGGACTAGAAGACCTCCAAGGTCCCTCCTGACTCTGTTATTCTGAGAAAAATGGCGCTTCTCCCCATCAACTCCATCTGGTTGACAAAGATGGAGTGCCTCTGGAGAGAAGAGAACAGAATGAATCCATCATTCTTGCGAATCAGAGCATTTTCATCAGGTAGAAGGTGATCAGGACATGCCCAGATGCATGGTTTGCTTCATCATCTCTCGGTGGAATTCCGCAGCAATCCAATTTTTTATTTCAGAACAGTGAGGCTGCTTATTTTAATCACTAGGACTTGTAAATTGTATCATTGTTTGCTCTTTTGTAATTTTATGGTTTGATTGTATGGAATTCTATTGCTGTAAACAAGTAGGACAAGGCATGAGCTGCTTCTTTTAAAGACAGTGTAAGGTAAAGGTAAAGGTTCCCCTCGCACATATCTGCTAGTCGTTCCCAACTCTAGGGGGCGGTGTTCATCTCTGTTTCAAAGCCGAAGAGCCAGCGCTGTCCGAAGACGTCTCCATGGTCATGTGGCTGGCCTGACTAAACGCCAAAGGTGCACGGAACACTGTTCCCTTCCCACCAAAGGTGGTCCCTATTTTTCTACTTGCATTTTTTTTTACATGCTTTCGAACTGCTAGGTTGGCAGAAGCTGGGACACGTAACGAGAGCTCATCCCGTTACGCGGCACTAGGGATTCGAACCGCTGAACTGCCAACCTTTCGATCGACAAGCTCAGTGCCTTAGCCACTGAGCCACCGTGTCCCCTAAAAGACAGTGTAGGCATATTTAAAATAAAAACACAAAATAGAGCTCTATGCATTGCTGAACTCTGGGGTCAAACTTAACTTCCAGGGTCTGTTAATCCAGGTCTGGAATGGGGTGGAGGGATCTGTTTGGAGCTGAGCTACTGATGTGCATCTTTTCTGCTTTAAGCCTTTTAGCACATCTGCTTTTGATTCAGAGAGCCCTGAGTTAGGATAAACACAATTTTGTTCACAGGAGAAAAGTCAGAATGGCTTTTGAACTGTAAGCAAGATAGGCCAGAAGAGAGGAGAAGAGGGGGAAGGTCCCCCCAAGTAGCAAGAGACAGCTGGGCTTCGTGTAACTCAAGTAATGTGCTACTGAAGATCAAAGATAAGAGTCCTGCAGCGTTAAATAAAAGCTAGTTTGTACAGCATGCTAGTCTAAAAGGGTTAACTATGGCTTAGTGCAGGGGTCTCCAACCTTGGCAGCTATTAAGACCTGTGGACTTCAACTCCCAGAATTCTGGGAGTTGAAGTCCACAAATCTTAAAGTTGGCAAGGTTGGACACCCTCGTCTTAGTGTGTAATGCAGATCTGAGTGAGCTGATAGTTTGGTGAGTTGTGTTATCTTTTTACCAGTTGGGTTAATTTGACTGTAGTTGGGGAAGCCAAGCAGTGGTGGGTTTCAATTTTTTTTACTACCGGTTCTGTGGGCGTGGCTTGGTGGGCGTGGCTTGATGGCTGTGGCAGGGGAAGAATACTGTAAAATCTCCATTCCCTCTCCAATCCAGGGGAAGGTTACTGCATTTCCTCCCGATCAACTGGGACTCGGGAGGCAGAGAACAGATGGGGGCTGGGCCAGTCAGAGATGGTATTTATCGGTTCTCCGAACTACTCAAAATTTCCGCTACCGGTTCTCCAGAACTGGTCAGAACCTGTTGAAACCCACCTCTGAAGCCAAGATTTAAGGGGATCTTTGCAAACACAGCCCCCAAAGATTTATCAACTTCATAGCATCGTACTTTTATTTAGCACTTCGACCTAAGCACAATAGAGCATGTTTTCATTCCACAAACAACATCCATCCAGGTAAGCTGAGTTAAAAGAACATCTGGTTTCAACTCCTCTGAGGAGGAGCTTCTGTAGGTGAAGAGGAGCTAGAAGCTGAATCTACCTGCTCTATCTAACAAAGTGAAATTCAAGGGTGAAAAAAGTAAGGTTCTACATTTAGGCAAGAAAAACCAAATGCACAGGTACAGTATAGGTGGTACCTTGCTCAATAGTAGTAACTGTGAGAGGGATCTTGGAGTCCTCGTGGACAACTATTTAGATATGAGCCAGTAGTGTGCAGCAGCTGCCAAAAAAGCCAACACAGTTCTAGGCTGCATAAACAGAGGGATAGATTCAAGATCACGTGAAGGGTTAATACCACTTGGTAAGGCCAACACTTGGAATACTGGATTCAGTTTTGGTCGCCATGATGTAAAAAAGTTCTGGAGACTCTAGAAAGAGTGCAGAGAAGAGCAACAAAGATGATTAGGGGACTGGAGGCTAAAACATATGAAGAACGGTTGCAGGAACTGGGTGTATCTACTTTGATGAAAAGGACTATGGGTGACATGATAGCAGTCTTCCACTATCTCAGGGGCTGCCCCAAAGAAGAGGGAGTCAAGCTATTCTCCAAAGCACCTGAAGGCAGGACAAGAAGCAATGGGTGGAAACCAATCAAGGAGAGAAGCAACTTAGAACTAAGGAGAAATTTCCTGACAGTTGGAACAATTAACCAGTGGAACAACTTGCTTTCAGAAGTTGTGAAAGCTCCAACACTGGAGGTTTTTAAGAAGCTGTTGGATAATCATTTGTCTGAAGTGGTGTAGGGTTTCCTGCCTAAGCAGGGGGTTGAACTAGAAGGCCTCCAACTCTGTTATTCTGTTCTATTCTTAGTCCAGCACCTTCTCCACTGGACTGCATAGGCTTAGGGATTGACTGGTCCAAAGTCAACTCATGACTAAGAAGGAACTAGCATCTGGGTCTCCCCTCTCCCAGTCAAGCATCTTTCCCACTAAACCACCTCTGTTTCATTCTCTCGTTTAATACCTACAAGAACCACACCCAAGAAATTCAAAGGTAGACTGGGAGCAGATCCCCCCATCAGAAAAACTTGAAACAAAGCTTCTTTTTAGATTAAAATCTAAATTTAGATCAGAAAAAGAACATTTAATTGGATGTCTATTTTGGGTCTATTGCAGTCAGTGGCCCAATGAAGAAAAGATGGACAAAACCCAGAATGACTCTGGGTTGAACATTCCTAGAACTGTTTCTTGTCTTTATTAAACTGATCCATGTGAACCTCTCAAATGTTGGAGATGGATCTTCTGCAAGTCTCAGGACAGGGACCTTGGCTCCTTTCCTCTTTTAAAAAGCTGGTCAGGCTCACACAAATTCACAAACCATCACAGCTGAGTTTGCACAGTACCCAAAGTAAGATAAGGACTTTAGAATAAAATGTGAACCCAGCATGGATTTCCCACAGGCCTGTAAATTGGAATTAAATGGAGGTAATATTGAGACCAGAAACGTGATATAGATACAAAAAAAAAAAAAAAGTCCAGTTGTATCCCTAATATTATCTCGATATTATAACATATTTTTCTTTGCTTCTTGGGTCGAAAGTAGAGTCTTACTCCTTCCCATCAAATAAAGATTGGCTGAATTCTCACAACATGTTGAACCACAAACTAGCCAATCTCATTGAGGCTGGCATCTTGTGCAAACTTAGTCTGTTGATGGTTTAGGGATGTCATGCACATCCGGAAAACAGGATTTATTGAGCCAATGTAAACACGGGCAAGCCTGCTGGGCAAAAACGCAGCCTGTAAAGATTTACTACTGTAGGATATGCCCCTATATTTTCTGGGTTGACCTCAGCCCAGCTCTTGTATATTAGAAGAATCCAGATTCATTGTTAGTTTGTAGCTGAGCGTGTTGTGCAAAACCTAGGAGGCAATGTTAATTGAGTAAGCTTAGTCAACCCTGGGGGAGGGAGTGAGGTATCATTCAAGACAGAGCCAAAAAGAATCCCCCACCCCACCCTTTTTGGTTCCTTTGGTTGGGATGCTGCACCAGCTACAAGGATGGAGCTGATGCCCATGGCTCGAGTGAGCAGAATGAGTCAGAAGAACCCCAAGCAACAGGGTTGGCTTTCCACATTTCAAAGTCAGGGGAAACATAGAATAGAATAGAATAGAATAGAATAGAATAGAATAGAATAGAATAGAATAGAATAGAATAGAATAGAATAGGGTAGGGTAGGGTAGGGTAGGGTAGGGTAGGGTAGGGTAGGGTAGGGTAGGGTAGGGTAGGGTAGGGTAGAATCGAATCGAATCGAATCGAATCGAATAGAATCAGAGCAGGAAGAGGAGGAGAAATAGAATAGAATAGAATAGAATAGAATAGAATAGAATAGAATAGAATAGAATAGAATAGAATAGAATAGAATAGAATAGAATTCTTTATTGTTCAAGTGTGATTAGACACACAAGGAATTTGTCTTTGGTGTATATACTCTCTGTGTACATACGAAGAATAAAATACATTCCTCATGAATAAAAAGATACAACACTTAGTGATAGTCAAGGTTACTAACAAGGTATCAAATCGTACTAGGAAACAAGTAAAAACAATATAAATTGAAAGATACAAGCGACATGGTTATAGTACTAAGTGGAAAAAGATAGGAAGATAAAAGATAAAGGAAAGATAAGGAAAAGATAAGGAAGAGAAGAATAATAGTAATACAGGCTTAGTAAATTATTTGACAGTGTTGTGGAAATTAATTGTTAAGCAGAGTGATGGCATTCGGGGAAAAAACTGTCCTTGTGTCTTGTTGTTCTGGTGTGCAGTGCCCTATAGCGTCTTTTTGAGGGTAGACGTTGAAACAATTTATGTCCAGGATGTGAGTAACATGCCCACTGCTACCTTCAAAAGGGAAATATTTCCTCCTCAGCTTTAACTGCCATGAACTAACTCACCTTCAGTTTACAACAGGAGCCCCATCAAAGAACGCTGGAGAAATTCAGCCCAGGTTAGACATCCATCCATTCATCCATCCGGGCTAAATCGGTGTCCAGCTGGCAGAAAAGCTCTCTCTAAAACTCTGGGGACCGACGTGGAGAGGTGGTGGTGGAAAGAAGCAAGCCTGAAGCCAGGACTCTGCAGCGGACAACCAAGAGGCAACCGCTCGCTCTGGACAGCTGCCGGTCGTCTGGATCTGCCTTGAATGAATGAGGCTGAGAGAGGGAGAAGTCCCTTCCCCTGGCAGTATTTGCCAGCTGAGCTCCAGCCAAATTCCTTGTAAGGAAAGCTGCTGCGGTGTTTTTGGCCTGGGATGGACACGTTTTCCCATCAACAAGAGGGCAGGGCAAGAGCGAAGGCCTTTCCCGCTGGAGGGGGTGAGGGGAACGTCAAGGATGCCCAGAGACAAGGGGGGAGAAAGCAGAAAAAGCCAATATGCAAGGATGCTTCCTGGCTTTACTCTTCAACTGGGAGGGGGGGGAATGAGTTGCAAATTTGTCCTGGGTCTCCTTTAGCTGAGGGTCTAAATAGAACAGAACAGAACAGAATAGAATTCTTTATTGGCCAAGTGTGATTGGACACACAAGGAATTTGTCTTTGGTGCATATGCTCTCAGTGTACATAAAAGAAAAGACACATTCATCAAGAATCATAAGGTACAACACTTAGTCATAGGGTAGAAATAAGCAATCAAATCCTATTAGAAAACAATCAATATAAATCGTAAGGATACAAGCAACAAAGTTACAGTCATGCAGTCATAAGTGGGAGGAGATGGGTGATAGGAACGGTGAGAAGACTAATACTAATAGTAATGTGGACTTCGTGAATAGTTTGACAGTGTTGAAGGAATTATTTGTTTAGCAGAGTGATGGCATTCGGGGAAAAACTGTTCTTGTGTCTATATCTATCTATCTATCTATCTATCTATCTATCTATCTATCATCTATCTATCTATCTATCTATCTATCTATCTATCTATCTATCTATCATCTATCTATAGAATAGAATAGAGTAGAGTAGAGTAGAGTAGAGTAGAGTAGAGTAGAGTAGAGTAGAGTAGAGTAGAATAGAATAGAATAGAATAGAATAGAATAGAATAGAATAGAATAGAATAGAATAGAATAGAATAGAATTCTTTATTGGCCATGTGTGATTGGACACACAAGGAATTTGTCTTTGGTGCATACGCTCTCAGTGTACATAAAAAGAAAAGATACATTCGTCAAGAATCATAAGGTACAACACTTAATGATAGTCATAGGGTACAAATGAGCAATCAAATCATATTAGGAAACAGTCAATATAAATCATAAGGATACAAGCAACAACGTTACAGTCATACAGTCATAAGTGAAAGGAGATGGGTGATGGGAACGATGAGAAGATTAATAGTAGTGCAGATTTAATAATTAGTTTGACAGTGTTGAGGGAACTATTTGTTTAGCAGAGTGATGGCGTTCGGGAAAAAACTGTCCTTGTGTCTAGTTATTCTGGAGTGCAGTGCTACATTGCTCGTTTTGAGGGTAGGAGTTGAAACAATTTATGTCCAGGATGCGAGGCGTCTGTAAATAGCCACCAGTTTAAAAACTGCCCCCCCTATGGGCAAGGGCTGCGGGTTTCTCTGTGGGAAAGAGACTTTGGGCGAATGCTAGTATAATCCTGCTCTTGGGATAAATATAGGCATCCAGAAGCATCTCTTTCAAGAGGCACTGCTGGCACCATATTTGGCATCGTCAGACAATCGCTAGTGACCTGGACTGACCCCCTAACTTGGCATCTTTCTAGTTTCACCGTCCACCCCAGCCTGGATCTTTGAGTTGTGATACCAGGGATGGATGCAGGATCCTGAACTCTTGCATATAACCCAGAACCCCTCCAAACATCGACAATCAAAGGAAGAAACGTGGTGTCCAAGAGGTTCCCCTAAAGGTCTTGAGATGACCTCAATCCTGCGCCAATGGAAGGTCTTGTCAAAAACATTTGACCACAGTCTCTGATAGAAGAACCCAGATTAATTTCTCGCCATTCTGGGTAAGAGGTAGGATTCAGCCAACAACACATCAAGCTGCTGTTTGTTTAATTGTGTTGTATTGAATGAACCATAACAGACTGGATTCAACTTAGACCAGTGGGGAAATCCAAATTTTTTTTACTACCGGTTCTGTGGGTGTGGCTTGGTGGGCGTGGTGTGGCTTGGTAGGTGTGGCTTGGTGGGCATGGCAGGAGAAGGATACTGCAAAATCTCCATTCCCACCCCACTTCTGGGAAAAGGATATTGCAAAATCTCCATTCCCACCCCACTCTGGGGCCAGCCAGAGATGGTATTTGCCGGTTCTCCGAACTGCTCAAAATTTCTGCTACTGGTTCTCCAGAACCTGTCAGAACCTGCTGGATTTCACCCCTGCCTTAGACACTGAAACATAAATCACAGTGGAGAAACCACTATAGTGGATTAATTAACCCATTAATCCACACCCTAGCAAATGACATGATTGCTCAGAAATTGCATGAATCCATCGACTGTGCCTGTGGAGATTCCCAGTCATTCAGATCATGGTTGTCCCATGGTTTTTGTTTTTTTTTTCAAAAGGCAACTGGACTTTGCTTGGGTTTTTTGTTTTGTTTTTTGCTTGAAAAGGTTTCACTTCTCATCCAAGAAGCTTCTTCAGTTCTGACTTCAGTTCAGTCAGAACTGAAGAAGCTTCTTGGATGAGAAGAGAAATGTCTTCAAGGAAAAAAACAAAGGAAGTCCAGTTGCTCTTGAAAAAAGCACTCGTGGGACACCCACTATGCCTTTTCCTTGTTCTTTTGCTTGGCTGTTTGTATGAACCTAGCTAGGCTGAATGGTCCTTTGCGATAATCCCTTGGTAGAAGCCATGGCAAGCACGCGGAGCTTTTCCATGGAAAGGGCAGATGTTTAAAGGGGAATCCAATCCAGTGTGCTTCAGACCAACTTGTATATATTTTTTCCCTTCTGCCCTTGGCCTGTTTAAAAATGACAGGCAGTCCTGTTGATCAATTAGAGAAGTCTTTCTGCTGAGAATGATTAAAACGAGATGTGTGTGAACTGCCATAATTCCCAGGCTAAGGATAGTAGACTTATGACAAGACTTCGAGTAAGTTTACTAACTATAATTATTACTGTAGGATTTATGGCATGCCTTTCCAGTAATGATGCTGGTTCTCTAATGGCATTTGTTATATTCGCGATGGGTAGGGAGAGGAGAAATGTTGCAGAAAAGGACTGGGCGTGTGAAACTCCAAACTTTCTTCTAAATAAAAAAACATGTTGAAGACTCTTGCATTGCTTTGCAGCCTGGCAGCTTTCTGCACGCATGCCAATGCACACAAAGACATGAAACGTTAGAAGTTCAAATCAGGTTGGCAGGAAGGTTTTGTGTGTGTGTGTGTGTGCATAATAATACTGGATTCTGGATTGTGCTTTTCTTGTTTTCAACACGAATCTATGATACAGATGCAAGGGCCCTCCAAAATTCCGCTCGTGATCGTTCCAGGAGGCACATGAGCCAAAAAAGAAATATTGCAGCCAAATTTGTAGGGTAGATTTTTTAAAAGTTAAAAAGAAGGGAGGGAGGGAGGGAGGGAGGAAGGAAGGGGGAGGTAGGGAGGGAGGGAGGGAGGAAGAGAGAGGGAGAAGGGAGGGAGGGAGGGAGGAAGAGAGAGGGAGAAAGAAAGGAGAGAGAGAAGAGGGGAGGAAGGGGGAGGAAGGGAGAAAGACAGGGTGAAATAGAGGGAGGGAGGAGGGAAGGAAGTGGGCGGGAGGGAAGAAGAGAGAAGGAGAAAGAAAGGAGGGAGGGGAGGGAGGGGAGGGAGGGGAGGGAGGGAGGAAGAGAGAGGGAGAAAGAAAGGAGGGAGGGGGAGGGATGGAGGGAAGGGAGGGGGAGGGAGGAAGAGAGAGGGAGAAAGAAAGGAGAGAGGGAGGAGGGAAGGGAGGGGGAGAGAGGGAGGGAGGGAGAGAGGGAGAAATAGAGGAGGGAGGGAGGGAGGAGGGAAGGAAGTGGGAGGGAGGGAGGAACAGAGAGGAAGAAAGAAAGGAGGGAGGGGGAGGGAGGAAGAGAGAGGGAGAAAGAAAGGAGATAGGGAGGAGGGGAGGGAGGGGGAGAGAGGGAGGGAGGAAGAGAGGGAGAAATAGAGGAGGGAGGGAGGAGGGAAGGAAGTGGGAGGGAGGGAGGAACAGAGAGGAAGAAAGAAAGGAGGGAGGGGGAGGGAGGGGAGGGAGGGGGAGGGAGGAAGAGAGAGGGAGAAAGAAAGAGAGGGAGGAGGGGAGGGAGGGGGAGGAAGGGACGAAGACAGGAAGAAAGAAAGGAGAGAGGGAGGAGGGGAGGGAGGGGGAGAGAGGGAGGGAGGAAAAGAGGGAGAAATAGGGGAGGGAGGGAGGAGGGAAGGAAGTGGGAGGTAGGTAGGAAGAGAGAGGGAGAAAGAAAGGAGGGAGGGGGAGGGAGGAAGGGAAGGGAGGGGGAGGGAGGAAGAGAGAGGGAGAAAGAAAGGAGAGAGGGAGGAGGGGAAGAGAGGGAGGGAGGAAGAGAGGGAGAAATAGAGGAGGGAGGGAGGGAGGGAAGGAGGAGAGAAGGAAGTTTCTATTTGGACTTTATGTGTTCATTCTGCCTTGGGGCAATAACTGCGGATCCAATGCCAAAAAAATTCTTGCTAGAATCCTTTCACCTCTGAACACCCAACTTCATGCGTTCAGCAGCACTTACCTTTTTAAAGGGCAGCTTTTGACCTGGGTAGTGGCTTCTTTGGATCATCTGACTCCGGCTCCATGCACATCAGCTACTGCGTGCACAAACACACACACGCACACACCTGTAATAAAGGAGCAAGGAAATTCGATGGGTTTCAGAGGAAACAACATACGTGGAAGCCGATCCAAATGGGAAATGAGAAAATTACAGGTCTTCACTTTATACTGCACTTTAATTTTTGTAAACTTGGGTTCTGGCAAACGTCCATCCTTCTAAACAGGAGGCCAAACATCGGGAGATTTACACAGGCCTGTGGTCAGGTTGCAACCATCAAACTTTCTCGTATGAAAGAGGTGAATCAGGAACACTTTATCTTTTCCATGCAATGCGAGTTTGGGGAAAGACGGGGGAAACAGTGTTGGGTGTGTGTGTGTGTGTGTGGGGGAAACGGAGCACAGTTGGTTCATTTGCACCCTCAGCAAAATCTGGATCGAGCGAATGGGCAGAAAAGTTTGCAAGTTCTGATTTCTTGATTTTTTCTTTTTTCTTTAAGCCAAGATTCTTCACTAGCGAAATGGATCACGGCACAAGAGGCTGAAAGACAGCTGGTTCAGCCAGGTCAACCCTAGCCTTTAGGTGTCTGCTTTGTGCTATCTTCTACTTTCTAAGGGTTGAGAAACAAGGGTTTGCAGGAGAGAATTTTGGTCTAGAAATCTCTGCTCTTGTACATTGGAAAGATTTTTTCCAGGTCTACTTTTAGGCAGGAACCACAGTAACAGAGAAAGGAGTTATGTTTGGAAACGTTAGCTGCAGGGGTGGGTTCTACTTAACTTTACCACCGGTTCGCAACGGGATTGAGCACTTCTGCACATGTGCAGATCACTGATGACGACATCTGGGGCAGTGGGCAGGACCTCCCGCCGGTTTTACTACCGGTTCTTGTGAACCGGTCTGAACTGGGGGCAACCCACCACTGGTTAGCGGTAAAAGGAAAACAGGCCACCAAAGAAAACGATGACTGGAGACCATCAAAGTGGGCACCTGCCAGAGCATAGAACAACTCAAAGAAGTACCCTGTTTCCCTGAAAATAAGGCCCAACCGGAAAATAAGCCCTAGCATGATTTTTTAGGATGCTTGTAATATAAGCCCTATCCCAAAAATAAGTCCCAGTTAAGATCGTCAACCAGATGGAGGCAGTGGTGAAATCCCTTTTTTTTTTCCTGATGGTTCTGTGGGCATGGTTTGGTGGGCATGGTGTGGCTTGGTGGGCATGGCTTGGTGGGTGTGGCAGGGGAAGGATAATGCAAAATCTCCATTCCCTCCCCACTCCTGGGGGAAGGATATTGCAAAATCTCCATTCCCACCCCATTCTGGGGCCAGCCAGAGGTGGTATTTGCTGGTTCTCTGAACTGCTCAAAATTTCTGCTACTGGTTCGCCAGAACCTGTCAGAACCTGCTGGATTTCACCCCTGGATGGAGGCGTTTAGTACTGTATTTCCCCCAAAAGAAAACCTAAACGAAAAATAAGCCATAATGTGTCTTTTGGAGCAAAAATTAATATAAGACCTGGTCTTATTTGGGGGGAAACACGGTATGTCCCAAAGGTATTTTTTCAGGAGGCGACTAGACTTCCTTGTTTCCGGATGACTGAGAATTTCTACAGACTCAAAGAAGTGGTGCAAGATTGGAAGATGTGGAGAGACCTGCCCCACACAATTGCCAAAAGTCAGACACGACTGAATGGATATCATCATCATCATCATCATCATCATCATCATTGTTAGGATATGGTTTGAGCCTAACAAGTTGTCCAGGTAATATATGCGTTCTGTAACTTTAATCTGTAAATGTATTATGTTACTTTAAAGTTTTCTTGCTGATTCATTGTAATGCTGAGTCATGCTGTAATTAGGTAATCATTGGTTGTGAGAGTATTTAAGCAAGGTATTGTGACGTATTCAGTTTGATGATGAAGCTGCTATGATATGCTGCCATTGATGATGAAGCTGATATGATATGCTACCAGAGTATGATATGCTACCATTGAGAGGAGTTGCTATCTGTAATCATCGTTTGATGGATCTGCTACCATCGTGGTTTGTGAACCAGAGTGAGTTTGTTATTCTAACCAACTAATGTTTGTTTGGTAAGAAGATTCTGTAACTACTGGTCTGATTTAACTGACAAAAGACTTGGAATTTGTTTAATGACTATGAGACTGTTTTTCTACTATAAAGTAAGCTTTTGATAAACCAGTTTGCATATCTCTTATTCATTGCTCTCAACAACCTTTCCTTGTGCATTTACTCTGCTGGTTGGTAACACAACAACAATATCCTTAACAATCATCATCACAATAACAGAACCTTCCAAGTCTGAATGGGCTTCCTCCCTCCTTCCCTTTATCATTGTACGAACTGTGAACTGCCTGAGACGAGTTTTCCCAATTTATATTATTTTCTTGGCCCAGGCTTCGCTCAGCATTGTTTATCTGACCGCTGCCTTGGTAGCAGCTCTTCCTCCTGACCCTGTAGAAGACAAAGTCATTCCCTTGTCTTCTACCGGGGCCTCTACAGGATGTTGGGAGGGAAGGTCAGGATGGGCCATGATGGTGTAACCAAGTTGGGTATGAAATACATAAAAAAAGAAGAGCTTTGACTGAGCGACTGTGGCTCTCAACAAGACTTTTTTTCTTGCTCAACTGCTAAAATAGCTAATATTTTTTAAAAAAACAAAATCAGTTCTGGAGAATAAGCCTCCGTGGAACTGATTGCAAAGTCCTTGCAATCCTTGGTGCTCCTGAATCTTCTGTTATCAGCAGGAAGGCAGATTCACTCAGCCCTTGATGTAATCTTAGATTCCTCTGGCTAAATGTTTCTTTGCCGCGGCAACTTTAAGATGGATGGACTTCGACTCCTCTTAATGGCTGACTGGGGAATTCTGGGAATCGAAGTCCATCGGTCTTGGTTGCCAAGTTGGGAAACACGGCCCTACACAACAGTGGTGAAATCCAATTTTTTTTTACTACTGGTTCTGTGGGCGTGGCTTGGTGGGCATGGCTTGGCTTGGTGGGCGTGGTAGGGGAAGGATACTGCAAAATCTCCATTCCCTCCCCCCTCCAGGGGAATGATACTGCAAAATCCCCATCCCCGCCCCACTCCTGGGGAAAGGATATTGCAAAATCCCCATTCCCTCCCCACTCCAGGGGAAAGATACTGCAAAATCCCCATTCCCTCCCCACTCTAGGGGAAGGATACTGCAAAATCTCCATTCCCTCCCCACTCCAGGGGAAGGATACTGCAAAATCTCCATTCCCACCCCACTCCAGGGGAAGGATACTGCAAAATCTCCATTTCCACCCCACTCCAGGGGAAAGATATTGCAAAATTCCCATTCCCTCCCCACTCCTGGGGGAAAGATATTGCAAAATCTCCATTCCCTCCCCACTCCTGGGGGAAGGATACTGCAAAATCTCCATTCCCACCCCACTCCAGGGGAAAGATATTGCAAAATTCCCATTCCCTCCCCACTCCTGAGGGAAGGATACTGCAAAATCCCGATTCCCTCCCCACTCCAGGGGAAGGATACTGCAAAATCTCCATTCCCTCCCCACTCCAGGGGAAAGATACTGCAAAATCCCCATTCCCACCCCACTCCAGGGGAAGGATACTGCAAAATCTCCATTCCCACCCCTCTCTGGGGCCAGCCAGAGGTGGTATTTGCCTGTTCTCCGAACTGCTGAAAATGTCCGCTATCGGTTCTCCAGAACCTGTCAGAACCTGCTGGATTTCACCCCTGCTACACAATTCTTGAAGGCCCCCCTCCAATGGCAAAAGCCTACAAGAGAAGGTCTTGCGTCCTCAATTCCTTCCGCTCAAGGTGCAGCCCCCACTGATCTTCAAAAGCTGTATCAAATCGGCAAGTTTTGACCTGAAAGGGAGAAGAGATCATTAAATAGGTGGCTGGATAGGAAAAGAAATTTAAGTCAACCTTAGCTAGGACATAAACCAACTGGAATCAAATGTAGTATTTGTCCTGTCCCACCCCCACCCTCCATCAAACACTGCCTGCATTTTCAGAGTGTGACCTCTGGCATTCCATCCACAAGCCAAGGGCCCTTGTACCCCCATAGAAAACGGGGCACCCCCATTCTAGAGGGCAGTGAGGGCCATCGTGCTCAGCGCTGCCATCACCTAGGTTGAAAGTGGCCTCTGAAGATCTGTCTGATCCGAAGAGGGTATTGCTTTGTTTTGTTTTAGCTGCTCTTCTTTCGCACAGAACCGAAAAAATGCTACTGCTATCAACTTGCAAATGGCATTGGAAGGATCTGATCCTGCTCGTGTTGCTGTCTCCTCTGGTCACATGGAGGCCGGTTATCTTTAGAAGGGAAGTATTTATATATAGAGCGTGCAAGCATACCTTAGCCGTTCGAAGCCAACACAGGAGGTTAGAAGTTTAACAGGGACTGCTGCTTTGCCCCCAGCCACACACGCTGGGGTGGATGGACTTAGGGAGAAAAACGATCCTGTTAAAGAAGACAGGGCCATGCAGTCCCAGCTCGTGGATCGCGTCCGGATCCAGGTGGAAGACACCTTTTTCTCAGTGGACAAGGAACTCCTGGTGGAACACAGTGAATATTTCCGTGCTCTCTTCCAGTCCGGCATGAAGGAAAGCACTCAAAAGGAGATCCGGATCAGGAATTTGAGCGCCGCTGGATTTTGCGTCCTGTTAAAAGTTCTGGAAGGGGACCATCCTCTGCTGAGCTGTGAGGAGAACCTCAAGGCGGTGGAATGTGCCTCCTTCCTGCAGGTGACAGCCCTGGCCAAGTATCTGATTGCGTCCATCGATTCTGACAACTGCATCATCCTGTACCAAGCTGCGGCAATGTTTGGCCTTCTGGACCTTTTTCACAAAGCTGCCCTCTACATCAGGGATAGTTATTCCGATCTGGAGGAATATCTGGACTGCCTTTCTCCAGATCTTTTGGATTATGTCGAGTCTCTTCTCCCTAGTAGCTTTGTGGCTGTGGGAGCTCACACACCCACCTTTGAGTTCCTGGAGGACGTCTCGCGCTCCGTTTGCTACCTGGATGAGGAAACCAACACCTGGAGGACTCTTTCTTACTTGCCGCTCACCGCTAGCACCTTTCTAGCTGGCATGACGACCCTGGATAACAAAATTTACATCGTGGGTGGGGTCTACGGGTACAACAAGCAGATTGTGGACCAAAGCTTTTGCTACGATCCAGTAACCAACGTCTGGAGTGAATTTCCTAGCCCTCAGCAACTTCGGTACGATATCACCTTGACAGCCCTGGAAGATACTCTTTATGCTATTGGTGGTGAATTTGAGAAGATACCGCTGAAGTCAGTAGAGAAATTCAACCTGTCCACCAACAAGTGGGACTTCCTGTCAGATTTGCCTCAGCCAGCAGCGGCCGTACCCTGTGCCCAAGCCATGGGGAGGATCTTTGTTTGTTTGTGGAAGCCTCTGGACACCACCATTGTCTATGAGTATCTGCCCCAGAAGGATGAATGGCTTCCCATCTCGACTCTGACTCGGCCTCAGAGTTACGGCCACTGTATGGTGTCTCACAGGGACAATCTCTACATCATGCGCAATGGGCCTTTTGATGACTTCCTGCGATGTATGATAGACCGCTTCAATCTCACCACGATGCAATGGACTTCTTTACCTGGCCAGTACATGAACAGCAAAGGAGCGCTCTTCACCGCCATCATCAAGGGGGACACGATTTATACGGTCAACAAGATGCTGACCTTACTGTACACCATAGAGGACAGCACGTGGAAGTTCAAAAAGGAGAAAGCTGGCTTCCCAAGAAGTGGATCTCTGCAAACCTTTCTTCTCAGGTTTCCGAGAACAGATCACAGTATCGCAACGTAAACGTGGCAACTCCATGGATTATTGGGTGGTGGCCGTCTGACATCACATCTGGACTTTACCTGGATAGTCCGCTTTTTAATTGTTCCAGACTTCCTGTGATCTAACAGTTATGAGATCTTGATGGTTCATGCAAAGTGAAGAACGTCTCAAGAAGGTGCTTGGGGCAAGCTTCAGCCATTGCATGAACCACCGTCTTATCTTCCTGGTACTGTAGATGGCTTTGAGGCTTTATGAACGGTGAGCAATGAACTTTTCATCTACCCGTTTGTGGCAACAAGATTATTCTGATAGGTCAGGTCTCAGTAGAGGTAGTAGATGGTTCTGACCTATAAGCAGAAAAGGCTAATAATCCATCAGAAGTCCAGGGATGCCCAGGAAAAAAATATGGAGAGAGACAGATAGATAGAGAGAGAGAGAGAGAAAATGAATGGAGGAAGGAAGGAAGGGATGGTTTGAAGGAAAAGGTGCAAGTGTGTGTGTGAGAGAGAGGGGGGGAGGGGGGAGGGAGGGAGAGAAAGACAGAGAGAGACAGAGACAGAGAGAAGGAAGGAAGGAAGGAAGGAAAAGGTCCAAGTGTGTGTGTGTGTGTGTGTGTGTGTGTGTGTGAGAGAGAGAGAGAGAGAGAGAGAGAGGGAGGGAGGGAGGGAGGGAAGGAAGGAAGGAAGGAAGGAAGGAAGGAAGGAAGGAAGGAAGGAAGGAAGGAAGGGTTTGAAGAGAAAGGTGTGTGTGTGTGTGTGTGTGTGTGTGTGTGAGAGAGAGAGAGAGAGAGAGAGAGAGAGAGAGAGATAATATGTTTGGGATAATGTTTCCTGAAATTTTGCCCAGGTTTGTTTAGTCCCATCACCTGGTAAACAGAAGCTGGCTAACACTGGCTGGGTTCAGGCAATACATTTAATTTGCTTGTTAAATTCATCCATTTTCTAGGTAGGCATAATAATGAATGAGAAATTAAACAAATAGGCTGGATTTGCGCATCTCTCTAAATCATAAAAAAAAAAAAAATGAAGCAAAAATTAACCGTTTAATATTTGGGGAGATGCAAAGTTCTCTTTTCCTGGCCTATCTGAATTTTAAGTATTTTTTTTGGCTTAAGGCGATAGCCAGGTTCATTACAACATTACGGTAGGGTACTGAGAAAGCTCTGCTGGTAACTACTCCATCTCCATCTACCACATAGTGCCAAACCCAGGGGAGATGTTGCATAGGAAATACCTTAGGATACATCATACTCACGGTGCCACTCCCTCTCCCTGAACGTTTCTTGGGCTTCAAGAAGGAACATTTCCAGATGCTGACGACGATGCTAGGGGGTTGATCCTGAGAATTTTGCCTGCCCAAAATACATTCCACCCCTGAAGGGCACTGAGAGTGAGGCCTCCACCTTGCTAAATAGGTTTTACAGAGAAGAGACCTTTCTGTTGTGGCCCGCCAGTGGCCAGCGGATCTGGCAGCAGATTCGGACAGTGAGGATGTTGGGGAGGAACATGGGCCAGTCCTGGAGTCTGGGGAGGGCTCTGTGTCGGAGGCAGAGAGGGGACCAGGGCCATATGCTAGTTGTCAGCTGCCTTCAGAGTCAGGCATCAGTGAGGCAGACGAACAGCTGGAGCCTGTTCCCAGTGTGCGCATGCGCAGAGTTGCCACACGAAGGGGACAGCTAAAGAACAAGGGTCGACTTGGGAGTAAGGCCACAGGTGGACGATGAACGGCCCCTCCCAGAGGGAATAAAAGAGGAGCGAAAGGGGAGTGGAGTTTGCAGGAGACGATTAGTTCATTCCTGCATTCTTGCGAAGTATTACGAGCGTCTGAAAGATATCGGCCTGGCCACTCTCCAAGTCTGATAAAGGTCGGTAATTGTGAACTATCTTGAAAGACTTTGTTGGAGGAGAATTCACTATAAATTAAATAAAAGAGGTTTATCGGGACGAGGACTCGGCTTCGTGCTGCTGGGGAAGCCCAAGTCAGAACCCTTTCTTCCTAGACAGGCTAAACCTCTCTTGATATGTTCTCCAAACGGAAGGATGAAAGTCTTTAAAGTCGGGGAGAAAGTGCCTTCTGCAGACCACAGATCTCTCTGTCTCAGTAGAGGAAACAGCTGTTTTTCAGTCACGGGCAGGAAACTTTCCCGACTCTACCTGTGGGATTGAACCTCTGACCTTCTCCATGACCTTCTGCATCTGCTGAAAAGTGAGATGGATGAACTGCCCTGGGTTATCTCATTACTGAATTGCACCAACATTAACATCCTGCTTTGAGAGCTCAGGCATTTCAACAGGAAATGTAAAAGGTTAATTTAAAAAATAATAATAAAAAATTAAAAGTGTACCGGGAAGAAACCGGCTAAACTTTAAGGGAAGTTAAGCTGCTTTTTATTCTGTTTGAATGCAGCGTCGGACTTCAGTTCAACGCGAAGTATTTAAGTCTCATTGCTTTAGAGAGGAACAACGCTTGCCCTTCCATGGTGCTGAGGACCTCTTGCCAGATTTGTTCCTTCAGCTAGCAACCCGTTTCCTGTGGTGATATAAACAAGTCCTGTGTATGTGTTTATAGAATTTATATTCTCAGCAATTAAAGCTGAGACAGGCTATAAATAGATCCTTGGTAGGGGACTAATGGCTTCAAAATAAGTGCAGGTTGAGCCAATTTGGAGATGGGTTTTTAACAGGGTTTCTTCTTTTGCACTAAATGATTTTGTTTCGATCCGGACGGCCTGGTTTAAAAGAACGTGGCTCTAATTCTAATCAGCGTCTAATGCGAGGGCAAAAGCTGGAATCGTAGGCTAATCAGAGATAAGAGGGATCTAATCATGGCATGTGACGCTTCCATGGGAACCTTTTAAGGCAGACTTGCAGTAGAAATAGGTTTCTAGCCTAGGGGTCTGCAACCTTAAACACTCAGAGCCATTTGGACCCGTTTCCCACAGAAAAGAAAACACCGGGAGCCACAAAACCCTTCCCGTGCCTGACTATTTCTTGAGTGGCTATAAAACTAGCATATGTAGTTGAATTAAACGTTCTGTTTTCTTCTGAAACTTTTCTTTTCTTGGGTTTATCCATGGTTGGCCTACCAGGGGTTGAAAAACTCAATAAATTGCGTGCCGGCGGGTGTCACACATTGGTGGTTGTGACGCATATTTTGAGAGACAGGGAGCCGCAGCAGAGGAGTGAAAGAGCCACATGCGGCTCCAGAGCTGCAGGTTGCTGACCCCTGGTCTACCCTATCGAAGAGGCTGGTCTAGCCTTTCTGACGGTGAGAACAATGGAACAGCTTGCCTCCTGGAGCTGTGTGTGCTCCATCACTGGAGGTTTTCAAGAATAGACTGGGCAACCATTTGACCAGGATGGTGTAAGGTTTCCTGCTTTGAGCAGGGGGTTGATCTAGAAGACCTCTGAGGTCTCTTCTAACCCTGTGATTCTAAATACCAAAATTAAGTGCCCAGCGTGAGCACTGCCCAAGAAACTGGAAAAATATCGCAGTGTTGTTAAATGACTAGAGTCTCCTTATTGGTGAGATAAGTGGCATATAAATTTAATAAATAAATAAAAATCGATCAAAGCATCCCATTTCACCTACATTGGTGGAATCATTAATATCACAGGGAGAAGGTTGCACTTGTAAGAACCACATCTGGTGCTTCATCACTGGGCAGTCCCTTGTCTGAAATTGCATAGATCTCCTGCTTGAGCAGGAGGTTGGTCTAGAAGATCTCCAGGGTCTCTTCCAGCTCTATTTTAATTGGTCGTTTCAGGAAAGATTACTACTACTGTACTTACCTGAATTTATTCCTTACTTGCTTTTTTTAAAAAAAAATTTAAAATGTTAAAGTGTCAGCTTGAAATGTTTGATAAAATGTTTGATAAAGGCTCAAGATTGACTCAGCCTTCCCTCCTTCCGAGGTGGGTAAAATGAGGACCCAAAATTGTTGGGGGTAATAGGCTGACTCTGTAAACTGCTTAGAGAAGGCTGTAAAGCACTGTAAAGTGGTATATAAGTCTAAGTGCTACTGCTATTGCTATTGTAATGATGATGATGATGATGATGATGATGAAGTCATATCCAAAAAGTCATGGGAACATAAAGTGGAAAAAGTTATAGAAAATGAGAAGGTGAAGATCTTGTGGGACTTTCGAATACAGACAGATCGTCACTTGGAACACAACACGCCAGATATCACAGTTGTCGAAAACCGAAACGTACAATTTACTGACATCGCGGTACCAGGAGACGCCAGAGTCGAAGAAAAAGAAGTGGAAAAAAATCATGAAATATCGCGACCTGGCCATCGAAACTACACGGCTATGGGTGAAACATGTCACAGTGATACCCATTGTCATCGGGGCACTGATGTCCAAGAATTTTACAAAACACATCAAGAAATTGCAGCTTCCTGCAATAACACCAGCGGAACTGCAAAAAACTGCGCTACTTGGAACATCGTACATCTTAAGAAGGTACTTGGTTGATACCTAGGATGCTGGCAGCAACCTGTATCAACCATTAGCACCAGTCATTGTATTTGGTATTTGTGATGCATTTTTTAATGTTCATTTGACCGAGTTTCATGTTTAATGAATAAAGTAAATAATAATAATAATAAACAAAGCCTTTCAGGCACCATATGAACCAACTAGAATCAAGTCGTTCATGCTGGCTTGTACATCCCCATGTTTATCCAGGGATAACAAGGAGCTTTAAAAAAAAAAAAAAGATTAGAACAAATCACAAAGGTGAGCTTTCCAAATGGTGATTAAAGAGAATCATAAGATAAAGGTTTGAGAAAGTACAATATTTAAAGGCTTGTTTGGGAAGGGGAGGAGAGAGGCAGGGAGGGAAGGGGAGGATGCTGGGCCGTTTTCATTGGTTTTGTGTCATGAGCTCCTCCAGGGCCCTATCTCGGTGGTTTTCACACAACAGGAGGACTTCTTTGATGTCAGCTTGTTGGAAACCCATGTCGTTGAATTGGGCTAAGAGGCGAAGGAATTCTGATGCCTGCGATGGGAAGGAAGCACAGGAAGTGTGAGACCCAGGGATGAAATCCAGCAGGTTCTGACAGGTTCTGGAGAACCGGTAGCAGAAATTTTGAGTAGTTCGGAGAACCGGCAAATACCACCTCTGTCTGGCACCAGAGTGGGGTGGGAATGGAGATTTTGCAATATCCTTCCCCTGCCACCCCCACCAAGCCACGCCACGCCCACCAAGCCACGCCCACAGAACCGGTAGTTAAAAAAAAATGTATTTCACTACTGGTGAAACCACTGTGGGAATGAAGTGTGCATTTCCACGAGTGCTGTGAAACCCCCATAAGAGAGAAACCCAGTTTTATAAAATCATGAGGACTAGAGCCTTCAGGATTCTAAACAAGTCATTCATGCTGGCTTGTATGTCCCCATGCTTATCCAGGAATGGTTCAATAAAAAGGAGCTTTTTCTTATAAAAAACAACAACACAAAAATCGAATATTACACAGGAGACTGTATCTCTCCCAGAATACCAATCTGTATTGAAAGACCAGTTGCTAAATGACAACCATATTTTTTTTTTTGAGCAGGGAACTGATCTCTAACATCAGTGAACCATCAATAAGCAAACATGGAAAAGCATAAGCCACATCATGGCTAAAAGGAAGAGATGCTGGCAATTGGCTTTCAGCAAGTTGCGTTGTGTTTCCCTTCCCCTACTTCCAAATTCCTGCATTATGTTTCTAGCATTCCCTTAAAAAAAGAACCTGCTTTAAACGCGGGGACATCTCCAGACTGTTATTTCTCCAACCACCTGCAGCCTCCTTGGCTTCATTACATTTGGAAGTACCGTATTTTTCATAGACCGAATATTGCCAAAGCCGCGCTCACCCGCTAGCTGTTTTTTGGCCTCCGCATGCCCTGTTTTCAGACCTTTTTTCAGCCTTTTTCAGGCCTGTTTTTGGGCCGTTTTTGGGGCTTTTTTCGGGCCATTTTTGAGGCTTTTTCCGGGCCATTTTCAAGCCTTTTTTCAGCCCATTTTGAGGCTTTTTTTCAGGCTGTTTTTGAGGCTTTTTCCAGGCTGTATTCGAGGCTTTTTTGGGGTCGTTTTTGAGGCTTTTGGGGCCATTTTTGAGGCTTTTTTCAGCCCGTTTTGAGGCTTTTTTGACCAGTTTTTTCTAAAAAAAAAAAAAAAAGAGCCAAAAAAAAGCCTCGAAAATGGCCCAAAAAGCCTTAAAAACGGGCCGAAAAAAGCCTTGAAAATGGGCTGAAAAAAGCCTCAAAAACAGGCCAAAAAAGTCTAAAAAATGGGCCGAAAACAGGCCGAAAAAAGCCTTGAAAGGAGGCTGAAAAAAGGCTGCAAAAGGGCCAAAAAATGACCCAAAAATGGGGTGCGCAGAGGCCAAAATTTTTTTTGTTGTGGTTTTCCTCTTCTAAATTTAGGTGTGCCTTATAGTCTGAAAAATATGGTAGTTGTCCTGTAGATACTCAATCATCCAGGTCAGGGTTGTTCTCAAAGGTGTTTTGAGCCAAAAGCTAAGTGGATTTTCTTAGGTTGAAATGTTGAAAACATTTCACTTCTCATCTGAGAAGCTTCTTCAGTTCTTCTGATCTTCCTTCTTTCCTTCCTTCCTTCCCTTCCCTTCCCTTTCTTTCCCTTCCTCCCTCCTGTCTTTATTTCTCTCGCTCTCTGTTTCCTCTTCATATTAGTTTTTAATGCTCTCTATCAACTGCTAATAACATTCACACACATACAAAAAAAAAAACCCAACGCAGGTGGAGACAGCTATTTTTTCCCCTCATTCATTTGGTTAACTTTTCAACAGAAGTTGGGCTCTCACCTTTTTCTCTGAGTTCTGGAACATTTCCATGGCTTCTATAACCTGGGCCTCGTCGTAACCCTGTTTCAGAAGTCTGTCGCAGGCACTGAGATAACTGAGAAACTGTTACGGGAAAGCAGAAGACATTGAAGTGCTGTTAATTAACCGAGCACGATTTCAGCAAAAAGGCACCAATCCAACTTCCTAAACCAGGACCTTTCCCAACACAACCCCTCCCTTACTTTGTAGAACCAGTAATATGATCTGGAACCCTGGGATCATCACTTGCAAAGGGCAACCAGATCCATGCAAGCAAACTAGTGATGGCAGCCTTCCTACAGAATAGCAGACAGAGCTGGAGGTGTTGTGGCCCGTACGTGGCCTGTGCAGCTAGTAGCTGATTCGGACAGCGAGGAGGCTGGTGTGGTGCTGCGCCAGCAGCCTGTGCAGCTGGCACTCAAGACGGACAATGAGGAGTCTGGAGAAGAGTTGGTGCCAGAAGTGGGGATTCAGCCAGGGCCTTCAGAACCTCCAGAAGCTCCCATAAGTGAAGAGGATGAAGAGGAGGCGCCTCTTCTCGATGCACGGGCACGCAGAGCTGCCAAAAGGCAGGAGTGGCTCCTCAGGAGGAGGTCTCCCCGAGAGTAAGGCTTGGGGCTAATTGGCTACTCCCTTAGCCTATTTAAGGAGGAACGCCGACTGAAGCAATTTGCAGGGAACAACTTAGTTCACATACCTTCCAGTCTTGTCTTGCTTATCAGCTTCCTGCAAATTGCTTCTGGGCATTCTGCCAACCACAGTAAGCTTTCAGTATTATTCTTTGAATTCTTGGGGGCTGTTAATGCAGTTAATTAACAGCCGTTGTTGTAAAAAAACTGGTTTATTTAGTAAACTAAAGTTTGAATGGACTCTGTGTGTGCTGCGTTCTTTGGGGTCTGTAGCTGGGGCAGAACAGGAGGGAGATGAAGTTAAATGAGTCATTAGCTTAGAGTCCTTACGTTCCTAGAAATGATCTACATCCAACCCCTCTTGAATTCTGTTGACCCCTTATCTTCTGAAATGCAACTTAACTATGGTCCCGATTCCTTGTGATTGACACTTCCCAACCCAAGTAATTATATCGGTTGCATGATGAAAATAATGGGAATCACAGCCCAACATATTTGGAGAATTCCAAGCTGACCGGTTGACCAAGCTTAGGAAGTAGGTAAAAGGTGACCACGATTGCAGCCATAGGAAAGCAGATTCCAGTTGAATTAAGAACAAACTTCCCGAGTCTAAAAGCAGTTGAAGCATTGACCTGGGGGAATGGTAAGGTCCCCTTTTCTGCCTGCGTATCTTTTTAAGATTATTTGAATTCCGATTCTTCCAATAAGCAGAATTCTCCTCCATTATAGTTTCGTTTCAATTACAATGTCATCAAAATTCCTCACTTTCCAGAAATCTGCTTCATGGCAGCGTCACTTCCCTTGGGATATTTTTTATGAATACAAAATGAGAAAGGGAGAACTAGATGGGCTGCGCTGAGCTCTTCTCAAGAAAATGTGGGGTAACCACTTTCTCTGCAAAATAAATTCTCTTCCACTGGTGCACATAGAAGGTTTTTTCTTTTAAAAAAAAGGGAATTGTCTTTTTAAGACTAACTCTGAAAAGGTGAGACTGCATTCAAAGCCACCACTGTGGAGAAAGAAGAGTCCATCATGTGGCAATCAAGAATTTGGGGAGCACAGATGCAGAACCCCCTATGTCACACTCAACAGCTCTTTTCTAGTGTCACTAGTGATCACTTTCACATTTTAAAAATATTTCTGATTAGTTCCTATGCAACAGTGCTGGAGTCTATATGTATTGTAGGATCCTTGGTGCTCTATAAGCTTGGTGTCTTCCCTTGCAGATATTTTATTACCAAACTAGATAATATCATCACTACTAGAAGGGGATTGAGGTTTGCTGTCTATTTTAGCACTGATGATATTACCTAGTTTGGTAATTAAATGTCTGCAAAAAAAAAAAAGGTTCAGAGAGCACCAAGGACCCCACAATTCAACCTCGTGCTACAAATCTTCTCTTCTATTCAGTGGTGAAATTCAGCTGGTTCTATCTGGTTCGAGTGAACTGGTAGCGCCGGCGGTGGGAGGCTCTACTCACCCACCCCCATGTCATCATCAAGTCCTGTTTTTGACCCTCTGCGCATGCGCGGAGGAGGCGCGCTCACATTTGTGAAACGGTAGCGAAGGTAAGTGGATTTCACCCATGCTTCTATTGTATATAGAATGTACCGTATTTTTCGGAGTATAAGATGCACCTTTCCCCCCCTTAAAAGGGGATGAAAATTTAGGTGCATCTTATACACCGAATATAGCCCCGCTCACCCACTGGCCCCCACCCTTTGGCCTCTGCCTCGTAGCAGTTACCTCCTTGCAAGCAAACAGCAAGTAGAAACAGCTCCTTTCAGCTTCAGCACAGCCTAATTAGCACAAGTTGATTGGATCGGCCTCCCCACTCTCAGCTGATTTGTTCTCAGCTGTTTTGCGCAGGGCTCGGCTGCTTGCTGCAAGGAGGTAAATTGCTGGAGCAGATTTTTTTTTTCCTTGTGCTAATCGAGCTATGCTGAAAATGAAAATGAAAGTAAAGCAGGCTGTTTGCTGTTTGCTGCAACGAGGCAAAATTGCTCAGAGGCAGAGGGAGATTTCTTTTTCTTCTTTTCATCACCAAAAAAGGTAGGCGCGTCCTATACTCCGGTGCGTCTTATACTCTGAAAAATACGGTATATAGAATGTATATTATGTATATAAAACACGTCTTTCCTCTTTTTTTTTTGGCCTTCAAGACTGTGTGGACTGCTTGGCTATGCCCTACGGTTTTGTTGGCAATCATTTTGGGAGTGAGTTGCCCTTGGCTTCTTCCTCGGATTAAGAGAATAACTTGAAACAAGATTTAGAGCAAGAGTTCATGCATACCATTGCAACGGTCAACTAATAAATTTCTTTCTAGACTTTAAGGTGTTATCAGTCTCTTTCATCTTGTTTTAGCAGGAAAAAAAAAACCATGAAGTGCATTATATCTTTGAAATTCCTGTGTTTCCCCGAAAATAAGACCCTGTCTTATATTTTTTTGAACCCTGAAATAAGCGCTTGGCTTTATTGCCATGCTCTCAAAAACCCGATTGGGCTTATTATCAGGGGATGTCTTATTTTGGGGGGAAAACAGGGTATTATATATCTTGAATGCAGAATATCCGAACAGGCAGAATCAGGGTTATACAATTCACGGCTGGCAATGGGAGAAAAAATTTCTAAGCCTTGAATTTCTGAAGCAAAGCTCCAGGATTTCACCATCGGGGGTCATGTAAAGTAAACATTTGGCCTTTGTGTAAAATTTTAACAGGTGGGGGTGGGGGAAAACTAAAGCAACCATAGGAAGATGCATGCAGAAGCTTTCTAATACAACTTTTAGTGGTCCAGTTGTATCACAATAGCTGAAAGAGCTTGGCTATTCATACATTACAGGCTGTGCTCATCTGTCAAATTAATCTTCAGTTGTTGAATAAGCCATGTTTGGCAAGGTTCACCCACATGGACTAAGGTCTAAAATATGTCTACTGAAGTGTGGGGAATCTGAAGACTGGCATATTTGCAGATATAAATCTAATCACTGCTTCCTGTAATGCACATGCAAAATCTTTACAGATTTTGTCCAGTTTTTCAGGGCGAAGATCTTGGAGAAAGCTAAGGCTGTTTGTCTATGGAGATTCTCAGTCATCCAGGTCATGGTTGTCCCAAAGGTGCTTTTTCAAGAGGCAACTGGACTTTCTGGTTTTTCCTTGAAGACGTTTTGCTTCTCATCCAAGAAGCTTCTTCAGCTCTGACTGGATGATGGGGAACAGAAGGATTTATACTCCTTACAGACAGCTGGTCAAATCTCCAAGTGTCCTCAATGACTTTCTAAAAAGGATGCAAATGACCAGCTGTCTGCAAGGAGTATAAATCCTTCCGTTTCCCACCGTCCAGTCAGAGCTGAAGAAGCTTCTTGGATGAGAAGCGAAACGTCTTCAAGGAAAAAACAAAGAAAGTCCAGTTGCCTCTTGAAAAAGCACCTTTGGGACTAAGACTGCTTGGCTGATTAGATGACTCTCCAGATCTAAGATAGCTTAACTCAGCATCTCGGGAGACACAAAAGTCCCCTTCTTACGAGTCTGAGAAATGGACTCTGTCATGGAAAAGCCTAGAATTATTTTTGACTTTATTCTTGGAGAACTGACTGCATAGTTCTCCAAAGCATTTTAAATACCACAGCAGCCTTTGATCCCTTGGGAATCCGTGATTGGCCAGCGAAAGCCTCCGTCCTATTTTTAAAAACCCATTTTCGTGGAAACAGTACGTTCTTCCAGGTCTGAAATGGGTACAGCTAGTGAAGGGACCCAGCAATAGGCCCCGAGATCACAATTCTGCCCTCAGTCCCAAATTGGGAGCAAGTGCACAAGGGTCTCATTTTGGGAATTGGGGATTAAAAATCAGCCTTAAACTCAATGGCTGTCGAGAGGGATAAACATGGAGTTCAAATGGAAGCTAATAAAAATAAAGAGTTTCCAGTTATGAACCGTGGAAAATAAATGATGTTGATGTTGGAGAGGAATAATTATTCGAAGGCTAAGGAGAAATTTTAATACAGCTAAAGCATACAACTATTCAGTTAGCTTGGCTTTTATCCGTTTAATCGCAACCTTGCTTTCATATTTGTTTTTCATTAAGAGGGATGGGTATCCTTTTGAGGGGCGTGCAAATGGTGAGAGGGTCAAAATGTTTTAACCTTGAATCATTTTCCTTTTGTTGCAGTGGCAGCAGAAGGAAAAATGAAACTTTCAGTTCTATAATGACATGCTGGGTGAAATTTCTACACGAAAAATTAGAAGTTGTTAACACGAACAATAAGCATAAACGTAAATCATGCAATCGCAACGATGACCCTGGTGAAGGCAAGATTTGGGGAAGCTGACTTTTAGATGCAGGTTTATTTACAAGTTAGTATTTGTAAGTAAGTATTTATTTGTAAATAAAAGCTGCTCCCTTGAATGAAAGATCATTGATAGTCTTCACCTACTCTCAATTCCCAGACCCAGAGCCTTTCAAAACGTTTAATGGTTATGCTTCTGACTATGTTATTTGTCTAATGTTGCTTATTTTATTGTTGGTCATATATTGATTGTTGCAAACTACCCTAACCAGTGATGCAGGGGTGGGTTCTAATTTTTTTTACTACTGGTTCTGTGGGCGTGGCTTATTTTGTGGGTGTGGTTTGATGGTCATGTGACAATTCTTTGGGATTTAGCAGAGCTACTGGTCTACCAGGCTTTTAACTGCTTGCAGAGCTGTACCGGTCTACTCATTTGTTCTTGGAGGCACCGGTCTACCCATTTGTTTTTGGAGGCACCGGTCTACCTATTTGTTTTTTGAGTGCACTGGTCTACCACCACTGCCTTTTAACACTGATCAGCTGTAGGGCAGCCCTTTGAAGCCCCGCGGCAAGAGTTTAAACAGTTTTTTTTCTTCTAGCCAATCAGCTGGGACTTGGGAGGCAGCGAATAGATTGGGGGCGGGGCCAAATAAAAGGTAACACGGGGCGGGCAGCTCTCGAACAAAGAGAACCGGTTCGGTGACATCATATCGTCACCGCTACTGGCTCTGCCGAACCGGGAGGAACCCACCACTGCAGTGGTGAAATCTGAACCGGTTTACTACCGGTTCGCTGGCTACGCACACTTGCTTTGCGCCAAACACGCACTGCATGTGTGCGGTGTGCACCATGCACCAAATGCGAGGTGTGCGGGCGCAGGCGGTGCACACCAAAAGGAGGCATGGGGTAAACAGAACAGCGTGCGGGGGTGGTGGTGGTGGTGATCAGCTGTGGCGCACAATCTTTTTTTTTTTTTACTTTTAAAAGCATTTTTTTTACCACCTATTCGGGTGAATAGGTTGTAAAAAAATGCTTTTAAAAGGTAAAAAAAAAAGGCTCTGACGATCGCGCAGCTCAGCTGTGATCGTCAGAGCCTTTTTTTTTTTTACCTTTTAAAAGCAAAAAAAAAAGCAAAGCCTTCTGCGCAGAGGGTACAAAACACATTACTTTCTGGTTAAAACCAGGAAGTAACGACAACGGGGCAGGTGGGCGGAGCCTCGTGCCGCAATCACTACCGGTTCTCCAAACCACCCGCCACAATCACTACCGGATCGGGTGATCCGATCCGAACCGGGAGCATTTCACCCCTGACTGGGGGTTGTGCAGTACGCATGCCTGGCAAATACAGATGTACATAAAGCTGCACTACCAGAATGTAATGACCTACTGATTTTTTTCGATCTCGAGGCATTCATTCATTCATTCATTCATTCATTCATTCATTCATTCATTCAATTTCTATAGCCACCCGTCCCAGCCAATGACTCTGGTTTGCTATGCTTTGAGTGGCAAACCAGAAACGGCTGTGGGAAGGTGTCAAAAAAGTCAAGATGTTGGCCATGATCACACAATCAAAGCCCCACTCTTTGTTTTTTTTCTTTACACGGAGGGGATGTAAAAGGGGGCAGAGCTTGAATTGTGTGGTTGCCATCTTAACTTTGTTGACTATCTTCCCTACTCCCAGTTGCGTTACATCTCTACCATGCATGGGGTGCTGCTGTTATTTCGAAGCAGCTCAGGTTGTATTTTAGCACAAGGCTGAAGAAAACTCGACTAACCCAAGTTGCGTTTCCGTGGCTAAGAACTGCTCCATCAAATCTTTCAACAAGGAGCCAGCGACTGTTGTTCCTGGAGTCTTTAGGGTTATCACAACAGAAGCCATACTCCCATGGGACTTCAGAGCTCTCCCCCCCTCCAAATTATGGCACCATAGGGGAAAAATAAACAACATTCTCCCCTCTGCCCTAAAGCCATGCACAAACCTCAGCTCAATTTCAAGAGTCTGCAGTAAAACTCCAGTTTGTAAGAAAAAAAGAGAGAGCCATCTGTCTCTCCAGAATTTGAGTTGGCAAGGAAGGAGGTACCAGAGAGAGAAAATACATGAAACCGATGGGCCCACCGTACTAGCACATAATGTATAGTTCAGAGGTCAGCAACCCGTGGCTCTGGAGCCGCATGTGGCTCTTTCATCCCTCTGCTGCAGCTCCCTGTCACTGGTTGGCTCCACAATTGATAGGGCTTTCGGTTAGGACAGGTAGAGGAAAAAGGACGCCACGCTAGGAGGAGACTCTATGGTGGGGGAATTGGAGTTCCGGTCAGCAGAGGAAAAAAGGACGCTGTGCTAGGAGGAGACTCTATGATGGGGGAACCGGACTTCTGGTCGGCTCCAGAATTGAATGGGGGCTTCCAGTTAGGACCTTTGTGGCTCTTTGAGTATTTAAGGTTGCCGACCCCTGGTATAGTCATACTGAGACAGAAGAGTCTTATATTATACCTATATTAATCTAAGTATTGTATCATGCACAGTATTATATTGTTTTCTGAGATACTGATGTTGGAGCAGAAGTTATGTTGCAAACCTCAGGAAAGTACAAGGAACAGAAATAAGGAACTTGTTAAATGTACCGATGAGCTTAATGACCTCTGTTCTATATCATCCCTGTAACGAACTTATATTAAGAAACATATTAGCAGAAGTGTTCACGGAAAGTAACAGACTGTGTAAGATAGTATCCATATATATGGAAATAGAGCCAGAAGCGTAACGCCTCTGGCGTGGCTAGAATTGCAAAATGTATAAAAGGTACACCTTGGGCATAGCCCGGGGTTCGGAATCTGACATGTGAAAGCTCCGAACCTTTGCTAGCAAATAAACCTGTGTTCTCCAACTTTTGTGGTCTTGTCTCCTGCATTTGGGAAAGTGGGTTTTCCCGCTTCAATACTTTCTGAGGAAGTTCTTTACCTAGACCTAGAGAGTTGGAAACACCTTCAGCTTTTGGGGGGGAGCAGAATTTGGCCCCATCTTATTTGGAGAGGGGAAACTGAACCCCAAATCCTCTGATCTTCATGGTTCTTTCCACGTTTGGCAATCAGGTGCACCCAGGACAGAGCTCTGGAAATCGTGTTGTATCACCTGGAGAGGACACCTCTTCTCTGGCACCAACAAAGATGTCCCCTGTTTGGGAAGAGAACCAGTTCCTAGCTCTGCCTGACCTGTCCTAAGCTTTGCCTCCCGGTCTTCTGGAGAGCGAGGATCGCTCGGCGGATCGGATAACCCAAGGCGACCATCGGTTCAATCAGTTCGCGTTCCTCTTGGCTCAGCACCGAGAGCAGGTCGGCGTTGGAGTCCCGGTGAGCTCTGTGGGGACTAAGAGGTTGCCGGGTCTCTGGTGGGGGTGGGAGGCAGGAATACGGACTGAGAGACTGAAAAATAAAACAAAACAGAGCGTTTAACATCAGTTAACTTGGAGAAATCTTTATGAGCCATCTGCTCTTTCACGAGACTTTTCAGAAGGATGTTGTTCCCCTCTGGAATATGTGCAGCCATTGTGGGGACGCCAAGAAAACGCTTCAAGTCTTTTTGTCATATTAAAATTAATGTAGCCCCAGCCATAAAGCGAGCCAGGAAAATTCCCACAGTTAGAATGATCTTCCCCCCACCCCCACACCTATTAACATCCTGTTTTCATTTCTGTTTTTCTGAAGCTGATTCAGAACTATCCTGATTTGGAATAAAGATTATTTTGTTTCCATGGAGATGACAAAGGTTGGTAAAACAATAATGAAGACAGGGAATCTGAGTCTTGGGAAATAAAACACTGACGCTTTTAACTTAAAACAACATCTTCATATCATTCAAAGATATGGTTGATGTGGTTTTGGAAAACTTTTCCCTTGGTGCAGTTTTCAGACGGGGGTGAAATCCTTCCGTAACTGTTTTTTTTTTTCTACACCCATTAATCTAATTTCATCCAAGCTCTTTTTAGGAACCCTTCTCACATGCTCCTAAACCCCATCAAACTGACTTGACCCGAGCCCAAAGAACAAATTGGGTCCCCATCGTTGCTGAATTTTATACGGCAAGGGTTATAAACAGTGGTGAAATCCAATTTTTTTTACTACCGGTTCTGGGGGCGTGGCTTGGTGGGCGTGGCTTGGTGGGCATGGCAAAGGAAAGATACTGCAAAATCTCCATTCCTACCCCACTCCAGGAGAAGGACACTGCAAAATCTCCATTCCCACCCCACTCTGGGGCCAGCCAGAGGTGGTATTTGCCAGTTCTCCAAACTGCTCAAAATTTCCACTACCGGTTCTCCAGAACCTGTCAGAACCTGCTGGATTTCACCCCGGTTATAAAACATGCAGGTAATATAATAGTAAACTCTATTTCATTTGATATGAATACCTCTAAAAATGTTTAAGAGTTATTGCTGGAATTGCAATGGAGACATCTGGAACATTAACTGATATAGTCGGATTTGTCTGATTATTGTTACATTTTGGACTTCGATCCATAGGATTGCTAACACGAATTTAGATTGATCTGGGTTGATTAAAGAATGGCAATGTTTTGCTTGGCTGTACCCCCTCAGCATTTGGAATCTGTCAAGACATTGAGAAATACGGTTCTTTTACGCATGGGAGACAGCCAAAAATAATTATTTTAAAATATTGGAAGGACAAATATGTACCTGATTTGCAGCAATGGGTTGCTGACATGTGGATTTGAGTTAAGAGTACTGTATTTTTCAGAGTATAGGAGGCACCTTAGTTTTTGGGGAGGAAAATAAGAAAAAAGCTGATTGGCATTAGATCGGCCTCCCGGAATATCCCCAATCAGCTCAGAGGTGAATTTTAGCAACAGGTTCCTTGGTTGTGAGCTCTGTGCCTTGCCTTTTTTTGCTTTTTTCTCTGCCTCTGAAAGCCTCCAAAACAGCTTCAGAAAAAAAGCCTCTGAAGCTCTGTTTGGGGGCTTCTTTTCTGAAGCTTCGTTTCTGATGCTTTTTTCAGCCTCCGAAACCTCCGTTTGGGAAGCTGGGCGGGGCTACATTCAGAGTGTAAGATGCACCCAGATTTTCACCCTCTTTTTTGGGGGGAAAAGGCGCATCTTATACTGCGAAAAATACAGTACTTTGATTTTGATATGAAAAAGGGGCAAGAAAGAGGAATAAGCAATTCAACCAACATCTAAGAGTAATTTTGTGGATGAGATAAATTCCCAAGCTTTTCCCCTTTTCTGTCTATATGATCAGAAACACACACAGCCAAATGGATTTCCTTGATAACATATTTCAAATTTCTAACACTCACTAGGGATAAAGCAGTGGAAGAATTTTACAGAGAGCAACTATTTGCAAAACAGCGTTGGTCGAAGAAAGGCAGGCCAAGGACCTTTGCACAAATCAAACCTTAAAATGCAAACACTCTACAAGAGTTTGGATTCTCTCCCTCCTTCCCTCTCTCTCAAATACATTTCATATATATTATTTACATTATAGGACCGAAACATTCATTCGTTTATGTTTATTTATAAGTTGGGTTTAACTGGGCTTCAGCTGTCGCATTTCAAGATGTACAGGACTTTTCTGTAAATCTTATACAGCCCCACGTTTCGAAGTAACAACAAGCAATGCAGCCAAACCCTCATCAAATAAAACCACACAAAACAAAACCTCGACAAAACGAAAAACAAAAACTTCTGAATGATGGGGCTTACAGAGAATTAAAACATTCCATTCCGTTCATTCTCCATGCTAAACTGATAAAGAGTCCAAAAGAATTTCATCATATAGTTTGGCACACACGAGTGATGTTTATATTACCTTAAGTCACCCTAGTTTAATTCTTGCCTCCTTCCAACTATCCTACAGAGAAATAAGCTATTTTCCTTGGGGATATTAAATGTCATAATAATATGAGCAGAAAAATAGGAAACTCGCTATGTCCAGTCTAACGAAGAGAAGGACTAGGGGTGATATCGTAGCAATCTTCCAATAGTTGAGAGGCTGTCCCAGAGAAGAGTGGGGGGTTGACTTATTCTCCAGAGCATCTGAGGACAGGACAAGAAGTAACGAGTGGAAGATCAGTAAAGAGAGATCCAACCAGGGGTGAAATCTAAAATTTTCCCCTACCGGTTCTGTGGGCGTGGCTTGGTGTGTGTGGGGTGTCCTGTGACTGAGTGGGCATGGCCAACTCGATGTCACACAGCCACGCCCATTCAGTCACAAGACCCCCTCCCACCAAGCCACGCCCACAGAACCCCTTAGGAAAACTTTTTAAATTTCTATTCTGCCACCCACTCGCCACCCGCTCTCTCTTCACTTTGGGCCGTGGGCCCAGGGATGCGCCATTCCCTGGGGCCCTGGAGCCGCCACCTGCTTGCCGCCTGCCTCAACTAGGTCGGGGAATGCACCATTCCCTGATACCAGCCTTGCCCCGGAGCCCCTGCCCGCTCTTTCATCGCCAAGCGGTTTGTCCTTACCTTTCTCCCGCGGCTGGCTGTCAGGGAAGGCAAGTGCCCAAAAGTTACCGGAGTCACTCAATCTCCTTCTTGAATGTGCCGCCATCATCGCTGCCCTGGTCCACGCGCCGGCTGCGCAAGCACACACCCAACCTGCTGCTCATGAGTGAATTAAATAAACGGTGTGCACTTGCACAGCCGGCGCATGGACCAGAGTGGCGATGGTGGCGGCACATTCAAGGAGAGTGAGCGACTCCGGTAACTTTTGGGCGCTTGCCTTCCCTGACAGCCAGCCGCGGGAGAAAGGTGAGCAGTAGGATACACCGCGTGGCGAAGGGTGAGCAGGCAGCGGCTCCAGGGCAAGGCTGGTATCAGGGAATGGTGCATTCCCCAACCTGGTTGAGGCAGGTGGCGAGCAGGCGGCGGCTCCAGGGTAGGCGGAGCCTCCAGCTGCCATTGCTACCGGTTCTCCGAACTATCGGCCATCATCACTACCGGATCGGCTGATCCGGTCTGATCCAGTAGCATTTCACCCCTGGATCCAACCTAGAACTAAGGAGAAATTTCCTGATAGAGAGAACAATTAATCAGTGGAAGTTGTGGGTGCTTTATCACTGGAGGCTTTCAAGAAGAGATTGGACAGCCATTTGTCTGGAATAATATAGGTTAAGACCTCCAAAGTACCTTCCAACCCTATTATTCTAAGTTCCAAAATAATGTTTAGTGTATAGAGAGAGTTTTTGGGTGAGTTGGTTGGGTTGGGTGAGTTGGGTAAAAGTCTCAAATGTTATACAGATGTTAAGGTAGATGGAGCTAAAATCAAGACCATCTTAAGGTTGTCAAGCCAATTCCTATTTGATGTGTTGCATGAATAGTTTCCGGGCATAATTTAAGAATAAGCCTTGTTATCTGGGTTGGAGGAACCAAGGAGATAAGGATAAGTCAACAAGGAAGCTGTTGCCGAATCAGCTCTTCATTTCTTTTTCAAGATGCTGAAAAAGTCATCCAAATGCAAAGCCTCTTTGAAGCTTTGGAACTGATCTTGTTTATGGAGTTTTGGAAATTGAGAAGGATAAAGGCTCAGGGATAAAGATGACTCATCAGCAGTATCAACTCTTCATTAACGGCTTAAAAAACAGGAAGGAAAAGACCAAGAAACGATATTCCTTCCCTGGGGAAGATTCTTCTTGAATGACATTAATAGGGACTAGATCAGTGGTGGGTTTCAAAATTCCGGTTCTGTGAACGTGGTTTGGCGGGCATGGCATGGCATGGTGGGTATGGCAGGGGAAGGATACTGTATGGGTTCAATTGTGGTCATAAGTTGAGGACTATCTGTACAAATGTTGCTTGAGAATGGTCTCTTGCTTTCCAGCATACCAAGTTCCTGATTTGTTTTGCTTTGTTTCGTTTTATTATTTCTTAAAATAAATGAAAAGAAATTAAAGTCAGATCCCAAGTGAGCACCACCTGGCCTTGGGTGGCCTATATATGACTTCAATATATAATTCAGACTGCTTCATTTTATATGCTTCATCATATATGCATATTGTGGGTTGATTATCACACAGTAGGAAAAGACAAAAATTTGTAATGTATCCTATCTAGTCCAGAGGTGGGTTTCAGCAGGTTCTGACCAGTTCTGGAGAATCGGTAGTGGAAATTTTGAGTAGTTCGGAGAACCAATAGTAAAAATTCTGACTGGCCCCGCCCCCATCTATTCTCTGCCTCCTGAGTCCCAGCTGGTCAGGAGGAAATGGGGATTTTGCAGTAACCATCCTGTGGATTGGGGAGGGAATGGAGATTTTACAGTATCCTTCCCCTGGAGTGGGGTGGGAATGGAGATTTTACAGTATCCTTCCCATGCTACACCCATCAAGCCACACCCACCAAGCCAAGCCATGCCCACCAAGCCACACCCACAGAACCGGTAGTAAAAAATTTTGAAACCTACCACTGACTGGTTCATTTTTATTAAATGGGTATTTTGTGATCAGTCACACCCAACAGTCATTTTGTGAGATTGAAATGCTCTAGTTGCCCACTGGTCCACAAAGGTTGCCCATCTCTGCCTTTAAGCTACATCCAAGTCAGTTAACACTGAACCCTTTTTAGTACAATACAATACAGATACCATATTCAAGCTAGGCAGTAAACTATAGATCTTCAGACACTTAATCCTTACTCAGCTCTTGGCTAGACTTTTCAGAAAGCTCCCATACATCACTTTAAAAAAAAAAAAATTATATCGCAGAGAAGAATGAAGCCATAACCCAGTGGCTGATGGCCCATATCAGTGCAAAGAGAGCAGAATTTTCATGTGTCTCCCCTGCAGCTTTTAAGTTTCTTCCTCCTGCGCTGCCAAGTTCATGGACATTTGGTGTCTCCCTTGGGCAGCTGAGATGTTTAAGCAATGATCCTCTCTAGCCTGGGAATCACTGGTTTTCACATTGGCACTTTCAGTTTTAAGCAGGTCCATTTTTAGTACAAACAAACCAGTGGTGGGTTTCAAATTTTTTTACTACCGGTTCTGTGGGCGTGGCTTGGTGGGCGTGGCATGGCTTGGTGGGCATGGCAGGGGAAGGATACTGTAAAATCTCCATTCCCATCCCACTCCAGGGGAAGGTTACTGGCAAAATCCCCATTTCCTCCCGATCAGCTGGGACTTGGGAGGCAGAGAACAGATGGGGGCGGGGCCAGTCAGAGGTGGTATTTACTGGTTCTCCGAACTACTCAAAATTTCCGCTACCGGTTCTCCAGAATTGGTCAGAACCTGATGAAACCCACCTCTGAAGCAGATGTTTTGATTCTAGTTAACCATGTCTTTGCACAACAGGAGCGATGCTAAATCAGGCTGTGATTTAGCCACAGTCTCAACCTAGTATCTGGATTATGAGCTGGCTCATTCATGCACACAGTGTTTATGAACACTGGATGTAATCCAGAATGCCCTATACATTTCTCTCACATCGTATGTATGTATGTATGTGTGTGTGTGTGTGTGTGTGTGTATGTATGTATGTATGTATGTATGTATGTATGTATGTATGTATGTATGTTATTTATTTATTTATTTATTTATTTATTTATTTATTTATTTATTTATTTATTTAATTTGTATACCGCCCTTCTCCAACAGGACTCAGGGCGGTGAACAGCCACGGTAAAAACACAACATATAAAATTTAAAAGCAATTTAAAAAACATTAAATAATGTTGGCCATCAATTTAAAATAACCCAGTTAAAACCAATTATAAATTTAAAACTGCAAGGATGGGGTCAAGCATTTAAAGCAATGCTTTAAAGCATTGTTTTGAAACGTTAATGCATTTGGGTTTTGCTAGTCTAGAGAAAAGAAGAATTGGGGCGACATGATAACAGTATTGCAATATTTGAGAGGCTGCCACAAAGAAGGGGGTGGGGGGTGGGGATCAACTGATTTTTTCAAAAGCACCAGAAGGCAAGACAAGAAACAATGGTCGGAAACTAATCAAGGAGAGAAGCAACCTGGAATTGAGAAGAAACTTCCTAACAGGGAGGACAATTAACCAGTGGAACAGCTTGCCACCAGAAATCATGGGTGCTCCATCACTGAAGGTTTTTAAGAAGAGACTGGACAGCTGCTTGTCTGAAATGGTATAGGTCTGTGATGGCAAACCTATGGCACGCATGCCACACGCGGAGCCCTCTCTGCTGACATGCGAGCCATCGACCAGCTCAGCTCCACCGCGCATGTGCACACGTCTCCTGGTGGCCAGCTGATTTTCAGATCTCAGGCGTGGGGGCTTGACACATGTGCTTGGGGGCACGTATGCATGCTCAGGGGGTGGGGGAGCGTGGGGGGAAGCGGAGCAGCCCCCTCATGGCCTGTTTTTGTTCCCAGGAGGCTTCAGAGAGGCCTGCCAGGCCCCCAATCTATTGCTGCCTCCTGAGCCCCAGCTGATGGCTAGAGGGAAAAAAACGGTTTAAACTCTTGCGGCAGGGCTTCAAAGGGCCGCCCTACAGCTGATCAGTGTTAAAAGAAAACAAAAGAGTAGACCGGTGCCTGCAAAAATACATGAGTAGATCAGTGCCTGCAAAAATAAATGGGTAGATCGGTACAGCTCTGCAAGCAGTTAAAAGCCTGGTAGACCAGTACCTCTGCTAAATCCTAAAGAATTGTCACATGACTATCAAGCCATGCCCACAGAACCGGTATTAAAAAATTTAGAACCCACCCCTGGGTCATGCATGCATGCGCGAGGGGGAGTGGGGAGGTGATGCATGCATGCACATGGAGCAGGGCACGCGGGGGGAATTGCATTATGGGTGTGGGCAGATGCACGTGACCCCCGTGCTCCCCCCACTTTTGGCACGCGACAGCAAAAAGTTTAGCCATCACTGGTACAGGTTCTCCTGTTTGAGCAGGGGGTTGGACTAAAAGACCTTCCAGGTTCTGATGTTTGGCTCCCAGATCCTGTGATTGTATAACACCATGACTCAGGAAGAAGGGGGGGGAGAAAAGAAAGGAAAGATTGTTACTTACTGCCACGGTAGGTTTATGGTGTTGGATGGGACGGACAAGCCCTGCGGAATGAAGCCGACTTGGCTTACCACAGGAAGTAGGTGGTGGGGATGGGATTAAAGTTTGTGCTAAGCGAGGAGGGGAACCGGCTCCGAATCGGAACTTCCTGCTGCTTCTGGAGTGCTGGTGGAGAGAGAAAGCGTTCGAAACCAAGGCAGAGTCCACGGACGTTCGGTTTAAGGGATGCATGACGGCCAAGAGCTTCTTCTTGGCACCTTCCAACTCGTTCTTCATGTTGTTTAAAAAATGTGTGGATTGCCTCTGCTTGCCCAAAAGGGACCTCGGGCAGCTGCTTTCCGACGCGGCAGTTAGATGCCCTGGGGAAGTCTTTGGCCTGTTTTGGGGAAGATCAAAATGCTGAGGTAGAACGCTGGGCATTGGCGCTAAAGGCTCTTCATTGTCAGGTTCTTCAGAGGTGGCTGAGGAAGACTCCTTGCCGTCTGAACCTTTCTGCTCCTCAGGACCCTGGTCTAAATCCTCGCTTTTCATCGTCTTCTCTCTGCTGCCAGGGAAGTGGCGCCTCTCAAAGCTGGTGCCCAGATTCAGACAGCTTCGGACACGTGTTCTTTCTTTGGTTTTGCAATTGGTGGCCTTGTGGCTTCCAGCCACGTTTTCTTTAGTGTCCACCAACAGAAGCCAACAAGGAGGGGCCGTGGGGTACGTATTGGCGGTCACGTTAAACCAGGGAATCTCTTGCCGTGAGGCCGAGTCGATCCAGTAAAGGACCTTTTTCTCGAGTGAAAAATCATGCTGTTGAAAGGCAAGAAGATGAAATGTTAGCATCTTCCCAGCCAAGCTAAGGACGTAGAGAAGATGAGACAGAATATATCATGTCATTCCGATATCCAATGTCACAACGTCTGGAGCTTCTCTTTCCTTGAGCCAAATCCTAAACTATCCTATGTCCATCAAACCCATTGGGGTCATCTTGAAAATATGACTTTGATAAGAAAAAAAAAAAAACACCTTAAAGGAACCATTTTGGCTGAGACCAAAATGTACCTTACATTCTACTATCAACCGGTTCAGTGATCGCGCGCTTCGCGTGCAAGCCTGACACGCACCGCACACACATGTACAGTTTGAAGAAATCTTCACTTCCGCATTTCTTCGGAGGAAAAACAAAGCTGAGGCGCGGCAATCTGCTCTGCCATGTGAATCAGCTGAGAAGATAAAGGTAGGAAAATAGCGTGGGTGGGCGGGCCTATCTCAGGGGTGAAATTCTTCCAGTTCAAACTGGATCACCTGATCTGGTAGCGATGGTGGCGGGTGGTTTGGAGAACCGGTAGCAAAAATCCCTGCCCTCCCCGCCCATGCCCAGCTGAGCCGCGCGATCATCAGAGGCTTTTTAAAAAAATTTAAAAATGCTTTTAAAAGTAAAAAAAAAAAGCCTTTGATGATCGTGCAGCTCAGCTAGGATCGTCAGAGGCTTTTAAAAGCATTTTTTCTGCAACCTCTTCGGCCAAAGAGGCTGTAGAAAAAATGCTTTTAAAAGGCTTTGACGATCCCAGCTGAGTTGCCTGATCATCAGAGGCTTTTAAAAGCGTTTTTTTACAACCTCTTCAGCTGAAGAGGTTGTAGAAAAAATGGATTTAAAAGTTTTTTTAAAAAAAAAGTTGGCCATGCCCACGCACATTAAACCCCTCACCACCACCACCAAGCCACACACACAAAACCGGTAGTAACAAATTTTACATTTCATCACTGGCCCATCTGATCATCGGGGGGAACCCGTTCGCTCCCAGCTGATCGTCGGAGCTACCGGTTCGCCAGAACCGGTCCAAACCGGTAGTATCCCACCCCTGCTTACAAGTACAGGTAATCCTCGACGTACGACCATAATTGAGCCCAAAATTTATGTTTCTTAGTGAGACATTTGTTAAGTGAATTTTGCCCCCAATCTTTCTTGCCACAGTTAAGTGAATCACTGCAGTTGATTAGTAACACGGTTGTTAAATGACTCTGGCTTCCCCATGGATTTTGCTTGCCAGAAGGTCACAAAAAAGGATCACATGATCCTGGGATACTGCAGCTGTCATAAATATCAGAGTCGGTTGCCAAGCATCTGAAGTTTGATCATGTGGCCATGGAGATCTTGCAAGGGTCGCTCGTGCGAAAAACGGTCATAAATTACACACTGTTGTAAATCTGAATTTACAGTAAATTAATTGTTGTAAGTCGAGCCTTTAGATGATGATGGTTCTAATTCATCCAATATCTTAAATTCTTTTGGCAGATTAGAATGTTACTGAAAATATTAAAACTTTCTAAAGACATTAAAAATAAAAAAAACAGTAAAATAATGCAATTAATCAATAGTGGAGAAAACAAAAACTAATAATCCACCACTTCAGTGTAGAGGAGATATCTAAAATCAATCTGAAAATGATTCTTTCTGTATGTATATGTCTTAAGTAGGTAGGAATCAAATGAGTTAAATGAATGTTGAACTGTAGGGTATGTCCCACCTAAGTCAAACTTAAAGCAAATGATTGTAAACAAATCATAACCTAATTTAAGGTGGACTAAATTAAATTCTGTTAGCGGAAAACCAATACTGTAGATATGAAAAACCAAAACACTAACACAGGATCAAATCATCATACTGACACTGCATTTTTATGATAATAAATAAATCTGCTTCATTTAGAAACCTGTCAGTTTTCCCCCCATCGTTGCCAAGCTCCCAGAATTTGAATATTAACGCAGCTACGTAATTTTCCCCCCTTCCAACTTTACTCAACCTTCTTTCAAAAAAGAAGGTGGCTTTTTCTTCAGGAAAGCTATGTATGGTAAATTAATATTAATAAGGGTTCCAGCTGTTATCACTGAACTTTAACCACTTTGGTTTCTTCTTTGTACTGTTTTAGTCAAATTTTGCTCATCTGACTGCAGTTTATTATAGAGAAGCAAATCCCAAATGTTTCAATTCTGCCTTCAAATAAAGTCTCACTCGATACTTTCAACGTCGATTTTTAACTTGAACTGATGATTAATTTCTTTGGGTTGGGGCTTTGAAGATAAATAAACATTTTCCAGCTGCAAATTCACCTGCATAGTTCAACACACAAAATAGATTGGGCCACGCAAAACGCCAGTTCTTTCCCTAGTTTGGGCATCTATCGATTTGAGTGTTTTAAATAGGAAGCTTGAGAAACCTAAGCAAATGCACACACAAAGTGACAATAAGGAGAGGCGTTCTGAAAATGTACGCTGCCGTATAGCAGCAAAAAAGGCTGTTTAGATGATTTCTGAAGAAGTCATATTCCAAAAATGCAATGATGCTCTCTGCTGGTGGGAATGCCCTGAAGACACAACACCAGTGGTGAAATGTAAAATTTGTTACTACCGGTTCTGTGGGCATGGTTTGGTGGGGAATAATGTGACTGGGTGGGCGTTGCCAACTTTTTTTTTTTTTTTTTACGTTTAAAAGCATTTTTTCTACAACCTCTTTGGCCCAAGAGGTTGTAGAAAAAATGCTTTTAAAAGGGCTCTGACGATCCCAGCTGAGCTGCGCGATCATCAGATGCTTTTTTTAAAAAAACTTTTAAAAGCATTTTTTCTACAACTTCTTCGGCCGAGGAGGTTTTAGAAAAAATGCTTTTAAAAGTAAAAAAAAAAAAAGCCTCTGATGATCACGCGGCTCAGCTCGGCATGGGGGTGGGCAGGGATTTTGCTACCGGTTCTCTGAATCACCCGCCGCCATTGCTACCGGATCGGGCAATCCGGTCCGAACCGGGAGCATTTCACCCCTGCACAACACAATAGGAGAAAGAAAAATGATTTTTTAAATGTGATCTAATTCTGGGTTTTATTTAATTGACCAAACTAAGTAATAATTTTAATTAGCAATTTTATGATGTTTGTGTGTCTATATTTTTCTTGACTGTACACCGCCTTGAGTCCTACGGGAGAAAGGCGGTATAGAAATATAATAAATAAATAAATAAATAAATAAATAAATAAATAAATAAATAAATAAATAAATAAATATATTGAAATGTCCAAACCCAAAGTTCTAAGTTACTGAAGATTGCCTCTATATAGGAGCCATGGTGGCGCAGTGGTTAGGATGCAGTAATGCAGGCTAAGTCTGCCGACAGCCAGCAGTTCGATTCTGACCGGTTCAAGGTTGACTCAGCCTTCCATCCTTCCAAAGTTGGTAAAATGAGGACCCAGATTCTTGGAGGCTAGATGCTGACTCTGTAAACCGCTTAGAGAGGGCTGTAAAACACTAGGAAGTGATATATAAGTCTACGTACTAAGTGCTATTGCTAAAGGTAGCCCTCAACTTACAACAATCATTTAGTGATTGTTCAAACTTAGAGCTGCACTGAAAAAAGTGACTTATGACTACTTTCACACTTACAATCCATGGTTTTGTGATCAAAATTTGGATGCTTGGCAACTGGCTCATATTTATGATAGTTGCAGTGTCCTGGAGTCAGTGATCCCCTTTTGCAACCTTCTGACAAGCAAAGTCAATGGGGAAGCCAGCTTCACTTAACAACCATGTTATTAAGCTAACAACTGCAGTGATTCACTTAACAACTGCGGCAAGAAATGTCGTAAAATGGGGCAAAAGTCACTGAACAACTGTCTTCCTTAGCAACAGGAATTTTGGGCTCAATTATGGTCATAAGTCGAGGTTTATTTGTACTGTGTCAGAAATCTTTTGAGAATAACTGTAGGCTAGGATGGGTGGATGGATGGAGAGAGAGACAAATAGATATAAAGGCATTTTATTTTGAAACTGCTATGGGGATTGTTATGGAAATACACTTCAAAAAGGCTCAGGAGACAGTTAATCCTTTGCAGATGGACTTGCATGTACAATAGAGAAAAAACAAGAAAACGTACTGCGTTGATAGTGATCTAGCAATTGCATTTTTAGGATTAGCCGAAATACAATATTTCTGCTAAGTGAATAATATATTTTTGCACAGATTCGTGTCCAATTCCCCCTCTGGTAATTCAGTTCTCTTTCCTTGATTTTAAGGCAAGCCAACACCAACTAGCTTTTTCAACCCCACAAACTGTGACTCAAGCTTGTTCTGCAAATTACAGCGAGAATCCAGACACCCACTGAGATTTCCACTTCTAGTTAGTATAGGGGAAAAAAATTTGTTTGTAATAATGGCGAATATTTGTTGCTCGGGTGTAGGAAGAGGGTGAATGGCCCATCAGTGTAGTAATTGAAAGGTATTACAGCAATTAATCTGTTTACCATTGTGCACGTTAAGACCTCTGCACACTCGGGCAGCTCAATCTCCGGCTGGTCGGCTAAGTTGGCATCTCCCACAGGATCGTCCACAAAGCTTACGGTCACTCTGAACGGTACACCTTCCAAGGAGCTCATTACGTCCCCGACTTATGTTATTCTAATAAAAAAGAAACCAAAAGGTGTTCTCAGGACTTTTTAAGACCCTGTTTAATTGCTATGGGGTATTTCGAAGGACTTACTGCCAGATGCCTAATGCAGAGATTAAATCACTTAGTCCTAACGTGAAAGCCAGGGGGACCGTAGCCAGCTACCATGTGCTGCACGTATATTTTTGTTAACTCGTTCCGTATGTGGCACTGTTGCGTTCCCAGAACATTAGCCATGTGTTGCTCTAACACAAAAAGCTTATTAAGCCCGAGTGTCATGGGAAGGTGAGGAACTGAACAAACTAAGCAGGAAGTGATGAATCACGTTCTTATTTTGCCCTGTCTTAAGAGTCAGCTAAGGGAGGACAGCCACCATCAATCTGCTTGCTTTCGCCAGGAGTTTAATTGTAAATTTCAATATAGACGTGAAATTAAAAAAATACGTATTTTATGGTATCGGGGTCTGCTTCCCATCAGAAATATGGAACTGAAAGTACAAGCACAACTGTATTCCAGATCATCTATTACTTAACGTTTCTGCCTTCTCGATTTGGTTTGTGTAAAAGTTGGAAAAGGAAATTGTGTACAAGCTCCTTCCCATCTGCAAGTTATCTGTATTTGTTAACAAGCCAAGATTAGACATTCCCAAATTCTAGGCTCCTGGCATACAATTCCAGAGTAGAGACACTAATGTGCCACACTCTGCAGTCATTTCTGCAACACAAAGAGAAACTAAGACAAGGAAACCTGTTCTTCTTAAGTCCAGAGAACTCCATATATTGATCTAATTCAGATGCACATGGTGCGCAAGATCTGTCTTGAGTTAATCGACAGTCATCTTAAGGAATCTTTTAGGCATTAAAATCAGTTAAGATAATTAATGACTTCAGATGGAAGTTATAGAAGATTCAAGGCAATGAAACCAAACTGTCGATTTCCAGAAATCTGTTTCCAGGTATCTATTAAATATTATAATTGTTTTACAACTGACAACTTTCCTTTGTAAAACATTTAACAAGTAGTATTTTCAGCTCTGATCTGTAAAGCAACATAGAACAGAATTCGTCATATTTCCTCCCAATTCAGCACTACAGTTCCCATAACACCTAACGAGCGATGCGGAAGGCATCAAGTTAAGAAAAAGCTGCCCCAAAGTAATTTTAACAGCTGAATATGGGTAATTTAAAAGTGCCAATTAAAATGATGACGGCAATACAATCCTTTTGTTCTGCCAGTTTGAATTAAGGATATAAGATGAAAATCTGAATTAGCAACTCCTAGATGGAAAAAGATAAGAGTTCATGAACTGTCTGGTACCAATACTGTCTAGAAAGTTTATGATCCCAGAATTGATCACAACTGGAATATTAGGCATGAGATATTTATCTCTGGTTGCAATTTAAAATGCCAACTTTAAGTGTTATCACAGCTACAATTATTTTTAATTAAAAAAATATTAATATTTTTTTAAAAAACAAGGAACATACAAGCAAAAAAATTAGAAAGAAATCTATTAAATGGAGAAAGGAATTACTAAGGGTCCTAGTGCTCAGTACATGAACTATTGATAAAAAAAGAAGTACATTAAATTCTTTTGTAAGGACTGGAATCCCTGAGCTAAAAAAAATATTCTTTAAAGAAATGTTAGATTTATATCTCTGTCTGTAAACAAGAAACCCACCTACGAACCTTTTAACTATTTCTTCAGCTTAACACTTAACTCTCCAGGTTACACACATTTATTTCTTAGGTAAACTCACCTTAGCAAGGAATTAGAAAGGCACTTGCCAGTGGAAGACGTCTTGCTGGCAGTCACCTCTGCTGTTGCAGAGGGAGCCCTGGCCAAGCCTAGTGATTAGAGCTGGTTGAATAAGCGTTTGTCGTCAGGTTTTCCAATGGGGTAAGCAGCCTAATCAGCTCTAAAATCCATATATAGGTCACTGTGCCCTGTGAAAACGACTGTCTCAGCTGAAAACGTCTGGAAGCGAGAAGATGCTTTTGGTGGGTGGTCTGTATTTTCAATGATATTATGAAGAAAAATGTGCAACAATTTTGTTTCCCACAGTGGCCACTGCTGCATCTTGGGCTTTTTGCTTAAGGAGGTTCTGTGCCACAAAGGAAGCAAAATAAATGCCAGATACAAGCGTTGAAATGCTAATAATTTATTAAGTAGAAACAAAAGGCAACATACTTTTATTAAACAGGGCTATAAGTCACTCCGACAATTTACAGTTTCCCATTACAGCATCCTCAAGACTTTGTCGCAAACTTTACAAGACAATAAAGCAAGCTTTGCAGATGATTTGACAATTATCTTCCAACAAACGTTTAACAAGTCTATTTATTGCACACATGTATGTACCAGACAAAAGCTATGGTTTGTACTAGCAATTTGGGTACAACTTGCTCTTTTATGCCATTAACAGCCGTGCCTGGGGTTTCAATTTTTCTGAGATCTGAGAAAAAGATGATTTAACAGGGTTTGTGGGCATAACTATGCAAATAAAATGTGTTAAAATAATAGTAACTTTTTCTTAAAGAAATGCAGGAAAAAGTATGAGATTAGAGAACATTCAGTCTTTCCAGTGTAAATAATGCTAAACTAAACCAACTGGTATTAAATACTTAGAACTTTTGTTTCAGAAGTAAACAGATCTGAAGGAGCAAGTGAATATAAAATAACCGAGTATCAAAACGGCGTTCGCTGAGCAGTGGAGAAATGTAGCAAGGTTTGGTATGAATACATTTCTTTTGGTCAACAATAGTAATTTCTATTTTTTTTGCAATTTATGAATCACAGAATTCATGTAGAATGAGTACTGTTCTCAAGAACTTTTTATAGGAAATCTGTACGAGCACACAGAGTTCCTGAGCAGCTGGTAATTCACAGGTAACAAAATCTCTATCTGCTTCCTCTTTACATTCTTTCCCTTCAAGGAATGAATTTTGTTTCTGCAGAGTTTGTCGTTTATTTAAACTGGAAATGTGCTCTTCAGCTAGGGTTGTAAGCTACGCTGGCAAGAGGTCATTTATTAAAACACAGAAAGGGGAGCAGGAGAGCACGTAAATTCAAGACTTCTTTCTTGAACACCAAACCACGCTTTGATGTTATAATGAAAATATGAAGAGGCAAAACCCCGTTAGCTTATATCCCTATTCTATTATCCTAGTTTAAGAGAAAAACAAAATAAAACAAATGCTTCTCTAAGTGTGTGAATCACATATGTGTGTATAAATGAAAGGCACTTTTTATGGCAACATGGAAAAAAGCTAGTTAATTCACTCCATACAACTCCAATTTAGCGCCATAGTTTTTAAAAGCAGTACTGTAACTCAAACTTCAAAGGAAATGACTATCAGCCACATCTGTCAATTCACTTAACTCCTGCCATGTAAGGCCAAGATAACTAGAGGTGTTTTGGAAAATAGCCTGAATTTAAACATCTGGATACTGTTCCAAAGAAATTATCTTTGATGTTGCCTTGGGCAATAACTTCTGACTTCCCAGAGTTTACTTTACATTGAGAACACATAGAATAATGTTTAGCTGATGCATTGATTGCATGGTCTCTGAACTATATAAACTCCATAGATAAGCTGAGTTTTATATCTGGCCTCTATTAGCCAATGTCACCCGGCAGATCCATGGCATACTTATTTTTCTATCGCTGGGATTACACTTTTGATTTTGTAGGATTTACATCCCATTTAAGGTAAACTCAGATAAATTTCCGAGGAAAGTTGTTTTAAAGTATGGATCTATCCCACAAACTCCAATACATGCACAGCAGTGATTCATTGACACTTCTTTCATGATCAAAATCCTTTGATATTTAAGTATAACCAGATGCTAGAGAGGACTTACAAGCACTACAATAAGTATCAATGCTATACTTTTAACAGCATCTTTAAGGACAATGCTTGTCTTCTCAATCAATATTTTCTGGCATCCTTTAGCCACCTATAACGTATTTTAAACTCAAAGAACTCTTCTAATGTGAGTTGTCAATCACACATTATTATGGCAGCCTTTCCAAACTGGCAAATCACACCATGTCTTGTCTTCAATGGTGCTTCAAAGTCATCACCTGACAGCAGTGGCCCAGGTATCACTGGAGGGAGGACTTGGAAGGACCCATCCTGGTGGAATGAAATCTCCTTCTGGATGACCTGCAGGCACCAAGTATTGATCCCATTCATGCCTTTAAGGGAAAAAGTTAGACAACACACTGAGCACTGTATCTATTCCTTGTCTGAATTATTTCACCCAAAGCATGTACTCAGGCAACTGCAGCTGAATATGGAGTTGACAAATAGGTGCAAAATATTGTAGGGACATGGTTACAGGCAATTTGAATGAACGGTGGCTACTCAAAGGACCATTAAAAAAGCTGTTCTATTTATGTCCCATCTTTCTTTCAGGAGCATCCAATGGTACAGATTAGATCCACTACAATTTTATCCTCACAATTACCTTGTGAGGTAGATTAATTTAAGAGATAGGATGCATTCACACAACAGGTTTACTGAATTAACTTATTTTGTGGATTTGCACAATAAATTAAATGGCTGGCTTTTGTATAACAAGTCATAAAGTACTAGTCAAACTTAGCGTGTTGTGCAAATGCAGCCCTTAGGTTTATAAATGATTCAGTTCAGTACAGGATATAAAAGCAACACTGTTTTTTGAGTGACCTGCTGAGTCTGAGTGGTGGGCTGAATCAAAATCTCAAGTTTATAGTCTGTGATGGATACCAATACTGGTTCTACTATGGCCAGAGGGGCTGAATGATGCTGGAGACAGGTTTTACATCTTTCATTAGAACAATGCTTATATATCACAAAAACAAATGATCTCTCCTAATATAAAAGGAAATAAAGAAAGCACATAAGGAAATTAGATGGGAAGGAAGACACATAAAAATTGTCTTTTCCCCTCCGTTCCAGTTCCTGGGTCTAGTTAAAACCTCAACAGGTTTTATTAAACAGGGCTATAAATCATTCTTTTGCTGTTTCTCATTACAGCATCCCCAACCGACAACTTTGTTGCAAAAGTTTATAGGACAATAAAACATGCTTTACACAACTACTGACAGTTATACAACCTGAGTTGTGCAGACTCAACAGTTGCAACTGAACATTAACATCTGTAACAAATGGATTAAAAAGGAATTCATGTGGCAGCCTGAATTCAAGACAGCCAAGACAGCTGAGAATTCCCAGGTTTTTATGCAAAACAACGTACACCAACACCTCAATTTGTTTTATTTACTAACGAATGACTCTTACCTGATCTGGAGGAGAGCTGGCAAGGAATATTCAGCTTGCAAATAGTATTGTGTGAATGGCTCCAAGACGTGGGTAAATGGAAATTCTTCTAAAAATATAAATAAGAAAATCTTTAGTGTCACAGAAATAAAAGCCTCCCTTAATTGTAAGAATAGATCTCCTAGGTTGTTGTTTTTTTTAAGATGAAACTTTGTTTTAAATCCAATAAGTCAGTTCTTATGTTGACATAGAAGAACTACATAAATAAACATTTTGTGGAACAGTTACTTTTCATTTGTTTGCAACTGAAATAAAAATAAACACTTTTAATGTAACTATTCCCACCCCAAAGTCGCTACATAAATGAAGCAGAACATTCCTGGATTTCAAGGGCAAATCAGCTTCTCCCAAACAAAGAGCATCAGCATTCTGAACGTTACCTGGATCCCCAAACAGTTTGGAGTCCATGTCACGCTTCTGCTGCAGAAGCTTTTCCCTTTCCTTCTTCAGCTTCTTCTCCATTTCTCGTTTCCTTTCTTCTTCCTGCTCTCCTTCCAGCATGACTCGGAGAGCTCGTTCTTCAGCTTCGTAGAGTTCTGTGCGTTTTTTAATTGATGCTTTTAAATTCTGAACTTCACTTTCGAAGGCTTCATCTGCAGCTGGCGGCGGACAAACACCTGCACCGAACACACACAAGTGTTTATTGCTGTTTTCTTTCTTTTTTTGTTTCAGAAGAATCCCACAGCTCATTTAGCCAGTGGTTCTCAACCTTCCCAAGCTAAAATCCCATCAAACGTTCGGTCGAAGAACCTAGGCTTCTGCATGAAAGAAAGAAAAACAAAACAAAACCCAATTCTTTCTAAGAAGGACATTTATATAGTTTATAAGAGCTGTGGTGGCATAGTGGTTAGAATGCAGTATTGCAGGCAACTCTCCTGACTGCCAGCAGTTTGATCCTGATCGGCTGAAGGTTGACTCAGCCTTCCGTCCTTCCTAGGTGGGTAAAATGAGGACTTGGATTGTTGATCGCAAGATGCTGACTCTGTAAACTGCTTAAAGCGCACTGTGAAGCAGTATATAAGTGCTATTGCTATTATGGGCCCTTTTTCTCATTTACAGTAGGTTTTAGTTCAATAACATATTTTCTCGCCTAGATTTCTGGGTTTGATTTAAATCAATGCCTTAGAAAAAAATTAATGTGATCTCTAGGATTTTTTTCCTACCTCTTCTCAGTTTCTCAATTATTTCCAGCAGAATAACTAAACAGGCTATCCTCGAATTGTGATTACTTGTTTAACAGTGGTTTGGAGTTACAATGGCAATGAAAAACTTAGTTCATAACCCATCCTCAAACTTGGAACCGTAACACCATCTCTGTGGTCATGTGCTTGCAATTTGAGCACTTGGCAATCAGGTGACATTTACAATGGTTGAAGCATCCTGCAGCTACATGAATACAATGTGAAACCTACCTGACAAGCAAAGTCAATGTGGGAAACCAGATTCATTTACCAACTGCAGTGATTCATTTAACAACTGCAGTAAAGAAAAAGGGGGGGTAACAAAATTAGGTCTGGTCACATGACGGCTTTCTTATTGACTATACTGATTAGCAACCAAAATTCCTGTCCCAATTGTGGTTGTAAGTCAAGGACTATTGCATGTCTCTTACCCTCTATGTTCCAAGATTGGATTGGTTCACTATGCGAGTCTTCTAAGTTCATAGTGAACATTAATATCTAAAGCAGATTTTAACAAGAAAATCAGAAAAAGCAGTGTGAGATCCACTGGCAGTAATGTTAGGACTTTCCCACAAAGTTTCCCAACCATACAGAGTACTGTACACCAAAAGGAGTAAACACAAAGTAAAACACACACACAGTCACAATTGTGAATGATTAAAAAAAGTCCAGGAATTTACCTTTCCTTCCTGCTGCTTCTTTTCTTAGTTTCCTAAGCTTTTCTAAGCCACGCAGAATTTCTGCCATCCGCTTTGTGTCTGCTTGCTTTTTTCTCACTTCTGATAACACGCTATCGGCGGCAGCTTTAAGTTCTTGTTCCTAAATTAAAAGAATATCAATTAGAAAACAGAATAGGAAGACACACAACAACCTTGCAAACAGTAGGTAAAAGTGGGTTTGTTAGGCGCAAGGAGAAAGAGATCTTTGTTGAAAACTTTTTTTGCTCAGCAATACCGTATGAAAGGCACCCCTTGGGAAGTTCAAGCTAATATATGAGCAAAAAAATGAACAAATGACATTCTCTCTCTGAGACATACTGCCTTCATCCCCAAAGTAAAGCACAATGGCACAGAAATAATCCCTCCCCCCATAGTTGTTTAGTTTGTTTCTACTGTCAGTCATACTTATAACTTGTAAAATAAGTAAATACAGGGAGTCCTTGACTTACGACGACAATTGAGTCCAAAATTTCTGTTGCTAAGCAAGACAGTTGTTAAATGAGTTTTCCCTCATTTTACAACCTTTCTTGCCCGAATTGTTAAGTGAATCACTACAGTTATTGTTAGTAGCAAGGTTGTTAACTTAATCTGGCTTCCCCATTGATTTTGCTTGGCAAAAGGTCGCAAAAGGCGATCATGTGACTTCAGAACACTGCGACCGTCATAAATACATGCCACTTGCCAAGCTTCTGAATTTTGATTGCATGGCCATGGGGATGCTGCAACTGTCCTAAGTATGTCCCAAAGGTGCTTTTTCAAGAGGCAACTGGACTTTCTTGTTTTTCTTCAAAGATGCTTCGCTTCTCATCCAAGAAGCTTCTTTAGCCCTAGTCCTAAGTATGAAAAAAAGTCATAAGTCACTCTTCTCAGTGCTGCTGTAACTTCAAACGGTCACTAAATGAATAAATCGAGGACTACCTGTACACAGTAAAACTTTTTTTTTACTCCTACTGCCATGGCAAAACCATAGAGGTTTGTATTAGCAAGACTTCAATGTCATCTGCAGCTCTATAACTGTCTGGTTTGGCTCTGCAACCCAACAAGACAGACACAGACTTCAGAGGATAATTAGAACTGCAGAAAAAACAATGGCTACCAACCTGCCTTCCATTGAGGACCTGTATACTCCACGAGTCAAAAAGAGGGCTGTGAAAATATTTACAGACCCCTCGCATCCTGGATATCAACTGTTTCAACTCCTACCCTCAAAATGACGCTATAAAGCACTGCACACCAGAACAACTAGACACAAGGACAGTTTTTTCCGAAACGCCATCACTTTGCTAAACAAATAATTCCCTCAACACTGTCAAACTAGTTACTAAATCTGCACTACTATAAATCTTCTCATCGTTCCCATTACTCATCTCCTCCCACTTATGACTATATGACTGTAACCTTGTTGCTGGTATCCTTAAGATTTATATTGACTGTTTCCCTATGACTATCATTAAGTGTTGTGCCCTCTGATTCTTGACAAATGTATCTTGTCTTTTTATGTACACTGAGAGCGTATGCACCAAGACAAATTCCTTGTGTGTCCAATCACACTTGGCCAATAAAGAATTCTATTCTATTCTATTCATAAGCTTTATTGTAAAATTATAAATATTTCCTGTTGAGTGTATATGTGAGTGGGTGTGTGCATGTCTTGTTCCTCGCTGTCAGTGAAATCCATTATTCTATAAACTTGCATTGAGGAAGAATAAGAATAGGAATAGGAATAAGAATAGGAATAGGAATAGAATAAACTATTCTTTATTGGCCAAGTGTGACTGGGCACACAAGGAATTTGTCTCTGGTGCGTAAGCTCTCAAGTCTACCCACAAACAACAAAGTGGTTAAGTCACAGATCATAAATCCTAGTTACAATAATAAATCATAACATGCAAACAAGCGATAAATCATAAGATGCCAACAGGAGAAAGTGGTAGGATAGATGAGAAAGAGGAGAAGGATAATAGCAATAACAGCCCTACTACAGGGTTTTAATATCTTCAGATACAGGACAGTGGGAGCTAGGTGTTCAGCAAAGTGATGGCGGCAGAGTAGGCTGCCTCTACAGGTAGTCCTCGACTTATGACCACAACTGAGCCCAGAGCTTCTGCAGCTGAGAGAGGCATTTGTTAAGTGGGCTTTGCCCCATTTTACGACCTTCCTTCCCCACATTTGTTAAACGGATCACCGCAATTGTTAAATTAAGTAACACAGCTGTTTATAAAGAGAATCTGGTTTCCCCATGGACGTTGCTTGTCAGGTGGTCGCAAAAAGGGGATCCAGTCACCCACCCATCCCCGAGGACGCCGCGACAGTCGTAAATGTGAGTCAGCTGTCAAGCGACTGAATGAATGTAAAATCGGGTGGCCATGGGGGGGGGGATGCTGCAAACGGTCGTAAAGTGTGACAAATTTTATTTATTTATTTATTAATTCAACTTATATACCGCCCTTCTCCCCGGGGGGAATCAGGGCGGCGGACAGCCAAACTTAAAACACATATAGTACAAAAGTTAAAAAAAAAAACTAAAATAAATTAAATCATCGGCATTTCCAATTTAAAATCCCAGTGGCAAGTCGCAAGTCTCTTCATTCCCTGCCGTTTGAACGGTCACTAAGTGAGCCGCTGTAAGTCGAGGACTACCTGTATTTCCCCTGCATTTCCACCCAGGGACCATCCAGGCAGCAAAAAGGAGCAGAGCATGGGGATCCCTCTGCTTTCCCAAAGCCCGGGCAGCCATTTCTCTTCTCCCAATGACCTGAGGGCGCCTTATTCGTTTTTTTTTTTCTTTTTCCCCCGTGGATTCCCGGACCCACCAGGCGCCGGTCCTCCACCTCCTGGGCTCGCCGGGCCCTCCAGCGATCGATGAGGGCCTCGCGCTCGGCGCGCCGGGCTTCTTCCTCCTGCCGGGCGACGCGGGCTTCTTGCCTCCGCTGCCGCCGCCTCAGCCTCTTCTGACGGGCCCGCTCCAGCCGGGCCCTCAGCAACTTCAGGGCGCCGGGCTCGCGTAGAGGCCTCACCACAGCGCGGAGCTCCTCCAAGCCGGCCTCGGCTTCGGCCGTCTCTCCCGGCGTCGCTTCATCGCCCCGCCGCCGCCAGGTCGCGCACAGCCCGGCCACGCGCGCCACCGCCTGCAGCGCCTCTGCCGCCGCCCGCGCCGCCTCGTCCGCCGTCAGTCCCCGCTCCCGAGGCGGAGCCGCGGAGACGGCGGTCGGTCGTCGTCGTCGCCTGACGAAGCGGCTGAGCCAGGCCTCGTCGCGGTCGCAGGCCTCGTCGCCCGGCGCGTCTGAGGCCTCAGGAGTAGGCCGCGGCGGGCCCTCCGGTCTCCATGGCAACGGCGGCCTCTCTGGCAGGGTCGGCGGCCACTGAGGCGGAGGAGGAGGAGGAGGCGCCGGCGGCGGCGGCAGGAAAGGCGGGAGGCCTCCGCCTGGGAACGGCGGGTAGAGGCCCCTCGGAAAAGGCTGAGGAGGCGGTCCCCGGAAAGGCCCCGGGGGAGGTAGCGCGGGCGGCGGGAAGCCGGTGGCCTGCGGCGGCCCCGCAAAGCGCGAGGCGAAGTGAGGAGGAGGCGGCGGTTGAGCCATCGTCGGAGTAGGCCGCGCCGTCTCCTCTCTACAAGGGCCTCGTCCTGCGCTGTGGGGAAGAGCGGCGCCCCCTGCAGGCTTGGAGGAGCATCGGCAGGGAGGAGCTTCTCTGCCCTGGGAGTGGCTGCTGGGGCGGCTGTTGCGCCAGAAACGGAGGAAGCTTCTCGGATGAAGAAGCGAAACCTCTTCAGTTTCAAAATTTCAAATCTTTTATTGTCGGTGTACAACATGTGTACAATGAGATTGGTGGAGCTCCCTCAGTGCATGCCCGCGCACACACACACACACACACCCAACAGAATACAACTCACAGTGAAGACGGAAAATCCCTAAGCCAATAAATCATATTAACAAAACACCTGGTCCTATTGCACCAGTGTGAACATGTTACATGCAATTACTGTAAGTTCGAATCTCGCCAGGCTCAAGGTTGACTCAGCCTTCCATCCTTTCTAAGGTAGGTAAATTGAGGACCCAGTTTGTGGGGGCAATAAGGTGACTTTGTATAAATATACGAAAGTATGAAGGCTATTGCTTAACGCATTGTAAGCCGCCCTGAGTCTCCGGAAAAGGGCGGCATATAAATCAAATTAAAAAAAAAAAATAAAGCAAGGGAGCCCAGCTTTTGATAAGAGCTGAACCCTGCACAAGCCTTCCCAAGTTGCAGTCTTCGGAGAGGGGAGGGACAGGACAGGGGTGCAGAGTTAGCAGGGCAGGGTATGTGATGCTTTTCTCCTTGCAGGGATTTGTTGCACTTTTTAAAACCTCTGCTGTATTTCTTTGAAACAGAGATGACTAGTTTGAGTATAAATTCCGGTCGTGGACAGATGGAACGCTGGAATGACTGGACCTATCATGACAGATATGTATGCCGTGTTTCGCTGAAAATAAGACCCAACCGGAAAATAAGCCCTAGCATGTTTTTTCAGGATGCTCATAATATAAGCCAGGGGTCTGTAACCTTAAACACTCAAAAAGCCATTTGGACCCGTTTTCCACAGAAAATACCGGGAGCCACAAAACTCCTCCCGTGCCTGACTATTTCTTGAGCGGCCACAAAACTAGCATATGTATTTGAATTAAATGTTCTGTTTTCTTCTGAAACTTTTCTTGGATTTATCCATGGTTGGCCTACCCGGGGTTGAAAAGCTCAATAAATCGCGTGCCGGCAGGTGTTGCACATTGGCGGTTGTGACACATATTTTGAGTGACAAGGAGCCGCAGCAGAAGGAAGAGCCACATGTGGCTCCAGAGCCGCAGATTGCTGACCCGATATAAGCCCTATCCCAAAAATACGCCCCAGTTAAGATCGTCAGCCACACAGACACATTTAGTACTGTATTTCCCCCAAAATAAGACATCACCTGAAAATACACCCTAATGTGTCTCTTGGAGCAAAAATTAATATAAGATCCGATCTTATTTTCGGGGAAACAAGAGTATACAATGAACATTTACATAAATGCCTGCTCCAGGTAACAGCTTTTCAGTACAGCAGGATTGTCCCACTTTAAAAAGCAGACAAGGTACAGCAACACTGCAAGCATCAGCCAGACTGCTTCCAAATACAGTATCTTTTGGATAATTATCATCCTGCACGATCACAGCACCGATGGCCATTTCTGCACCGTGTTATCTGAAATGTAAAGCCATATTCACCTATTGGAAGCTTACAGGACATCTAAAAAAATAGACACCATCTTTTACAAATAGCCTTTGGAATATAATTGTGCATCGGATCAGGCAGAGGTGGTCAGAAATCTATAGAAAAGTAATAGACTTAGGAAGATGGCAGCCCTGCGAGCCAACAGTATTTTGTCTTTTTAATTAGAAGGCCTGGGGACCAAAATAAGAATGGTTGCTGGAATTGGGTATGGCCAGTCTAGAGAAAAGGAGCCTTGGTGGCACAGTGGACTAAGTGCTGTTAAAGTAGTACTTAGCTGCCAGCTGCCTGCAATTACTGCAAGTTCAAATCTCACCAGGCTCAAGGTTGACTCAGCCTTCCATCCTTTCGAGGTAGGTAAAATGAGGACCCGGATTGTGGGGGCAATAAGATGACTTTGTATAAAAAAGAACACCGTTTATGGGGGGCCTGAAAGCCCTACTAAGCAGGTATATACAAAAGTATGAAGGCTATTGCTTAATGCATTGTTAGCCGCCCTGAGTCTCCGGAAAAGGGCGGCATATAAATTGAACTAATAAATAAATAAATAAGACTTGGGGTGACATGATAGAAGCATTGAAGTGTTTGCGGAGTTATCCCAAAGACAGCGGGGGTCAACTTATTTTCCAAAGCACCAGAAGGCAAGACAAGAAACAATGGATGGAAACTAATCAAGGAGAGAAACAACCTGGAATTAAGGAGAAACTTCCTAACAGTGAGAACAGTTAACCAGTGGAACATTTTGCCTTCAGAGGTTGTGGTGCTTCATCACTGGAGGTTTTTAAGAAAAAACTGGACAGCCACCTTTCTGAAATAGTATAGGGCAGTGATGGCGAACCTTTTCGGCACCAACTGCCCAAACCGTAACGCGTGTGCATACATGTGCATGGGTGCACGCAGGAGCACCGGAAACCCGAAAACCAGCTGGCCAGTGCGCGCATTCCTATTTTGGGGGCATTTTTGGCTGTTTTTCGGGCCATTTTCAGCCTGAAAAAGAGTCCTGAAAAAGGAAGGACCAAAAAACTTTTTTTGGGCCGTTTTCAGGCACTCCAGCACCCGCAAAGACCAGCTAGCTGCCGTGCATGTGTGTGCCGGAAAGCAGAGGAGCAGCTGGCGAAGGCTCGCGTGCCCACAGAGAGGGCTCTGCGTGCCACCTCTGGCACACATAGGTTCACCATCACAGGTATAGGTTCTCCTGCATGAGCAGGGGATTGGACTAGAAGACCTCCAAGGTCCCTTCCAGTTCTATTCTGATTGATTTATACTGTCACATTAAAAAGTGAGGAGCTGTGCACAAGAAATCTACAGAACACCAAAAATCAATTCTTCTAAACTCATACCCACCCCTGATGACTGATATCCAAACACAGGTTGAGGAACTTGAAATTGAGATGTCCCTCATCCACTATCGGTTATTACCGGTTGTGATGGAGATTTCCATTTGTTTTAACCGACTGGTTGAAATAATAACCAGTTTAATTATATGCTTAAAACAGAGGTTATAATTTGGTAACAGATTTACATCTCACACAGAGGAAAGACATCAAATTTGTAGATAGAGACTTTAATTTTCAGAAATGAATCAAGAACATTAGCGGTCCTTTTTCTATGTTTTTACAAATATTAAAGGATCAAGTTAACTGAAAAACAAGAGATTTAAAAGTAACAGGATGCCGTATCGGCATTTGAGCTTATAATTTAAATAAGAATTTTGTGCAAACAGTGCCTACTGATCACATGAAAAATATACAATTTTGTTATGTTCTGGTGTCTTTTTGTGGTGTAAAGTAATCTGGGAAAAATATCTGGCACCAAAAAACTGATGCTTGATGGTTTCAGTAGGTTCAATTAATGTACAATGTTAAAAAAAAATTGGCGTAACATTTTCAATGTTGAATTGGACTGTTTCTGTAAATCATTATTCTCCTCATGAAGAGTACAGCACCTCCTTTATTTACCTCTTCTTATAACACATCTATTTTTTTTCCTAAGTGACATATATATTTAAATATTAAAAACCTTTGGTATTACACATAATTATTTAATGCATTGCATTATGTTGTTAGGAAAACAGACTGCAATACTCTAAAATATGGCATTGTACAGTCTGTTTACTCTAGAGCAACCTGGCTGCTTGACAACAAATTTGTGGGTGAAAATACAGCCTTTTAAGCTTCAATATCCCATTTTTAATGGTGGTTTCCAAAATAAACATAACAAGAAACTCCAGCTCCCACTGCATTTAAAATAGGAGAGCTATTAACCCATACTGAATGATCCTCAAACCAAGATAATCAAAATCGTGTATTCATATATAAAATAACTTCCCCATTTTTCAGTTACTTTTGCAAAAATATTATCTAAATATTGCTGGTATCAGCACTGCATTTCAACTTAAGACTGAGCAAAATTAACCAGCTCTTAGAAAATTTGCCTTTGCCCGATGACCACCGAAATCTTTTTTTTACGATAGTGATAAACCACAAGATCAGTGTTTTGTTTGTTTGTAGCAGCTATAGTTTGTGAACGTGTTGTTTAACCTCAGAGGGGAATTGCTGACATCACTTCATCTTAGTTTTAGGGAAGACTGCAGGCTGCCTAAGATATTTCGTGTATATGTTAAGGTCCTGAAGTGAACAGGGTTCTAATTGGGACTGGGGGGGAACGACTTAGGAATGGGGGTTAAAGGGGAAAATGTATTTGCGTTACCCTCTTCAGCCACTTTAAAAAGCACGTTTTTGTATGGTTTTTTTTTTAATTGAACAAAACTTAATATACAATTCACTTTCTCAACATTATATCATTTTTAGTCCAAGTGTCCACTGAACAGACCCAGTGTGATGTTACAGAAACTCATGATCTGATTTCCCATGAGAGAGGCCAAAGTTTTCAACCATGGGTCCTATAGTCAGGAGGAATCCAATGTTAGCAACAGGCTGCCAGGGCCACGTATGGTCTCAAACAAAGACAGACACACCGAGTGCTTTTGCTGAAGAACATTCTGACTGTTTAATGGTTTGCGGCATCTGCTTGGCGGGCCCAACTTTCTTCTTCTACTCCCGAGTCGTACTCTTCCTCCGAGGAATCTTTAGTTGGAGTCCTAGAATTGAAATGGAAGTAATGTCAAATGCCTGAAATTATCAAAACAAGAGAACTCATCAGAAAACAAAAAGAAAACAAGCTGAATTCTTATTAATACCGAAATGAACATTTAACGATAGTCTCCATAGTTCAGTGATGGCAAACCTATGGCACGCGTGCCCAAAATGGCACAAGAAGCCATGTCGCCCGGCACGTTCAGCCTTTCCTGTTTGTCTTCTGGGTTTCTGGTGCGCATGTGCGTGCCACAATCAGCTGTCCTTCGTGCCGAAAATCAGTGTGCACATGCACGCCAGCCGATTGTTGGGTGCACATATGTGCCAGAACCCGGAAATTCGGCTTTTCTGGAGCGCAATCCCTTTGCACGCATGGCAGTGTTGAAAACCGGCCTGCGCATGTGTGCTGGCCAGCTGATCATTGGCCACACGTGTGCGCTAGTACCCAGAAGTTCGGCTTTTCTGGAGCGCAGCCCCGACGAGCACGCATGCACGTGTGAGACATTTCTGCACGACCTTTTGGGCACTCGATGCCCAAAAGGTTCGCCATCACTGCCATAGTTCCTTTAAATTGTCCTTAGCAACTAGACTTAATTACAGAATAACTGCTTACCTAGAAAATTGTCAGAAAGGCTCTCGAGAAAGAGTTCTTCGTCTAAGTCAGCAGCCAACCCGATCCAGCTCTTAATTTGAAACTCAACTTTACCTGACATATCCTGGTTCTTTCTTCCCTTCCACAACTTCCTTGTCCACCTCCACACATACTATGTCAGAGTTGGGTACTTCGAACATGGGTTCCAGCAGTAACTTTTCCTAAAGTTGGGGGATGAAAAGAAAAGTTCAGGTTTTTTTTCCTCTATAAATCTCTGTACACAATTTCTGTTTTAACGACGATGTAACAATAGCAGTGGTGAAATCCAAATGTTTACTACCGTGGGCGTGGCTTGGTGGGTGTGGCGGGGGAAGGATACTGCAAAATCCCCATTCCCTCCCCACTCCAGGGGAAGGATACTGCAAAATCCCCATTCCCTCCCCACTCCTGGCGGAAGGATACTGCAAAATCCCCATTCCCACCCCACTCTGGGGCCAAGCAGAGGTGGTATTTGCTGGTTCTCCGAACTACTCAAAATTTCCACTACCAGTTCTCCAGAACCTGCTGGATTTCACCCCTGAACAATAGGCAGTTGTTTGGGCTGTTTCTGGGTCTGAACGAAAGTGCAAAAGCTTGTCACTCAAGCTCTGATTCTGCATGAGGTGTTCACTTGCCAAGGAGACATACCAAAATGCTACTCCCTGGTTTCATGATTATGAATAAAACCATTTCCTCCTAATCCTGGCCTTGCAATCCCAAAAGCAGTGCTGTTAGCCACAAGGCAAAGTGAGACAGCTCTTAGAAGGAGAAGTTTTGGAAATGAGGACAAAAGGCATAGACTGAAAGACACATTTATCTGATCCATGGCAGACACCCCCTCCTGAAATGGAGAGGATGAATGCACAAAGGTATCACTTGCCTTTCAAACCTCCTGCTTACTGAAGTCATGCAAGCTTCAATGTATTTTTCCCTAAACCAGATTTTTACATCATTGTATCTAAGACGATAGCCAAATATGGATTCTCTTCATATTATAGATATATTTCATTTCACAGGGAAGAAATTGAAAAACCAATGACTATGGAATTGTCTCCTATCAAGAAGGAAGTTTTTTCCTGTATTAGTCTGGTCCCTTTGTTGACTCACCAATTACTTCCAGAGATTTTATACACAGACATACAGAACAGGAGAGGGAGTGCAAAACTTTCTGCAGTCATCCACTTAAAATTATTATATGGAGGATTAATGGCTGCATAACCGGTAATTAAGCAGCAATAGGGCAAAAGCCACACTCTTACCATTATAGATCGAAGGCCTCTAGCTCCCGTCTTGCGGTCCAGAGCCAATCTGGCTATTGCCTTTAAAGCATCCTCCGTGACGTTTAATTCACACTGTAAGACATAAGATTATAGACATTTGAAGAATGCTGCATTTTCTAATGCTTTGATTTTTTTCCCCTCTCCCATGAGAATTGTAATGGACATAAAGGCAAAATAGATACTGTCACTACAGGTCATTCTTAAGCTTATGACAATTGAGGCCAACATTTCTGTTGCTAAACCAGAGTTGTTCAAGGAATTTTGCCCCATTTTATGACCTTTCTTGCCACTGTTGTTAAGTGAGTCGCTGTAGTTGTTATATGGCGGTTATAAGTGAATCTGGCTTCACCACTGACTTTGCTTGTCAAAAGGTCGCAAAAGGGGATCCCGTGACCCCGGGACATTGCAACTTTCATAAATATGAATCAGTTGCCAAGCGTCTGGATTTGGTCATGTGACCACGGGGGATGCTTCAACGGTCCTAAAAACTGTGGGAAACGGTCATAAGTCACTTTTTTCAGTGCTGTTTCAACTTTGAAAAACATCACTAAACAAAATGTTGTAAGTCAAGGACCGCCTGTAATGACACAAGAACAACTTCATAAGAACTCAAAAGAAGGAGATGCTGATCGGCTGCCCTGAAAAACCGATGTCCATCAGTCATGGCATAGTCAAAAATAACAGAAAACAGCAATAATAGACATAAAGATAAACCTAAATCATACTTACATTTTTATATTACTTTAAAAGGGGATTATGAATCATAAGGGATTATAATTATAGTCTGATGAAAAAAAGGACTACAGGAGACATGACAGCAGTGTTCCAATATCTCAGGGGCTGCCCCAAAGAAGAGGGAGTCAACCTATTCTCCAAAGCCCCTGAAGGTAGGACAAGAAGCAGTGGGTGGAAACTAATCAAGGAGAGAAACAATTTAGAACTAAGGAGAAATTTCCTGACAGTTAGAAGAATTAATCAGTGGAACAACTTGCCTCCAGAGGTTGTGAATGCTGCAACACTGGAAGTTTTTAAGAAGAGATTGGACAACCATTTGTCTGAAGTGGTGTACGGTTTCCTACCTAAGCAGGCTAAGCAGGGGGTGGGACTAGAAGACCTCCAAGGTCCCTTCCAACTCTGTTAATCTATTCTATTACCCTTCAACCTCACTTAAAATCAATCCACTCTATGAGCAACCCAAGCTTGATCCAAAAGAAATAACTTGTTATCATAAGAAGACACCCCAGGAGGCAAAAGGGAAGTCAACCTTGTCCATGCTGAATAACGCCTGGTATTGGGGAATGACTGCATTCCGGGGCTCTGTAAGTATCCGCACAAGAGTTTTCTCATCCAGGCTGTGGAGGGGAACGACCACCGGTAAGCGTCCCACAAATTCAGGGATCATGCCAAATTCAATCAGATCCCGGGCTTCGACGTGCCGAAGCAAGCGGTCTTTCTCTTCCATCTCTTGCTCAGAATTGGACTCACTGCTCAGATTAGCTAAATCGGCGGCAGCTGCGGCTCTTCTGCCTTTCCCCAGATTTGACGAGGCGCCGAAGCCGAGATACTGCAAGGCAAAACGTTCTGCTTTTAATAACAAAACCAAAGCTAATGTTTCGTTTTGGGGTGTGTGAAAATACATTGCAGGAAATTATACGAAGCGAATATGGTAGGAATCAGCATTTAGCTAAGGATCTTTTCCAAAACTGATGGGATAGAGGAAATCCTCTATTGTACGTAACCCCTTTCAGTAGATTTTGAACACAACCGAGAGAACATGAAGTCAAGCCTGTTTTACTGAATCATAAAATCCACCGGTTTATAAATTAGACTGTATGTTTACAGACTTCATATAATTAGTAAATTTACATACAGAGATATTCAAATGTAATATTCAATGTTTTCCCCTATTTGGTTTGCAAAACTGAGGTTTAATTGTTGTCATTCCTTTTTTTTTTCATGAGAAGTTTAGAGAGAGCTTTCAACAAAATCAACAAATCAGTCTAAATTGGATATTAGCTTGTCCAGAAACTTCACAGCAGGATTCAAATCCAATTTTTCCATCTGAAAGCCATAGATAAACAACTTATGTCCAAAAGAAGTCATTACAGCAACTAAAGTACAAGATAGTTTTCATCTTCCAGACAATGACAGCATTTCTCCTAAAAAGGATATGGTTATTAACGAATATTCTCTTCTGTTGAATTAACAAATATTTAGAGTGCTGGATGCAAACTGTCAGGCATCATGACATCTTGAAGACATTTCTGACTGGAAGCTTATAATTTAGATACTTTTGTACAAACAGTGCCTACTGATCACATGAAAAGTGTACAATCTGGTGTCTCTTTGTGGTTTAAGGTAGTCTGGGAAAAATACCTGGCAACAAAAAATAGATGCTTGATGGTTTCAATTAATGTACAATATTAAAAAGTTGGCATAACAGAAGGCGGTCTCGTAAGTACCCCGGCCCTAAGCCATGGAGCGCTTTAAAGGTGGTCACCAACACCTTGAAGCGCACCCGGAAGACCACCGGGAGCCAGTGCAGCTCGCGCAGGAGAGGTGTTATGTGGGAGCGCCCCGTCGCCCCCATAATCCCCCGCGCGGCCGCGTTCTGGACCAGCTGGAGCCTCCGGGTGCACCCCAGGGGGAGCCCCATGTAGAGAGCGTTGCAGTAGTCCAGGCGGGAAGTGACGAGTGCCTGAGTGACTGTGCGTAGGGAGTCCCGATCTAGAAAGGGACGCAACTGGCGTATCAGGCGGACCTGATAAAAGGCTCCCCTGGCCACGGCCGTCAAATGATCTTCTAACGACAGCCGTGCATCCAGGAGGACGCCCAAGTTACGAGCCCTCTCCGTGGGGGCGAGTGATTCGCCCCCAATAGCCAGCGATGGCATGGGGTGCATGCGTGGGATGCACATGCATTTGTTGGGGCGAGGTGCATGCTCAGGAGGCGCATGCATTGCATTTTGGGGCTTCCCCCTGTGCCCTGTTTTGGCTTCCAGGTTGGCGCAGGAGGGCTTCCAGGCCCAAAATGGGGCACAGGGAGGGTGTGTGTGTGCAGGGGGGGGGTCACATGTGCATGTGCGCGATCACGTGCGCATTGCATTATCTTTCGGCACGCGACAACAAAAAGAGAGCCTTGGTGGTGCAGCAGACTAAAGTGCTGTTAAGTAGCACCAGCTGCCTGCAATTACTGCAAGTTCAAATCTCACCAGGCTCAAGGTTGACTCAGCCTTCCATCCTTCCGAGGTAGGTAAAATGAGGACCCGGATTGTTGGGGGCAATAAGCTGACTTTGTATAAAAAAGAACACCGCTTAGGGGGGGCCGAAAGCCCTACTAAGCAGGTATATACAAAAGTATGAAAGCTATTGCTTAACGCATTGTAAGCCGCCCTGAGTCTCCGGAGAAGGGCGGCAAAATAAATAAATAAATAAAAGCTTAGCCATCAGTGCTCTAGAGCAATCTGGATGCTTGACAATAAATTTGTGGGTGAAAATACAGCCTTTTAAGCTTCAATATCCCATTTTTAATAGTGGTCTCCAAAATGAACTCCAGCACCCACTGCATTTAAAACAGGAGAGCTTTGAACCCTTACTGAATGATCCTCAAACCTAGTTTTCCATGTTAGCTGAACGGAATGATACCTTTGCCTTTTAATGGTGATCTCCGGAAGATATTAGCAGAGTTCTATTCTTTATACAGCTAAAGCATGCAATTTCCTTACCTTTTCATTTTTTCTCCGGCTGATGATTCTATCCAGACCATTAAATGCACCAGAAGCAACGAAGAGGATGTTGGTTGTATCAACTTGCACTGTTTCACCACGTAATTTGCGGGAATTCTTCTCTGGAACATTCACAATGGTACCTTCCAGTAATTTTAACAACCCCTGTGTAAAGACAGGAGAGGCCTAAGCAACACATTCATTCTTAAAAACATGCACTGAACACCTTACAAATTCAGGGAATTTACAATAGTGACTAATTGGAGCCTATAGGAACCTGTCGAACAGGCACTGAATGAATGTAATTACACAATTGTCCTTCCGTTTCCTGCAACAGGCCTTGAGAGGCAAATCAGAGAGTTCCAACAGTAGAAAATGTGTGTAGCTCAGGGAACTGTGGAGTCTTTTGTGCTCTCTGAGCTTAGTTGTTCTCAGACGTTTTATTACCCAACTAGGTAATATCTTCAGTGGGAGTGAGTGTAGGATTTGCTCAAGGTACAGAAGCTTGCTCTGCCAGTTTTGGTAGGCGTGTGGTTTTCTCCTACATAAAGGTGCATGAAGGGGTGTGATGAACTGCCATAAGCATCATCAGTGCCAAGTGTCCCATCTTTTAGTGTTCACTCCCATGAGAGTGTTAAGAAGGGGGGGAAAAACCTGATAGGTAGCTTAGAAAATAACTTCTGCTTCAGTCTTGCACCTCCCAGGGAAATAAAACTGGTTCTTCTCTCAATCAGGGCGGGAATTTGATAATAACTGAAATTACTTCATTGTTGAGAAGCTAAAATCTCCATACTTACTTGTTGAACCCCTTCTCCTCCCACATCCCGTAACTGGTGAATGCCTGGAACGCTGCCAATCTTATCCACTTCATCCAGGAAAACAATGCCTGAAAATTAGAGGCAGTTGAAGTGAGGAGCTTTTGAATTACACAAATACAATTAGCACACAGGGAACCCCTTTTCCCCCTCCCCCCAGGATGGTAGTGACTGGGGGTGGGGGGGGGAGAGAAAATGCTCCCTGGGGCCAGTGGGGGGGTTGCTACCGGTAGCGGCAGTGGTGGGAGTCTCCGCGCACCCGGACGCTTCTGTGCATGCGCGCGAGTGTACTGGTAGCAAACTAAATTGAAACCCACTACAGCCTGGGACATACGCTTGAAATAAAAAGAGGTGGTCAAAGATAACGGGAAAAAAAAAACCGTTAAAAAATTCTGGTTCAATAATAACACAGTTATAAGGTGCAACCCAAAGGTGCTTTTTCAAGAGGCAACTAGATTTTCTTGTTTTTTTTTCTTTGAAGACTTTCTCTTCTCAGCCAAAAATCTCTTCAGAAGTGAACAATGAATGAGAAGCAAAACATCTTCAAATAAAAAACAAGGAAGTCCGATTGCCGCTTGAAAATGCACCTTTGGGACAACCATGACCTGGATGACTGAGAAACTCCACAGGCATAAGGAGTAGCCCTTATCTATGCTTTGAGGGAAGAGCACAGGAAGTGGTTTTACCTTGCTGAGCCTTTTCTACGTTGTAATTTGCGTCCTGCAGCAGCTTTGCAATGACAGACTCAATATCTTCTCCGACGTAACCAGCTTGAGTCAAAGTGGTACAATCACAGATTGCAAAAGGGACATCCAGGCACTTGGCCAAAGTCTGGGCCAGCAGAGTTTTACCTATTTGTTATTTTAAAAAAAAAATCTGTTAGTGCAAATCACAGAATTGGAGTTTCAAACGCATTTTATTTTGCCATGGAAATAACAATTACCAGTTGGGGCTGCGATTATTCTAACTGCAAAAAACCCCAATACATTGTAACAGTGGTTCTAAACCTGGGGTCCATGGACTCTGGGGGGGTGTGCGTGTATGATGTCATCACAGGGGGTCTACAAAGGCTTGAAAAAGTGTGATGATTTAAATCTTGAGTTAAGTCTTGGGGGTCTGTGGCCACAAAAGGTATTTAAAACGGGATCCATAGTGAAGAAAAAGTTGAGAACCACTGCATTAACATGGTTAACAGCACACACTGATTTTAAAAAAATTACAGGGATTTGTCATGTACGTTTGTCATCTACACACACAGCAGTAAATGTAGCGATATTCTTAATATCACATCTAAGTTCTTGAACTTTAAGTTATCACTACCACTCTGGTATTCAAGAGGACTTCTTTCTCCTATGCTGACCAGCCATGCCAATCCTGTTTATCACTGACCGATAAATACGAAGGGCCCCCACTACAAGGTTTACGAGCTCTTTGTATTAAATCCAAATTAGCTTTTAGAGGAGCAAATCCTAATTGGATTTCTGGAACAAGAGGTGTTTAGAAAGCCGCAAAAGAGATGGTATGATTTATAGGCAGAGAAACGCAGGGAAGCAGAGGCGACTATTATTTAAAAGGCAAACTGCACGATTATAAAAACATCATCAACTAAGCTGAACTATTCTTCATGCAGCAGAAATAAACATTTTTTTCCTATATTTTGGGCTAAAGAAGAATTTTGTTCAGTTTGGAAGGTATTTATTTTTCTCAGCGCATAGTGGAAAACTGTCTGTGTGGACTAACGGTATCATTGTAGCTATAGTGGACTGAAGCTTTCCAATCACTTCTTGCGATTGGGGAGGGAGACTGTCTAGCAGCAGAGAGACAGGGATGCAGGAAGCTGCACAGAATTGAAAAAAATCTTTAAAAATGTGCTGCCAAATATCTATAAGGCCAGCTGAGTAGTATTAGGGCCAGCTGACCCACTCATGCTACAGGAAAGCTCCTGTTCCTTTCTGCCACTTTATTCAAACTTCATTTACTTTATTAAATGTACATGTTTATGTACATAAATAAATATACATTTACTGTATGTGCTTTCTATACATTTATTTATGTGCTTTCAACTAAACGTGCTTCATACTTTGCATGTTTTTTTATTCATTCTTTTACTGCTTTAAAAATGTTGACCAAAAAGAAACAGAACAAAACAACATAAAAATATATACCCTGTCAAAGAAAAGAAAAACCACACAATGTTTTTAAAATAAAAAAGAGAAAGAAAAAAGTATATCATTTTAACAATAACTATTTACAATTCTGTATAAAGTTAACTAATGCAATTATTATTCAAGTAATACTGCATATCTCTAGTACATTTATGCAACTCCCATATTTTTAACTTATTGTGCTTTGTACAATACTTTCTAAATTTGATTTACGGTCCGACAGGGCCTACACACCTGAGCCGGTTGGTCCAAGCAGCAGAATATTGCTTTTTTCGAGCTTGATGTCATCATGGGCAGAATCTAACACTTCGCCACCTCGTTTTTCTGGAGGCATCTGTTGATTCACCTGCTGCTGCATGGATGCCCCTAAAGCATTGCCGTGCGGACTAATGCCAGCAATCTGGAGAAGTTCTGAAATACACAAACATTCCACAAACTGAGAAATGAAGTGACTCGATGGGCCATACGGTGTGCACATTTGCAATTCCAAGCATTCTTCCATTTGCCTGAAAGTTATCAGAGAGAAGACCATTAGAAGCCAGTCTTGCCGCACAATAGTTTAGTTAAGACACTTCAAAACATCATGGATTGCTTTAACCTTGACTGTTTGAATTGGGGGTAACAGTGCAGTTCACATTCAACGCTAAGCCATTAACCGTGGTTCATAAACCACAACAGCTGCGCTTGCAAAACATGCTAACTCACAGACAAACAAACATTTGGTTCAGGTCAAGGGAGGATTTAAGTTCTAACAAACGGTTTAACAACGCAAGGATCTTCTATTTAAACCAAATAAATAATTCAGATTTCCACAAAAATGACTGCTAGGCATTATGCCATTACGAAATACATTGAAATATTTATTCTGCAAGAAATTAAAACACGTCTCTGGTTTCTCTTCAAATCGTGTAAATCTTTCACAATAAAGTTAGGGGAAACATTTTAAGAAGCCCAAATATTCCTGGCAACCCTATACATGTAATATTGCATCCTTTTTTTAAAGATTAATTCAGAACTTTGTGCCTTTCCATTCATTCATCACAGGTCCCTGGAGTGTCCTCGCATTCTAGTTTGGGCATCGTTAATGTAAAATGAAAAAACAGCAACAACAGGATAATAGGTTCCATAGCCTACATGGAAATATTTTAAAAAATAAAATCCTTAACAGATTTCAGCTGGTATAAACCTGAGGAATTATTCATTTTATCTCTCCTCGTTATTTACTTTGTGTTTATTTACCCCAAGTAAACATTTACTACAGTGGGGTAAAGAGGACGAATTCTGATTACACTTGAGAACCTTCTCAAAAAACACAGAGCTCTGAACATCACTGAAGTATCTGTATCTGAATAGAACCACTGCAGTCTGCAGAAAAAGGTTCGCAATTAAATGCTTTTCTAGCCAATAAGTGTGTCTTTATGCATGGAAATTAAGCAATTAGGTAAATACATAATCTGGTCTCTTTGTATATATATGAATGCTGAGGAATCATTCTTCACATCAATGCCCTTTTATCACCTGCGGGTTAAAAAGTGGCAAGATTGAGACACAAATTCACCTTCACAGCGAAAATGGGGCTCAGGTGTCTGGTTGCCAAATGAACACATGATGGGAGTTGTAATGTTTCTTCACAGCTACAGTTTAAATGCTACTCGTGGTTAAAATAAAGGGGGGGGGGGAGATATTGCAGAGGAGGCCATGAGGAGAGACCACTTACTTGTAAATCTGTACTCATCCTCCCGTCTTCTTATCTCTAATTCTAAGAGACAGGATGAAAATAGTAATATGATGGAGACAAGAGATAGAGATATATTAAAAAGCACTACATTTTCTTCACCTCTTGCCCTTTTCCGAATACAGATTTATGGAACAACGGACTTCACTGACAGCTAGGAAAAGACATGCTCACACCCACACACACACATATACACTCACCAGTGAAATAAGTTACAATTTTATAAAGCAGCTTATAACGACACAGAAGACTTGCTAATACAAACATCTACAGTTTTGCCATGGCAATAGCAATGAAAAAAAAAAAAGAAAAGTCTAGAGCATTTTATCGTGTGCAGGTAGTCCTCAATTTACAACCATCCATCTAGTGACCGTTCCAAGTTACAACAGCGCTGAAAAAAGTGGCTTATGGCCATTTTCACCCTTACAATCCATGGTCAAAAATGTGATCAAAATTCGGATGCTTGGGAACTGGTTCACGTTTTATGACGGTCGCAGTGTCCCCAGAGGTCACGTGATCCCCTTTTACGACCTTCTGACAAGCAAAGTCAACGGGGAAGCCAGATTTACTTAACAACCGTGTGACTAATTTAACAACCACAGTGATTCACTTAACAATGGTGGCAAGGAAGGTCGTAGAAAGGGGCAAAACTCACTTAACAACTGTCTTGCTTAGCAACAATTTTGGACTCAATGTTGGTCGTAAGTCGAGAACTATCTGTCATAAAAGTCTACCCAGAAAAAAACGTTCTGCTGAATTCAAAAGGATTTCCTCCCAAGATTTCAGTCTGCCACACAGCATAAAAATGGGAAAATATTACTGTATAGTGGTATCAGATAGTGCCAAAGAAGCCTTCATATTGAAGTGTAAAGAATTTAGTAGTTCTACTTCTATATTATAGCAAATCCCTAATGCCCTTTTTAACATCAGCATAATTATAGGAAATCAAATGTTTCGATTAAACCACACTCCTTAATAATAAAGTCATCTACTCTCGTGGTGGCCGCAACAATTCCATGAATTTTTAAAATGGTAGTACTGTTTTCTGTCCTTCCTTGTAGCCGGAAAGAAGATTTGTATTAATCTGTTTTTTTAATTTGCTAATAATAGTATGTATGCCATGCTGAAAATAGCTGTGTTGGCTTTGGCCGTATACACTTTTTATTACTGCTTATAGTAGAATCAAAGATATCTGAACTGCTTATCCATTAAGAGAATAGCCTCCTATTCGGCATTCGGTATCCATAAATTCCTGAGGTGGATTTATTTGCAAACACCTAAAAGAATTCCAGCTGTTAGTTCCTATGTGTTGGAAGTACAGAAAACTAATATAGATATTTAAAGCAGCTTTTAAGATATTTTTAAAAAATGGGAAAGAAAAACTGCAACAGAGGAATGCAGTAAAAAAAATTGGACTGCTCTCATTCCATTTGAAGATCTGTTTTTTTACCTCAAAAAACCTGTATTTCAATTTGATTTTTTTCAAAAAAATAAAATAAATTCTCCCTTCATTTTCTTTTCTGTGGCCTCTTTTAGATAGATGTTTTCTACCTTTTTTCTGCTTTATTTTATTTTTTATTTTAAGTTATTAAGGAAGCCTTAGGGCTAATCAGGGGGACAACCGTTTTAACAAAACAAGCACTATTTAAGGGCTAACTTGCAAAATTAAACAAAAAAAAAAAAAGGGGGGGGGGAAATAACCAGTACCAGTTATCTCCTCCTTGTGTAAGTGAGCTATTAATAGCAACAGTCTTTGCACTTCTTTTTAAACAGTCATTTGCACGTGGACCACAGTAGGGAAGATTGTGCCAAACTGTTCCTGAACGCAACGTAAAAATACTCTACCAACCTCTTGGAGTCAGAGAAGCTTGTTTCTCAACTTCGGCTTGTTGCCTCAGGTTGGCAGGGATGTTGTTGTAGATTCTCTTGTAGTGATTGTACACGGCAACTGAAAGCACCTTCTTTGCAAAACACTGACCAACAACGTATTTGTCGAGGTAGTTATAAATCTAGCAGAAAAAAACCAAGAGATCCTCAACAATAACAAGGGGCTTCATTAATAGAGATAAGAAATAAAAAATTCAGGGGGAGGGGAGAGGGGAGGGGAGACCTGACTGCTAAGGCTTCAGGACTGTTATTTATCTTTCAGCTTCTGTTGAGATTCAATGATTTCCTTTCTTCGCAACTGTGAGCTTTTAAGATTCCTTGTCTCCACCATTGCTTTGGGGTAGGGAGTTGACAATGTGGTTTTTTTTATTAAAAAAAATGATGGGAAGGCTCTCAGATGGGAACTGCACCAAAGACTCTTTTTTCTAAAGCTTTTTCAAAACTATAGAGCTTAAAATATTTCAGGAAAACTATGGGGGGCCTACAAAACTAGGAAAGCCAAGGAGGTATTTTTGGAAACCGAGATGATTTTCTTCTTCTTCTTTCAAAGTGCAATTCTTAGAAAAATTGAGAAAGTGTGAGATGGCACCAGTACTTTAAAACGGGTCTTGGAAAACGTGAGGAATGGAAACAAACTTTGGGATGGACATGAAGTGTCACATAAAATATAACAGAAAAACAGAACAGAATAGATTGGAAGGGATCCTGGAAGTGTTCTAGTCCAACCCCCTGCTTAGCAGGAGACACTACGCCAGGGCTGTCAAACTCCCGGCCAGCGGGCTGGTTGCGTCATGCGACAGCCACGCCCATGCCCGGTTTAGTGAAGGGCGAAAAGAAGTCCCGAAAAGTCACGTGTCGATGTCATGATGACATGAGTTTGACACCCCTGCACTACACCATTCCAGACAAATAGTTGTCTAGTCTCTTCTTAAAAGCCTCCAGTGATGGACCACCCATAACTTCTGAAGGAAAGCTGTTCCACTGATTAATTGATGTCACTGTCAGGAAATTTCTCCTTACTTCTAGGTTTGGCCTCTCCTTGATTAATTCCCATCCACTGCTTCTTGTCCTGCCTTCAGCTGCTTTGTGGTAGATATTGGAACATTGCTATCGTGTCCCCTTCTTTTCACTAGACATACCCAATTCCAGCAACCGTTCTTTGTATGTTTTAACCTCCAGTCCCCTAATCATCTCTGTTGCTCTTCTCTGGACTCTTTGTAGAGTCTCAATGTCTAGAAGAAAGGGTAGTATGATTTCACAAGAGATGGTAGATTAAGGGCCCAACTAAGGAGGATGGACAGCCACAGGCTAGGGTAATTTAGATGATCCATTTAAATTAAAAAAAGCTTACAATATGAAAGAGGTGATGTCCCCTCAGCTAAGGTTAATTGACTGTACCTTCTTGGGTGGAGGTGGTGGCTTCTGTTGGAAGGCCAATTTTACAGCTTCTGCCGCTGTCTCTGGCTCTTTAAGGATGCTTTTCTTGGAGTCGGCTTCTGACAACACAACGAAGAAATGGTGGCATTTTTCACATTTCACAAAGCGGGTGGAAGCTGCAAAAAAGTAGAATTAGAACCTGCTTGGCAACAGCTGGTTTTCCAACCAGGCAAGTTAAACAGTTGGTTTGAAATACAGTGCTTACAAAATGAGTTAACAAGTCCCTTTAAAATAAGGGTAGGAAGAAGGAGAATAGACCTTGGTCCACAGATGGCCCCCTCAAAACTCAATTTGACAGGTTTGATGTCAAAAGCACTGATTTTTCTTAGTATGAATCTCCCTAACTAAAAAACTTCCTGGAGCCAATTTCACAAACTTCTAATAACAGACAAAGACTAAGTTCCAGCCATGCAAATCCCAATTCCAGTTTCTCCTGAAAAGCCCCAGGCCGTGTAGCACTGCCTTTCTGCACATAAGAGATTAGTCACAGGAAAACTACTGTTTGATACCTGTGTACTTTCATAAGGTTTTTGAAAACGATCACCCAGAAAATTGGCTTTTCATCTACTTGAAAACTACGTACGTTGTGACTGCAGTGTATTTATTCCTACTGTGCCATGCACATTCTTAGACAAAGGGATGACATCATATATATTTACACAGACTTCTGTACAGCAATTTTCAGGATCAATGGCCATTGTTCTAAGTGATGGTTGAGATGGCAAGCAAATACTCCCTTTCCCATTGTTTAAAGTTATCATAAAGCATGATTCCCAAATATTTTAAACAATTCCCAAAACGTTTGGAACCTTCAGCTGGACCTAATGAGGCACCCCCAGGCTTTTTTTCTGGTGCTTATAAATCAGAAAATTTAACTCTTGATTATCCAGAATTTCCACTGCCTTCCCAAATGCTTTTAAATTCAATTCAAGACCTGAGCTTAACTTTTAAAGAACTAAGTATTTGGGAACTAACTCAATTTATTCCCATATAACCCCCTCTAGGATCACAAGGACTTTGCTCTCCAGCTCATCTGGAGATTGAACTTAAAAGTTAAAAGGAAAAAAAAAAACGTTCCTCAGTATCATTGCAGCTTTGGCACCATGTCCTTTAATGGTTTTAGGATGTCTTTTGTGCCTCTTCTACGCGAAACTGACCAAACCTAAATTTTGATAGGATCTTTAACACATTTGGAAGACTAGAATGGCTTGTTGTAAACATTAATGGAATTTTGGTATTACATTTGGAATTCTTTACTTGTCTTTATGCTTCAAGTGTTAGATATATCTTACATGATTACTGATTATATAATGTGGTACATTGTATGGTTAAATCATTAATTTTGCATACCAGATATTTCCTGTAAATGAGAGGGATATAAGTGAACTATTTGGAGGTAATTTAGACAACTCCATGAAGTCAAGCATAATATGGAACACCAAATCTATTCTACTTTCTAAGTGAAATTCAGTTTTATTTATTCATTTGAGAACTATGGGTTTGGGTATGGGATTTGTTTTCCAGCCGAACACACTGAAGTAGGGAAAAAAATGGTCCTTCAATAGCCATTGTCCAGATGAATGTTTCGAATCCTATTCCAAAAGAGACTGGCAAAAACAAAGACCACAGATCTCTGCTGGAAACTCTGTATTACACCACAATGCTTGACAAAGCTTGCTAATCCTGAAATCCTGACTGTACGTGGTAGTGACCAACAAGTATGGAGTTTAGGTTACTGCCGATATGCACTAGGAGATCTCATTCAGGTATAAGCTCTTGTCTAAAAATGTTTTTTATTTCTTGCTTCTTGATAAGAGGTCACCACAGCATTCTACTCAAACCATTTAGGTGGCTGTCATTAGCACAGCTTCTTCTTTTTTTTTGCTGCTTGGATTAATATTAATATTTATGACATGCTTTTAAGAAAATCTGGTGTGCTTTAACATTTTTAGTATGGCATATCAGTCAGAGGACTTTAGTAAAACCGCTGCCTTGTTCACATTCTAATCTACTTCAGAAAGCGGCTATGAGATAAACTTTCGTTTGTCCCCTGAATTCTTATGAAGGTAGGAATATAAATAGATAAAAAAACCTTAAAATTCATTTCATTGAAAGCTTAAAGTCCTGTGTTAAAAAAAAAAAGCTAGTTCTCGCAGATAATCAGTTTCTAAAACCTGAACTTATCTATTTCCAACAATCTTAAACTCCAGGAGGACATAAATTTCGATTTATGATGCCACTTGAGATACCAGAAAAAAAATCACATAAAAGATTTTTTTCTGGTCATGTTGAAAGATTGGTTAGTGAGTAAGCCTCTATAGTGATAAAGCACAATTTTGGGACGTGCAATACATGTCCCACCCCTTGGGTGGAAGGAAACTGCCACATAGCAATTAATGCAAAGACACCAGTAATTAGAGCTAATAAACATGACTCCACAAATTGCAGCGTATCACACACAAAGCCGATATCTTGCATGGTAGAACAAAATCACTCTGAAGTTAGCAAGAAAGAGGAAAAAAATGATTTAAGAGATCAAGATCCAAGCACATTATAAAGATTACCCAACATCAGGGCTTCTGATGCAGGTTGCACTGACAACTCTTAAGAAGATCAGATAGCTGATGACTATGCAGTTGATAAACAAGCTTGAGTATTTACCCTCCATTAAACTCTTTGATTAGGACCTGCTGAATCAGCAAATAAAAGAGAAGGACCAAAACAGCACAAGGGCGTGGTTTGTTTAAATGGTAATATGAAGCTGTGTTATTAGTACCTGTGTTTCCCTGAAAATAAGACCATGTCTTATATTTTTTTTGCTACCAAAAAAATGCACTAGGTCTTATTTTCGGGGGGGGGGGATCTTCCACTGACTCACCTCACTTACGTGCATTACTCCTGGCCTCCTTTTTGCTGTCAGAGGCCTTCAGGAATTTCTTCTTCTGCGGCCGGCAAGGCTTTCCTGAAGGCCTCTGCAGCCGATAACAGAACTCTGGATCAATGCGGAGCTCTGTTATCAGTTGCAGAGGCCTTCAGGAACGCCTTGCTAGTTGCAGAAGAAATGGGCCGGCAAGGCAGGTGCCGAGGTGTGCGAGGCCTGGCTGCAACTGTCTGAAGGTAAGTAGTAGCTCCACACACACACATCCTCACCCTAGCTTAATTTTTACCTGTGCACTCTGGAGTGGGCGGAGTCTTAATTAGGGCTTATTTTGTTGGATAGGGCTTATATTGGGTGCACATGTAAAATCAAGCTAGGACTTACTTTTGGGGTAGGTCATATTTTCAGGGAAACACAGTAGTTGTTATTCTAAACTCTGAATGTTAAGCGGTATGGTACTTATTTCCACTGCATTCAGGAATCAGTGTCTAAACTTCTTTGCAAAATGACTGGCATTCAGGACGGATTAAGTGTAGCACCTTGAGCAAATAATGCATTATTATTATTTTTTTTGCAAAAACCGAGAAAGTCAGAAGATATGTCTTCTAGAACTTACAGACGAAAGTCTCCACGTGTGTGCATAAATCACCGCACTTTGGGCATCGCAACTGGCTTCCACCTTTTCCTGAGCTTCCGGAACTTGACTTTTTACCACCGCCTTCCCCAGCAGTTTTCTAATTAAAAGAAAGAAAAAAAGAAACAGGACCTTGAAAGTCAGAAAATAGATTTATAATTAGCTACCGGCTAGTCCTCGACTGATGAGCACAACTGAGCCCAACATTTCTTTTGCTGAAGATAATTAAGCGAGCTTTGCCCTATTTTACAATCTTTCTTCTCACAGTTAACACAGTTCTGACTTTCCTTGTCAGAAGGTCGCAAAAGGGGAGCACATGACCCTGAGACATGTAGCTGTCGTAAGTATGAACCAATTGCCAAGCATCCAAATTTTGATCATATGACCATGGGCTTACTCCAACAGACGTGCGAAAACTAAGCATAAGTCACTTTTTGTCAGTGTTGCTGTAACTTCGGTCGCTAAATGAATGGTAATAAGTCACGGACCACCTGTACATCTTTCGCTACTTTGAGATCAGCAATTACTCTCCCCTCCACACAAAGGATTGTGATCTCTACTTGTAACCTTGCCTTCCCTTTCTCTCTCAAACTGCGTGTTGTGTTCTTTAAAATCCAAACTGTTCTGCCCCAGCTACATACCCCAAATAATGCAGCACACACAAAGTCTATACAAACCTTAGTTTACTAAATAAACCAGTATTTTACAACAACGGCTGTTAATTAACTGCATTAACAGCCTCCAAGAATTCAAAGAATAATAACTGAAAGCTTACTATGGTTGGCAGAATGCCCAGAAGCAATTTGCAGGAGGCTGATAAGATAAGCAAGACAAGACATGAAGGTATGTGAACGAAGTTGTTCCCTGCAAATTGCCTCAGTCGGCGTTCCTCCTTAAATAGGCTAAGGGAGTGGCCAATTAGCCCCAAGCCTTACTCTCGAGGAGACCTCCTCCTGAGGAGCCACTCCTGCCTTTTGGCAGCTCCTGCCTTTTGGCGCGCCGGTGCATTGAGGAGAGGCTCCTCCTCTTCTTCTTCTTCACTTAAGGGAGCTTCTGGAGGTTCTGAAGGCCCTGGCTGAATCCCCGCCTCTGGCACCACATCTTCTCCAGCCTCCTGTCTGACTCGAGTGCCAGCTGCACAGGCTGCTGACGCACACCAGCCTCCTCGCTGTCTGAATCAGCTACTAGCTGCACAGGCCGCGTATGGGCCACAACACAAACGTAACAGCACATGTCCACAGTGAAGCAGAGACCCCCACCTGTCACTGAAACTGGCATCCTCAGTGAATGCTTAAGTGTCATCATTCACTTGAAGATGTTTCTGATTCAAATGGATCAAGGGGAAAAAAAGTTCCTAAACCTGCCCAAAATTCAACAATTCACATTCTGTAAACAGTAATGTATGTATTAGGGAATCTCCTTCAGTTCCTTTCCCTACTGTTAAACCTACTCATTTGCTTCCTCCTCAAGTCAGTCAAGCCAGCCTGTCAAAAAGAGTGCACAGGAACAAGTGGAGAACACTTCTCCATTTTCTTTTTCAGTACACAGCCAAGGGAAATGGGACCAGGAAACTCTCATCGTTGGCAAAAAGCTTAAGTGGAAGGTGCCAGCTGTAGCAGATGCTCAGTGTTGTTGTTTCCTCAACAAGCCAGCCATATTTGTAAGCCAAAGATAATCTCCATGCAGAATATATCAAGCATTTAATCCGAAAAGTACCTTTGCTGAATTTTAAAAGGCACCGATTTCTAAACATGAACACTGATTGCTCAACTTAACCATTACACTGAATATTTCAACATAATTTATGCTCCAAATCACGATCTGTGCTTTTAAAAAACTCCAGACAGCAAGTTTGGGTTTAAAGTACCAGTAATTTGTCTGTGTTTAGTTTTTCATTTACTTAGCTTTATAAGATCAAAAGTCCTCTGACAGCATGAACATGTTGCTAAAATTCAGACAACTGCATTCCAAGTCACAGTTAAGGGTTTTTTTTTTTATCAGTGACTTAGTTTATGGCCTCTGACCTGGTCCCTGTGTCTATCTCTCTGTACTGAATTAGATGGGAGATGACATGATTCAAGATGTCACTCAAAACATGTACATTTTTTAGCTTTACAGGCAGTCCTCAACTTATGAATGATCACTTAGCAACCATTCAAAGTTACAACGGATCTCCCGGAATGGTACTTATGACCCTGATGATTCAAAGTTCCAATAGCTATAAACTTGGGTCAGTCATGTGATGACCTGCTTCACAACCGTCATGACATAGAGCAGAGGTCTTCAAACTTGGCAGCTTTAAGACTTGTGGACTTCAACTCCCAGAATTCTCCAGCCAGCATAGTTGGTTGGAGAATTCTGGGAGTTGAAGTCCACAAGTCTTAAAGCTGCCAAGTTTGAAGACCTCTGACATAGAGCTATAATTCCAGACACAATTTCAGTCATAAGTCAAGGACTACCTGTGGTATGTGGGAAAGGGCTGTGTTTTTTGAAGCACAAAAAGTGTATACCTTACTGCCATCTCCCGAACCATCTTTACTTGCACCATCTTTAGAAGCAAAGTATGCTGGTGTTTCAGAAAAAGTTCTAAAAGGAATAATTCTTAGAGGCTGAGTTTCACAAGTCCCAATTATTCCTAAAGCAGGGAAGCAGGAACGGCCACATGAAATTCCTGAAAAAGGAAAAAGAAACAAGAGATTTTTGATTATTCTGTGTATCTTTTCAAATAACTTATCCCCCACTTCATGTAGTCTACTTATTGAACCTTGAACCTAAGAAGTCATTGGATCTCATTCCCTTAAGAGACTTTCTCAACGATGGCAACTTCAGACACATGGACTTCAACTCCCAGAATTCCCCAGCCAGCCCCTCCTGGATCACGAGATTGAGAGTTGAAGTCCAACCCTCTTAAACTTGCCAAGGTTGAAAACCCCTGAATTAAAGATATACAATCAAGTCCGCTCCTTCTACGGCAAATGGTTTCCTGCCTGTGCTCAAAAGGCAGACCAAGTTTATACAACACATAATGGGGGATACTTTCACAAAGTAATTTGTGCTGAGGAATAGCATCCCAAAGGGGCTTTTTCAAAAGGCAAATGGACTTTGTTTTTGGGAAAAAAACAAAGTCCAGTTGCTTTTTGCAAAAGCACCTTTGGGACAACAGTGACCTGAAGGACTGAGAATCTCCATAGACCTGAGAAATAGCATCTGTTATATATTAAGCCCCAAGCATTATTTCCCTGTAAAAGGTATTTTCTTCTTCTTTTATTATGGAAAATTTTAAGATGACCAACAGTCCCAAAGCAATTTATCATAACAAGAAGAGCAACATAAATGCTTACAAAAATAAATTGCCAGGGACCTTAGGAAAAGGACAACAGTGAAACATCAAGGATGTTGACAACCTTTTCCCTAGCAGAATTTAGACAGCATTCCAAAGTTTATTTACCTCAATTACAGCTTGTTAACTGGATTTGTAGACTATTGGCATTCAAATTGTCTGAGTTCCAGCATTAACTCAGAATCACACAATGGCTGTCTTTGCAGGATAATAAGTTAAATTTCTGTTTTCTTCATGAATGCTGCTCTGTTTGTGCCTTTTGATTCTAACGAACTCAAATCATGAGTCTGGCTTGCTCTTCTTTGCATAAATTAATTTCAGAAGCCTGTCTGTCTATGTGAAAGTACCCATTAATTCAGATGATGGCTAGTGCCAGGATGTCATTATACAACATTCTTCCTTTGCAAATTCAGATTCAATTTGCTACTTTGGCCCTTACAACTCAAACCTTGCAGAGACATCTGGATAGAATAGATTGTGCCTGTTTTCTATGCTTAAGAACTAGGCAGTTCTGAATTTTAGAGTACTGTACTAGTAAATATCCAATTATGCTTTTAACATAAAGGCAAAGTAATATAACTGAACTGATCCATGTCTGCAATTCTAAAAAAAAAGATTGCTCAGGACATTTTCAACTTCTGTTTTTTAAAAATGTACACTTTCCCATTTTTAAAAAATTAAGCTGCCATTTAGCAGAAAGCATAACAACTTGGTTATACACGGTGCTAGGTTGGCAACTACTTATTTACATGTTTAGTATTCTTATACTAATAATACCTGAAGTATATTTGAATATTTCAAGTGTATAATTATGATATGCCTAATAATACTACACTGGTGTATAATTATAAGGTCAGATAATGATATACTCAAATGAAAAAAGATTAATTTTAAGCCCAGTGGAATGTGATAGCAAAAGACATATAGGGAATCTGAGAACAATGCTTATAAGTACATGAAGGCAGAATAAAAGATTGAGATATGGTAATAGAAAACAATATTTATTTTCAGCTTTGATGTTAAAATAATTCAAGACAATAAGTTGCTTCTCTGTAACAGAGCAATTACCAATGATGGATGTTAGAATGTTCATTGTGCAGATGTGTTTTAGTAGGAACTAATAAAAAAAACACATACTCATGTTATTTTTGCACACATAAAGTCAGCCACCGTGGCTTTTTCAGGCAGAAAAAAACCCCAATGGCCTAGCAAAATGTGTGAACCAGTCAATATGTTGCAATACGTTGCTTGACTGTGCAAATACCATGAAAGTATGAATACACAGAACACTTTACAGATATGCCAACTAAATCCTACAGAAGCAGAATTTTTATTCATTTTTTTAAAAATTGGAGACATTACAGGCCAAACAAAATATGTTTGTTTCACCCAGATCACAGCAGCGATCGAGCAATGCCTGTCAAGCAATGCCCCAACACTAAATCCTTGAAAAATCTTTCATCAGCACAACAGAGCAAACACAATAGTTCATGAGCAATCAAAGCTCAGGATACAGACTGGGCATTATTTTGCAGTGAACATGAACCCTGATCAATCTGAAGCAATGTTACAAAGTTCTCTTCTCCACACGTAGTATTCTGGCAAGACTATTTAAGACGTAAACATTATTAAGGGCAAATTGGTATATACTTATCCAAGATTAAGTCTAATGGAAACATCAATCAATGGGGACTTACTTCTGGGTAGATAGGCATAGATCTGTCCTGTCAGAATAAAGTAGAGAAGAGAAAATATACAAATAAACAAGCAGAATTATATTTGTGGCATCGTTTCTCTACAACTCTATGAGGATAAGAAACAAGTAAAACTTTGCTCGGCTGATGAATGACCTTCCCTTTAATATTGTTTGCTCATTAATCCAAATTTGAAATACCTGAAATTGCCAATGAGTAATATGCGTTAAGACACTAAAGAATCTTATGATAGATTTAACAGCCTTCCAGGGTACAATTATCAGTTTTATGACAACAAAAAAAGTCAACAGCTACACGTAAGCAAACAAGATCTTAACAAAATTAAGCACAGATCTAGCAAAACAGAATACTGTAAACAAAAACAAAGTCAACCAAAAAAAGGGCTTCTCAGAAATCACACTGCAAATCTAGACATGTCTATGGAATTGTCAAGTTCTCACTGGGTTAAGAGGAGCTTCCACTCAAGAAAATTCAAACCTAAATAACCTCGACTTATGACCACAATTGGGACCACAATTTCTGTTGCTAAGTGACATTATTCATTCAGTTGTGTCAAACCCTTGGCAATTCTATGGCCAGGTCTCTCCACGGCATTGCTAACTAAGGAAGCTATTAAGGGAGTTGTGCCCAATTTTTCAAACTTCTTTGCCATGGTTGTTAAGTGAATCACTGCAATTAAGTGAATCATGTGGTTGTTAAACAAACCCAGCTTCCCCACTCGCTTGTTAGAACCTGGCTGGGAAAGTTGCAAATGGCAATCACATGTCAGTTGTCAAGTGCCACATCCTGATTGTGAAGATGCTGTAATGGTTGTAAGTGGGAGGATCAGTCGTAAATCACTGTTTGCAGTGATGTTGTAACTTCAAACTGTCACTAAACTAATGACTGCAAATCAAAAACTACCTATATATTTTACCATAATAGAATTCCACTTGCTTGGCTACTGGGGGAAATGCTAAGATAATGCTATATTATCCTGGGACACGTATGCAGATAGTCCTCAACTTACAAGACTTTGCTTAGCGACTTTGCACATAGCTTAGAACAGCGCTGAAAAAAATTAACTTATGACCATTTTTCATGCTTATGACTGTTGTAGCATCTCCAGAGTCACATGATTTACATTCAGATGCTTGACCACTGACTTGTATTTATGACAGTTGCAGTGTCCCGGGGTCATATGCTCACTTTTTGTGACCTTTTGACAAGCAAAGTCAATGAGGGAAACCAGATATACTTAACAACGGTATTACTAATTTAAGAACTGCAGGGATTCACTTAACAAATGTATCAAGTAAAGTTGTAAAATGGAGCAAAACTCACTTAACACATTTCTCATTTAGCAAGGTAAATTTTGGGTTCAACTGCGGTCATGAGGATTACCTGCGTTCGCCTTCATTCGTGAAATACTCAAGACTGGAGCATTCATCATCCTAGAGCAGCCCCACCTTAAACAGGGTTACCTTATCAGGTAGACCCTACTTTTCAGCTTATGTTTTTATTGTACAGGTAGTCCTCGACTTACAACAGTTCATTTAGTAACCTTTCAATGTTATGACGGTGCTGAAAAAAGTGACTTATGACCGTTTTTCACAGTTGTGACTTTTTCAGCCTCCCCATGTTCACGTGATCAAAGTTCAGATGGTTGGCAACCGGTTCATACTTAGGACTGTTGCTGCGTCCCAAGGTCACGCGATCATCCCCTTTTGTGACCTTCTGGCAAGCAAAAAAAAATGAATGGGGACTTCACAACCTTATCCTACTGCAGGGATTCACTTAACAACGGTGGCCAGGAAGGTCATAAAAAAATCCGGGGCAAAACTCAATTTAACAAAATGTCTCACTTCACAAGAGAACTGTTGGGCTCCCTTGTGGTCATAAGTCGAGGACTACTTGCATTTGTAATGGTCGACTTCCCAGACTTTGCCACGCCTACAGCAAAATGGAGCAAACTGAAAATACATTTAAATTTTTAATTAACAAAACCCATCCACCTTCGAAGACAAGGATAATAAAAACAAGGACAAATGGGCTGAAAAACAGCTTCTATCCCAGGGCAATAACCATACTGAATTCTATGCTGAATGTTATAGCGCAATATAGGGTTTTCAATTTCAATTCTATAGAATATAAAGGATGCGTGTTTGTGTTTTTTATTTTTTATAGTTATAATGTACACTGAAGACGGCATTTAATTTCATTGTACCATGTGCAATGAACTAAACTAAACTAAACTAAACTAAACTAAACTCTGTGCTAAAGCAATTCTACTTGCTGTTAAACACAGAATTGGAAACAAACTGACACTCCTCCAGACCACATGAAAATAAGGAAAATCTATGAATGTGCAGAAATGGATAGACTGTCTATGGAAATGAAGGAGAGGGAAGAATCCGAGTACTATCAAATTTGGAATAGATGGTATTCCTGGCTCGAGAGCAAATGTAAAACCTAAGGCATAAGTCGTAGAGAGTATAATATATAGAATGTAAAATTTCTAAGAAATATATGACATTGATTTGTGAATAGATATTATTATAATTTAAATAGGATATAACATAGGAATGTACATCAATAGAACCTTTGTAAATATGATTGTTACGAAAGATATGGACACCGATATGGAAAAGCTGCTGTAAGTGTAAATATGTGTTTTGTGTTTTAAATGTTGGAAAATTCAATAAATACTATACTATACCATACCATACCCCATATCTAAACTAAACTAAACTAAACTAAAATGTTAAATTAAATGTTATCTAATTCTGGGTTTTATTTAATTGACCAAACTAAGTAATAATTTTAATTAGCAATTTTATGATGTTTGTGTGTCTATATTTTTCTTGACTGTACACCACCTTGAGTCCTACGGGAGAAAGACGGTATAGAAATATAATAAATAACTAAACTAAACTAAACTAAACTAAACTAAACTAAACTAAACTAAACTAAACTAAACTAAACTAAACTAAACTAAACTCAACTCAACTCAACTCAACTCCCCTTGCTGGATGGAGGTGTCTGAGGCCCCAAACAACCACCAGAAAAGTTAAACAAATGCTGCACAGTTGTTTTTTTTTGGGGGGGGGGGAGGGAGACGCAGGAAAGAAAGAGGAAGGGGCTTTGCTCGAGACCAAAAAGCGACAGAAAAATTTGCACGCGCAAAAGGTGGGCGTGATTGCACGCGCAGAGGCACACCTGTCCCCCCCCCCGTCCCCCAAAATAAAAAAAGCAAATCAGGTGCTTCTAATCCAAAGCCTGAAGTGGGGGGGGGGGGTTGTTGTCCTTCCTTGGGCTCACCCCGAAGAGAGCCCCCTCCTGTCAGACACACCGCCCCCCCAAGAAAAGGGATCAGATTGAAGGGCCTCCTTCCCACCCAGGGCCTCCAGATGCGCGGCTGTGAATGATGGGTGTTGGAGTCCCCGCCTCAGGGACGACAAAAGGGGAAGGTGAGGGGGAAAGGAAGGCGGTCGGCCGGGTTTGCTGAGGGGGGACACCGCGACTGAGGGGAACCTCTAATCCCTCCAAGAAAAGGGGATCAGATTTAAGGGCCACCTTCCCACCCAGGGCCTCCAGATGCGCGGCTGTGACTGATGGGTGTTGTAGTCCCCGCCTCAGGGACGGTAAAAAAAGGGGGAGGGGGAAAGGAAGGCGGTCGGCCGGGCTTGCTGAGGGGGGACACCGCGACTGAGGGGAATTTCTAATCCCTCCAAGAAAAGGGGATCAGATTGAAGGGCCTCCTTCCCACCCAGGGCCTCCAGATGCGCGGCTGTGAATGATGGGTGTTGTAGTCCCCGCCTCAGGGACGGCAAAAGGGGAAGGTGAGGGGGAAAGAAAGGCGGTCGGCCGGGCTTGCTGAGGGGGGACACCGCGACTGAGGGGAACCTCTAATCCCTCCAAGAAAAGGGGATCAGATTGAAGGGCCTCCTTCCCACCCCGGGCCTCCAGATGCGCGGCTGGGACTGATGGGTGTTGGAGTCCCCGCCTCAGGGACGGCAACAGGGGAAGAAGGGGGGGCGGGAAGGAAGGCGGTCGGCCGGGTTTGCTGAGGGGGGACACCGCGACTGAGGGGAGGGAGGGTCCTCCTCCGGCCGGGCAGGTTACCTCGGCACGCCGACGGCAGCGACGAGCTGACGAGTCGCGCCGCAGTGGCGGCGCAGGTGCTGCATCCGGCCATGTTCCCCCGCTCCGCTCCGCTTCTCCCCGGCCGGGAAAGAGGAGAGCGAGAGAAACAGCCGCCCAAGAACCGCTCTCCGCCGCTCGGCCTATCCGCCGCCTCGGCAGCGCTCGACGGCCTGTGTGGCGTCACGGGCCTACGGCCGCTTCAGACGACGGAAGGCGGCGCGGAACTACGCCTCCCGACAGGCACCGCGCCACCCTTTCCCCGAGCGACGAGAGAGAGAGAGAGAGAGAGAGCGGCGCCGCCTGCCGGTCGCGCGGGAGAAAGGAAGTCTCGCGAGAGGAGGAGGAGGAGAAGAAAAGAGTGGAGATAGAAAAGTGGGTGGATGGGATTTCCTAGTGGTCCTTTTTCCCATTTACTCACGAGGTTCAAGCCAGCTGAGGTTGCAGGAATTGGGTATGAGTAGCCTAAGAGAAGGAATGATTCCTAATGATTAGTTTTTATTTATTTTATTTTATTATTTTATCATTTTATTTTATTTTTATTTATTTTTATTGTATTATATTTTATTTTTATTTTATTTATTTTATTTTATGTTTATTTATTTATTTAATGTACGTATGTATTTTTAATTTATTAATAGTTTTTATTTTAGATTAATGATTAGGAATGATTCCTAATGAGAAGGAAGGACTTGCTGGAGAAGAGCCTAATTCTAGGAACGTTTTGAGGGCAATAGAAGAAGGGGACAGCAGAGAATGAGGTGGCTGGATGGATTGATGACAAACCTGGCCACATACTGCTGCATGCTAAGCCATCATAGTCCCAAAGATGCTTTTTTTTTTTTCAAGAGGCAACTGGACTTTCTGATTTTTCTTTGAAGATGCTTCGCTTCTCATCCAAGAAGCTTCTTCAGCTCTGAACTTCTTGGATGAGAAGCGAAACGTCTTCAAAGAAAAACCAGAAAGTCCAGTTGCCTCTTGGAAGAAAAAAATCACCTTTGGGACAACCATGACCTGGATGACTCAGAATCTCCATAGACATTAAGCCATCATAGATTGTTTATCTTTGTGTGGTAGAACTCAGCCACTGTTAAACCATGATTGAACAAGTGGCTGGTTTTGCATAAAGACCTGCATCAACAAAAAAGCAGCAGCCTTGTTTCAAAAAGTTGGGTAACAATCAATATGCAAACTTCCCCACAAAGCATTAAATCACCAATTGACCAAACCATTTTAGCTTTGCTAAATTGTGTAATCCAGGCTATATTCTGCAGCAATTCTTCCCAAGCCTGGGATCTTCAATGCATGTTGTAATTAATGTTCACATGTGATAGCAATTCTATTACTGTAAAGAGAATATATGTTCTTGCATTATTATTGTAATATGATGTTTGTTTGAGATTTCCAGTAGGAATTGCCAGTATATTAAACCTTGGTCCATTGATCTATTGTTGATTGTGCTGACAGCTTATAAATTCTTTAGAATTTCAGATACTCTGATCTTTCTCTTTTGGCAACTGACTCATCTGAGAATTCCTACTTGCAATTTCTACTGAGTTTACCTTAAGTTATTGCCTTTCCTCTACTAAAAAGACAGGAGAAAGGATACTGTACTGACATCTGCATCACTATTTTAAGAATAATGGAGGTTATTCTCCTTTATTCCTAAGTGGAATTCAAATATTTATTTCTGACATGTATAAAAAGCAGTTTATATCTGTCAGTAAATACTAACCTTCACCTCTGGGTGGCAGGCAATGTCCAGGTTTCAGAAGGGAAAAACTGGAATGGAATATATTGGGAGAAGAAATTTCAATCTAAAATGAATTACAGCATGGTACATTCTGTAACATTCTAGCGGTAAAACCAACAGGCTGCTTTGGTAAGAGAGCAATCTTGAAGCAAATAGTTTAAAAAGCACAGTTGTATTTTTTACAGTAATTTTATTAAAGATAACCATTTACAATAGTACAAATTAATACAAACTGAAGAATAAAAAGAAACAATAGAATATGGATAAAAAATAGAAAAGAAAAATTAAAAGAATGCATAAAGAAGCAACATCCCACCTTCATCACAAGTATAAAGAATTTTAGTAACTTTAGTAATTTACTACCATCTCTTAAAATACAACAAACGATCTCTTCTTCCATATCTTATCTCTTAGCAAATACTTAAAGCCGCCTTGTTCAGTCCTAATGTTAGAAAACATGCTTTTATACCCTTCAGCATTGAGTTGAAATTTCTAGTAAGGGCCATCCCCATATATTAAAATATATTAAAAATATAATCCCCAGCTTTTGCAGCTGGAGAGCTCTAGATCAAGGGTCTCCAACTTTGGCAACTTTAAGCCTGGAGGACTTCAAGTCCCAGAATTCCCCAGCCAGCAAAGCTGCAAAAGACTGCAACTGATTCCCACAAGCCCATGCTTCCTGGGGATTCTGGGAGTTGTAGTTCAACAGTCTGTTGAGGGGCATATTTCAATGTTTAAGAACTATAAACCTCTGAATTGGATACTGAATTGTAGAAAATAGATAATACAGGCAGGATTATGCAGAACGAATAAGAAATGGAAGGGGGCAATAGACAAATTTCTTATTAGGCGGTGGAGAACTACTGCACTTCCGCATTAAAAGGACAGATATGCGCCTGCGCAGATCTCCGCCTCATCACGTGGCCTCGCGTACCTTCTCATCTTCCGGCTCGATCGTCACCGATCTCGCTCAGCAAATCCGCTTCCACTTGGAAGCCCGTCCCCTTTTGGGCGTGACGTTAGAGATCGGCGTGCCGCCGGGCTTCCCCGCCCACTGGGAAGGCGGGGCTATTTAGCGTCGGGCTGCTTTAGGGCTCGCGGAACGAGGGGAGGACGGTACCATTTTGATGGCTGGAGGGGGGCGACCGTAGCCCTCCCTCGCGTCCGCAGGGCTGACCCACGCCTGGTGAGCACGGGGGCTTTGCATGTTGCTTTCCCGCATTGAGGAACGGGTTTGGCGCGGCTCGTAGCGGACCGTTGGAGGGACCCTGAAATTATACATGGGACTGGGGTAAAATAAAGGGCTGAGGGTGGGGTGGGGGTGTCCTATTGTCCCCAGGCTTCCTCTGTTGAATGGGACTGTTAAAAAGGAGTGGGGGGGGATCTCACCTGGGAGGAAGGAATGGTGGGAATTGCCTTGAGAACTCCCCCTCCCCCCAGCCTCATTGGGAAGGCGTGCTGGGCCACCTGCTCCCAGACAGGTCTACCTTGCAGGACTGTTGTAAAGATCACATGAATTGCTCTTAAATTCTAAAATCTCTCTAACCGGGCTGCTGGTGTGAAAGTTGTGCAGCTGTGTAAATTGTAGTGGAATAGACCCTGGGTGGAAAGAGATGGGAGTGGAAGGGGGGGGCTCTCTGCCCTCCAAGAAGGAAAGGCAGTGGGGGGCTAAGGAGGCGAGGAGGGAGCAGGAAGGTGGTCGTCTAACCTTGTTTATTTACTACCCTTTTGTTGTGGATTTAATAAGACAAACACAACTTTTGGGTTAATCAGAGACAGATTTTATATATATATTGCGCAATAGGTTCAAGGCTCTGTACATGAAGCGTTGAACAAAGACAGGAATTAGGTACAATGGTTTTATACCCTTCTAGACAAAGGATTCTTTGAAGTCAGCCGTTCATATGGTCCTATACATTTATCAATTTTAATTGACATTACAGAGTTTATTTGCAAAACAGTCATAATTCTTTTTGTAGATTACTGAAGCATATCTTTTATCTTTTGACGATGGACAACTTTTAACTCATGTGGATCCCCTTGACCTAACCAACCTTTAAGCTGTATGTTATTAGAATGTTCCTTTCTTCTGACAACTTAGAGGCCTCCTAGAGGAACCAAAAGGATTTTGGCTGAGTTTGTACTTTTTCCAACCGGATGCATTGCTTTTTAGAATAGAGTGAATAGAAAGTTATCCAGTGGTCATCCATCAGGGCCCGCTTCATTACATTACTTTGAAAGCATTTTATTTATGCTTTTGTTTCTTTCCCAATGCTCACACAACCACACCAGACCCTTTAATGGGAAAGCTGGTTTGCCAAGAAAAAAAAGGGGGCTTCAATCTCAGTTAAGGGTGTATTGATCTGGTGCATATTTCATGTAGACCATGATTCCTCTTGTCGGTTTGCTGGTTTGCAAAGGGCTGGATGCACAAAGCCCTTGGATTCCGGGTAAAGGAATGCCATTTCGGTTGGCTGTTGCGAAAGGCTTTCTCACATGAGAGCTGTTTGGAGGGCGGAAACCCCAGCGAAGGGTTTTCTTTTTTTTTGTTTTGTATTTCTTTTGTGGTTCTCGTGTTTTTTTTTTCCCTCCCTTGGGAGTTGGGTGGTGTTGAAGAACAAATTGAAGAACTTCCATAAACAAATAATAGAGAGTGTCACTTTTCTGCAGGTGTTCAGGCAGGGACTGCAAAGGCATCAGTTAAAGAGCCTTTTGCTTGGATTCATTTCCAACTCCCTAATTCCAAATGATAACTACAATTTATTGTTTTTTAAGAGTTGTCAGTTCCATTAACGGTTGTTTAAAGTCTTTTCTTATGTATATACTTCTCAGAGGGTTTTTTTGCAGTGGAGGGGGATAGAATGCTAGAGAAGTATAATAAATACAGGTAGTCTTCAACTTACAACCACAATTGAGCCCAAACTTTCTGTTCCTGAGTGAAACATCGGTGAAGCGAGTTTTGCTCCATTTTACGACTTTTTCTTGCCACAGTTGTTAAGTGAATCACTGCAGTGGTTAATTTAGTAACACGGTTGTTAAGTGAAATCTGACTTCCCCATTGACTTTGGTTGGCGCAGAAGGAGATCACATGACCCTGGGACACTGCAACGGTCATAAGTATGAATCGGTTGTCAAGTGCATGGATTTTGATAATGTAATCATGATGCTGCAATGATGTGAAAATAACTGTGAAAAACAGTCAAAAGTCACATTTATCAGTGCCATTGTAACTTCGAAGGATTACTAAACAAACTGTTCTAAGTTGAGGATTACCTTTATAATAAATACTATAGGACCACATCTGTTTCTTCACTGTGCCTGAGGCTTAATCTCAGCTAGTTTTTCATCGGTTCTTCTCTCATTAATTCTAGTTCTATTGCCCTCATCTTCTCTCAAAAACTTTAGATACGCCCATTGTTTTGTGGCAGAGGACTGTGTTCAGAAGACCTAATAGCAATAGCCCTTAGACTTATATACCGCTTCACAATGCTTTAACAGCCCTCTCTAAGCGGTTTATAGAGTCAGCCTATGGCCCCCAACAACCTGGGTCCTCATTTTACTGTCCTCGGAAGGATGGGAGGCTGAGTCAACCTTGAGCCGGTCAGAATCGAACTGCTGGCAGCGGGCAGAGTTAGCCTGCAATATTGCATTCTAAGCACTGCACCACTGAAGGAAGGAAGGAAGGAAGGAAGGAAGGAAGGAAGGAAGGAAGGAAGGAAGGAAGGAAGGAAAGAAAATAGCCATAGCCCTTAGACTTATATACCGCTTTACAGTGCTTTACAGCCCTCTCTAAGCAGTTTACAGAGTCAGCCTCTTGCCCCCAACAATCTGGGTCCTCCTTGTGGTATAATAATAACTAGGTTTGGGTTTCAGTCTGCTGGATATGTAGTACGAGATGTGTTGTTATGGAACAGTGCATGTTTAAACTTATTCCTGGTTACCCTGAAAATGTCTGTAGGAATCAAGCTGTTGCCCAATTAAATAAAACTTGGGCAATTGTCTTGGTATGCGAATAAGAGATCAAGTGCTGCTTTAACATGGAGAAGGAAATGATTCCTGGAAAGGCTGTTTGCATTTCAGAAAAGGGAAAGAGAATCCTGCAGTTCCCATTGGAGGCCTAAGGGACTTTCCAGCCCGAAGTCCTAATTATCCATTTCAAGTGGCATGCGTACCATTATACTTCTTCTTATAAGTATGTTGTAGTAGACTCACATTGCGATTATTCTCATATGCTTCACGTGGGTCTCAAAGTTTGTCTGGTGTGGAATAAGGCTGTTAATTTGTTGTGTATCAGCTGCACTTTTCCTGAGGTAAATGTGCTGGCAATATTCAAAGTTTTGCTTATGATGGACCTCTGGCCACACCATTGAAACTCTGCCTGCTTTTTATGTGGGATGCGTTCACAGTTTCTATCTTGACTTTGTTGACTTTATTTGGGATGAGGATAAATGAAGATCAACCTTCCTGATGCAGACCATCCGGTGAAGGGCTTCTTGGGCATGTCAAGAGCCACAGAGAGATACCTGTGGTTGCTCCTTAGAGAGCTGCTCTGTGTTGTCTCCAATACTATTAATCCTCTTTTTGCAGATATTCATATAACACCTCTGTTCATGACTCTAAGGCACCTGTTGAAGTTTTCTCTTCTATCCAGGCCTTTCCCGTCTATTCAAGTGAATAATTCTGTTTTGCTTTCATCGTTCCATCCCCATCAATTGAATGAGCTATTTTACAACATATGCAATATCGGTCTTTATGACTGTATTTTAATTTTTATTGTAAACTGCTTTGAGGAACAGTCTTGTGGGAAGGAGCTTATGAAATGTGGCGTGCTTTTAAGTAGAGATTTGCTAGGTAAATACATGTATCGCTGTACATCTTTTTGTGTATTTCATTCCTCTCTGATTTTGCTGGTGACTGTCTCTACTTTGTGTGGGTCTGTGTGTGTATAGCTCAGTATAACACATTGTGCAACTGTTAAGGAATTGCTTGAGCAGGGGGCTGGACTAGAAGACCTCCAAGGTCCCTTCTACCTCATTCATTTTAAGTCTAAGTGTCAGGTTTAGATGTCATCTCAAATAAATTGTACTCCCAAACAATTAATCTTTGCTGAAATATTCCATTTATTGAGTATGACAGATCTGGTCCCGAGTTCGTTGTAGCCGATACTAACCCTCTGACCCCCAAACCCTTCCCTTTCCGTTCCCCAATTCTCATCTTCTCATTGGCCATCTTCCAAGTCAGTCTCCCCAGCTTCTGACCTCAACCCACAGGAATGTTCCCCCCTCCCATCCCATCTCCTAGGGAATATTATCTACAGAGAAAATAAGTAGGTGAAAAGTCAAGCCTCGTCTCCTTTTTATGGCAGCATCAGAATGCTGACACTAAGTGCAAAAGCTACAATCTCTGTTAGTGATGCTACAGCATTCTTTATGGATTGAAAATATTAGGAATGTGTCTTGATTACCGAATACTTTTTAATATGGAATACGTAGGTAAATGAATTCAAACTATCTTTTAAATATGTAGCAGCTGTAGGATTATAAGCAAACTGTAGCAAGTTATGGAATGGAGCGACCTATTAATACAAACTGGAGATGGTCCTTATTTCATAAACGTTATTCTTATATAATTTACAGCCAGATGGGACAGCTGACTACACTTCTCCAAGCTTGGATGATCGTGGAAGATTTATGGCCAAAGTTGGAGGATCAAAGGAATGGCCCAATCATTAACTGTACTGAATATTTCAAAATAGATTTCCTTACCGTATTCTCGACTCTAATTTAGTACACTGATATACAGTGGTATCTGAAGAGTCTTAATGGTTCAATAAGATTACAAGCTCGTTTCCCAAATTGTGTAGCAAGTTCTACATCTTGTACTAAATCACGATGTATTGGAAAAAGCCACCGTGTTTGGTTTCACACAATACTAAACAATGAAAATAATTTACAAAAATCACCGTGGTTAGGTTTGCCCATCAATTGTTAAGGAAATTAGCAGCAATTGCAGTCAGGGCAAAAGGAAACGATGCCTTATTTTAAATTCTGGAATTGTTAGAAGGTTAGCATTGACAGGTTGTTTCTTGCTGTACCTTTCTGTACGCAGCGTTTTGATGCAAACTTTTAATACTTTTTTGAACATAAGCAAGCTCAAAGTCAGTTCAAAGGGGAGAAAATCATTAGAAATGACAGAGGAACTTTTGATAAATCATTGATACCTTTCAGAGTGTATTGAATTAGCTTTGTGTGTTGCTACAACAATACGGTACTGTATTATCTGCTTTTTCCTGGAAAGGTTTCTTGGTCTCTTTAGCAGAAGAATGGTTAAGTGTGGGAAGGATGCTTCAGTGTTTGGAATGACTTCATATCTTAAAAGCAAACCTAGCTCAGAATTCAGTTCAAACTAGAATCAATTCCTAGAATAGCAGATTTGTACCCCATCAAAAATGTGTGTTTCTTATGCACTCTTATGAGTATATACACTGCTCAAAAAAATAAAGGGAACACAAGCAGAAGACATCCGAGATCTGAATGAATGAAATAGCCTTATTAAATACTTTGTTCGTTACATACAGTAGTTTTGTGTTCCCTTTAGTTGTTTGAGCAGTGTATAAACTACTGTATGTAAAGAACAAAGTATTTTATAAGGCTATTTCATTCATTCAGATCTCGGATGTCTTCTGCTTGTGTTCCCTTTATTTTTTTGAGCAGTATATTTTAATTTCCCAAATCTATCAGAATTTTTCACTAATATGGATTAGTTTTATTGAAGACTATAATTTTACTGGTGGTTTATAGTAGGTTGATCATAGTTTTCAATATTCAGTCTTAGTTTATAGTAGTGATTTTCAAACTTGGCCTCTTTAAGATGTGTGGACTTCAACTTCCAGAAGGCTGGCTGGGGAATTCTGGGTTTAGAGGTTAATAGTGACTTTTTTTTTTACTGTTAACCAATTGGATATGTTCATTTACTTAAAGCTATATTATACTAGAAAATGATAGCCTCCAGATCCAAATCCCCTTATCCATTCATCTATATTTTACCTTTTAAAAAACTTTTTTCTTTACCCTTCTTGTCTTCTTTTTATACATTTTCTTTTAACGTTCAATAAAAATACAAAAGGAAACAGGAAAAAAAATGAACGGAGGGAACATTCTTCAGTGTTCAAGTGGTTGAGCTATAATCAGCAGTCCAGAACAAGGTCACATGCCTTTACGTTTGATATAGAAATACTTTTGTTATAGACAGGAAGGATTTTAAACAGGTTATGTTTCTGATCAGGTAACTGTCAGTCTTAGTTCAGCTCCATCTGAGAAATTTAATTTCTGCAGTGGTGGGAAAAAGATTCACTTGGGCAGGCGTTGAAATAACAGGAGAAGTGCAGGAATAAAAATTCAAAATGAGAGGAACGAGAAGGAAGAAAATACAGGTAGTCCTTGACATACAACAGTTCATTTAGTGACCATCCAAAGTTACAACACTGGGAAAAAAAGACTTATCACCATTTTTCACATGACCATCGAAGTACCCCCCCATGGTCATGTGATCAAAATTCAGATGCTTGGCAACTGACTCATAGTTATGACGGTTGCAGTGTCCCAGGATTATGTTTTGTGAGCTTCTGACAAGCGAAGTCAATGGGGGAAGCCTGATTCACTTAACAACCGGGTTACTCACTTACCAACTGCAGTGATTCACTTAACTACTGCACCAAGAAAGGTCATAAAATGGGGCAAAACTCACTTAAGAAATGTCTCACTTAGCAGAAATGTTGGGCTCAATTGTGGTCATAAATCGAGGACAATCTATAAATGGGTTCTTTCCTAAAACTCTCGATGGGCTTAAAAAAACCCAGGGGGAATGAAAGGAAGCCTTCTTCCTTAAAGCTACTTTAGCAAGAATATTCTTCTAGAACGGGACAAAATGTAACAGCGAAAATACAGAGGAATATACACGATGCTCACAACTCATTGAAAATCACAGAAAAAACTACATCATGGTTTATGGTGAGGTGTAAACATGGTCCCTGCCATTTCAAGTATCCACCACATATTTCAGGAGGCAAAAGTACTGTATGTCTCCAGATTCATAAATCAGTGAATTCATGACATGCTTGCTGGAGAAAATCGAGTAAATAGTTCAACTTGTTCTTTACCGTAATTGTGTTTGCAGATAACAGTGGTTTGTTGGGATTTGTTTTACCCTGTGTTTTGCAGATTGGTGAATGTTTCCGCTGTCTTAAGACATTTCCTTCCATCGCTGACTTTCAGATTTTACCCTGCACTTCTGTCTTGGTTATAATTCAAAGCCATTCAAGGTTGGTTGGTTTCGTTCTTGCAGAATTAAGGTTCCCTCCTTAAGCTCTGCGTTTAAATAGCTTGTGCAAATCCTTTGTGGGGATGAGCAGAATGTACCAAAAGTGTGTTTTAATTCACATTCTCCAGTTGATTAACAGACTTGGGTTGAATGAGTTGCCATGAAATACACCTTCTTTTCAAGCTACTTAGGAACTGGGGAGGGGAGAAAGATTTGGGGGAGGTCTAAAAGCTGTGAAAGCCATATAGGGATGCGGTGGCTCAGTGGCTAAGACGCTGAGCTTGTCGATCAAAAGGTCGGCAGTTCAGCGGTTCGAATCCCTAGTGCTGTGTAATGGGGTGAGCTCCCGTTACTTGTCCCAGCTTCTGCCAACCTAGCGGTTCGAAAGCACATAAAAAATGCAAGTAGAAAAATAGGGGAAGGTAACAGCGTTCCGTGCGCCTTCGGTATTTAGTCATGCCGGCCACATGATCACGGAGACGCCTTCGGACAGTGCTGGCTCTTCGGCTTTGAAACAGAGATGAGCACCGCCCCCTAGAGTCGGGAACGACTAGCACATATGTGCGAGGGAAACCTTTACCTTTACAAGCCATGAAAGATATACAACCGTAAAAAGCATTTAAAAAGAAAATAAAAATAAAAGAAATCTGTGTTGGATCAGATGGATTTGTTCAAGGTTTCTCTCTCTGTGGAGGTGGGGAGCTAACTAACATTTGCAGGGGGTTAGAAAGCAAGCACTGGAGACATCTAAAGTGTAGTCGGTTTGATTGAATTTTTTTCATTGCAGGCTCCTAAGCTTCAGCAAGACAGCTTTAAAACAAAACCGGATTTTTGGAGCTTCAGATGTTCAAAAGAGCATCTCCAAAACAAACCTAAGGAGAACTAAGGAGAAATTTCCTGACACCAAGAACAGTTAATCAATGGAACAGTTTGTCTCCTTGAGTTGAGGGTGCTCCATCACTGGAAGTTTTCAGAAATAGACTAGATAACCATTTGACCAGGATGGTATAAGTTCTTCTGCCTTGAGCAGATGTTCTGCCCCAGCTACAGACCCCAAAGAACGCAACTCTATACAAAGCTTATTTTACTCAAATAACTTAAGTCTTTATCATTCAAAGGCTGTGAATGAACTGTCTTAACAGCCTACCAGAATTCTAAGATAAGGTAATCATAGTCTTACTAGAGTTGGCAGAAAGCCCAGAAACAATTTTGCAGAAAATCCAGACGCGAAGGAGAGTGAACTAAAGTTGTTCTCTACAGCTTGTTGCAAATGGCGTTCCTCCTTAAATAGGCTAAGGGAGTGGCCAATTAGCCCCAAGCCTTACTCTTGAGGAGACCTCCTCCTGAGGAGCCACTCCTGCCTTTTGGCAGCTCTGCGCGCCCGTGCATTGAGAAGAGGCTCCTCCTCTTCTTCCTCTTCACTTAAAGGAGCTTCTGGAGGTTCTGAAGGCCCTGGCTGAATCCCCGCCTCTGGCACCACATCTTCTCCAGCCTCCTCACTGTCCGACTCGAGCGCCAGCTGCACAGGTTGCTCGTGCAGCACCACACCAGCCTCCTCGTTGTCGGAATCGGCTACAATCTGCACAGGCCACTGACGGGCCACAACAACAAGGGGGCTCAATGAGAAAGTCAATCAATCAATCAATCAGAATAGAGTTGGAAGGGACCTTGGAGGTCTTCTAGTCCGACCCCCTGCTCAAGCAGAAAACCCTATACCACTCCAGACAAGTGGCTGTCCAGTCTCTTCTTAAAAAACCCCAGTGATGGAGCACCCACAACTTCTGAAGAGAAACCATTCCACTGATTAATTGTCCTCCCTGTTAGGAAGTTTCTCCTTAATTCCAGGTTGCTTCTCTCCTTGATTAGTTTCCACCCATTGTTTCTTACCTTGCATTCTGGTGCTTTGGAAAATAAATTGACTTCCCTTCTTCTTCTTTTGACAGCCCCTCCAAATACTAGAATACAAAGACCTCTGGCGTCCCTTTCAGCCCTATGATTCTGTGTTCATTTCTGAATATATAATCATAGACTAATAGGGGTGGAAAGGACCTTGGAAGCCTGCTAGTCTAACCCCTTGGTCAAGGCAGGAGACCTTATGTCATCCTGGACCAAATGTTATCCAGTCCATTCTTGAAAACCCCCTTAAACATCCTGAAAGTTGATGCTGCAAACTCCATGACTCATGGAGCTGTAATCTTGGGGAAATCCATGACATGCAACTCCTGTTATGATGTAGCTCCTCTGAAATGTTAATTTATTTTTAAAGTTTGCATCGTGCCGTCCTGCTTGCAGTTGTGGGAATCAGACTTGGCATGTATCCATGGGCTTCAGTATTTCAGTTTCTGTTACTGCCTCCGTTTTAATTTTGTAGCTAGAAGGAAAAATGTAGGTGGTCTTATAACTTGAGCTATAGAAGGAGAGAACTGTTTCTCAACCTTGAAAACTTTTTAAGGTGGGTGGACTTCAGCTCCCAGAATTCCTTAGCCAGAAATCAGGAGTATGGTCGTACCTTTCTCGACTAACAAATTTGGTTGAAAGGCAGAGCTTTTGTCATGAAAGTTTATGCCTTTTAATAAAACTTGTTACCTGGAAAAAAAAGATTGCCCTCAAACTCTTTGGATTTTTAATTCCACGTTGTTGGGTTAAAGCATAGATCAGAATACTTCCCATTTTAAAACTTCCGCATTTCGTCTCTGCCTGCATCACTTCTAAATATTTCTCACTGCTTTTAAAGCAAAACATTTTGGAGAGCAAGCATAATAGAACGACAGGTTTAGAAAGATTTATCCTGAAGGAGTCTTTTGCTTCTTCTCTGTATCTTCTCCGATGCTGAATTGTTCATCTGAAATGCTTTCTCTGTGTATTTCAGGTCTTCCTTACCTTGGAATTTGTCACGATCATGGGAGAGATTAAAATCTCTCCAGACTATAGCTGGTTCAGGAGTACTGTGCCTCTCAAAAAGGTAGGTGCAGATTAATTTCTCTCTCTGCTCAAATTTAGTTCAGAAGCACTGTTTTATACATTGCAAGCATTGTAAACCTAGATGAGGTATGCTTCCACCGTTAGAATTATAATTATATTGCATATCTTTCAGACAAACAAGATTTGTTATTTGTGTTGATCTTCTGCAGTCTGCTTGAGGGATGCATTTCTCCTCCAGCCTTGTTTTTTGTTGAGTGGCTTCTATATCTATATATCTCTAACTCACTCTCACTCTCCCCCCCCTCTCTGTCTCTGTCTCTGTCTATAACTATCTCTATATCTATCTATCTATCTATCTATCTATCTATCTATCTATCTATCTATCTATCTATCTATCTATCTATCTATCTCTTTTTATCTATCTTTCTTTCTATATCAGTATCACCTCTCAATACCTCCTTAATATCTACCTCATATCTATTTATCTATCTATCTATCTATCTATCTATCTATCTATCTATCTATCTATCTATCTATCTATCTATCTATTAGATAGATAGATAGATAAATAGATAGATATGAGGTAGATATTAAGGAGGTATTGAGTATGTCTGTCTATCTTTTTCTATCTTTCTTTCTATATCAGTATCACCTCTCAATACCTCCTTAATATCTACATTCTATCTATCTACCTATCTACCGACCGACCTACCTATTGATTAGCCTAAAGGCCATATCAACGTACAGGTTCAAACACATATTACAATAAAACTCTGAACAAACAATTTAAAGTGAGAGTAGGGTAAAATACAATCGTTATAGGCTAAAATACAATAATGTAATACATAAACATGTAAAATAGAATAAAATGACATAAAATTATATTTCTTTATCACCCCTGCAATCTACCCCAATCAGGCCCTCATATGCCGATCTCAGTCGGACTATTTTAGTCAGAAATTGTGCTGTATTAAATGTCGTTTTCAGATTCTGTCCACACGGTACGTTGCTTTAACATGGGCCTCCCACTGGGCATACGTTTCATATGTGAATCAAAATACTTATCTGTCACTCTCTTATATATACAGCAATCGAATAATATATGAGTCAGATCTTGTACCTCTTCAATTCCACTGATACATGTATGTTCATTGTTTGGGATAGAATGGAATCTCCCAAATCTAACTGTTGTATCAAGCTATTCAAATCTTGCTCGGGTAAATGCCTCCCTGAGATGTTTTGGCAATTGTGATTTTAAATAGTTGTGCAGAGAAATTCACAACTGCTAGCTGTATCGTTTAATGGCTGGCTTTGGAGAGAACTGTGCCACTTAGACGTTGTTGTGACCTAGGCCCATGTACTTATTACCAGACACAATCAGTCTTTTATCTTCTTTGGCACCCTGCCAAAGGCTTTTCTTGGCAAAGCCCCACGAAGTTCAGAAACAAGAGACGCCGACAAGAAACAAATGCAGCAACGTTGCTTTCCTACAAAGAGCCCAAGAGCCTTTGCTGCTCTTTTAAGCCTTCTCGGAGGGACCAATCATCTCCTGGCCTTACTCCCGAGTCGTCCTTTTTGCTTTAGCTGCTCTTGCCTTCTGGCAGCTCTTCTCATGTGTGCACTAGGAACAGGCTCCTCCTGTTCCTTTACCTCTCTGCTATCCACCTCTGGAGGCTCTGGAGTCTGCGCATTGCTCCCAGATGGCCCTGGCCCCCATCTCTGCCTTTGATGCAGAGCCCTCATCCGGGCCTTCCCCAGACTCCAGAATGGGCTCATTGTCCTTCCCAGCCTCCTCATGTCCGACTCTGCAGGCTTCTAGTGGACCACAACAGACGTTTTGCCTAACTCCCATGTAACACCGCTCCTGCGCGAGCTGCACTGGCTCCCGGTGGTCTTCCAGGTGCGCTTCAAGGTGCTGGTTATCACCTTTAAAGCGCTCCATGGCATCGGGCCTAGCTATCTTCAAGACCCCCTGCTGCTACCGACGACCTCCCATCGTCCCGTGCGCTCCCACAGAGAGGGGCTCCTCGGGGTGCCATTAGCCAAACAGTGCAGGCTGGTGACCCCCAGGGGGAGGGCCTTCTCTGTGGGGGCTCCCACCCTCTGGAATCAGTTGCCCCCAGAGATAAGGAGAATCCATGACCTCAGCGCCTTCCGTCGTGCCCTTAAAACCCATCTTTTCAAGCAAGCCGGGCTGGCTTAAGAAGAAATTTTTAAATGTTTTAAATGTTTTAATTGGTAGTGAGTTTTAATTGGGCCAAATTTATATATCTTTTAATTGTTTTTTAATATTTGTACTGCATGTTTTTTTAATTCTGGCTGTACACCGCCCTGAGTCCTCAGGGAGAAGGGCGGTATAGAAATTCAAAAATAAATAAATAAATAAATAAATAAATAAATAAATAAATAAATAAATAAATAAATAAATAAATAAATAAATAAAATTTAAGTAGTTTTCTGGGCTAGAAAAAAAAACCCTAAAAGGCATGATAAAAAGTTTTGTGCAATCTAGTATCGGCCCATTTGCACGGATAAATATGTGTCACCTTTTAGAACTCGCACTTAGAGAGACATGCAGGAAAGAGGAATAAACTACGCAGCAGTTTTTTTTGCAGTTCGGTGTTTCGATGGTGAGTTTAACCTCCCTCTCGCTTCACAAGAAGCCTTTGTTCCTTTACAAAATCCTTAACTTCCTCCTGATTCAGTTGTTCTTCAACCTGAATGGCAACAGGGCAATTAAATAAAAGGATCAGAGCCATTTAAAAGCACGTGGCCAACTGCTTCAGAGTGCTTTATTAAAAAAAAAAAAAGAAAGAAGAAGAAGCAAGCAATCAAGGCTGTTTGTTTTTCAGAATTTCAGAATTTCTCGGATATTAGGTCTTCAGTGCTTTTGCCTTTTATTTATTTATTTATTTATTTATTTATTTATTTATTTATTTATTGGTTCGATTTATATGCCGCCCTTCTCCGGAGACTCAGGGCGACTTACAATGCGTTAAGCAATAGCCTTCATCCTTTTGTATATACCTGTTTAGTAGGGCTTTCGCCCCCCCCCAAGCGGTGTTCTTTTTATACAAAGTCACCTTATTGCCCCCACAAACCGGGTCCTCGTTTTACCTACCTCGAAAGGATGGAAGGCTGAGTCAACCTTGAGCCTGGTGAGATTTGAACTTGCACTAATTGCAGGCAGCTGGTGTTACTTAACAGTGCTTTAGTCTGCTGCGCCACCAAGGCTCTTGAGTTTTGAGTTTCCCGTGTGGTTTACCCAGGCTAATAAACTTCTGGTTACCCCTTCTGTGTCATGCTGTAGAAACGCCATATGAGAACTGAGAGAGAGAGAGACTGACAGAAGTCAAAGTACATCTGGGTCTCTAGAATTTAGACCTGACTGACAGCCTTCTGGTGACTCTTAATTTTTGTTTTTAAGCTGGTTAATTCACATGCAATGTGTGGAAAACCTTGTAGCCTTTCCTTGCCTCTGACGGCCTACCAAAATATGAACGTGATGCTTTTTAGAACACAGCAAATGTTCTACCTCTGAATTACAGCATATGACAAATGGATGGTTTTATAGGACAGAGTGAGCTCTCACCCTTGGAAATGTGGATAAGAACTCTTGTATGTTTCAGAGAAGGGGCACGGTGGCCTAGCGGTTAAGATGCTGGGCTTAACTGGAATGCTGGTAGTTTGAGTTCCGAGTACTGTGCAATGGAGTGAGCTCCCGTTCCTTGCTCCAGCTCCTGCCCACCTAGCAGTTCGAAAGCACGCAACTGCAAGTAGATAAATAGGTACCACTTTGGTGGGAAGGTAACAGCATTCTATGCGCCTTTAGGGTATAGCCATGCTGGCTACAAGAGCCAGAGAAGTGTCTTCGGACAAGATTGGATCCCTCGGCTAAGAATTGGAGATGAGCACTGACCCCTAGAATCAGACACAACTGGACAGGGGAAATATTTACCTTTTATGTTTCAAAGAGACCACCGAAGTCTCATGTAGGTTTACATCAGAGAAGCGAAGCTTTGTGGTTGACCTACCTGGTAGGAAGAGGCTCCTACCCGGGGGTGGTGATGCTGAATTGGTGGAACAGTTTCATGTGGGTGGATCAAGCAAGAATTTAATTTCTTTCCTGTTTTTTCTGTAAAAGGGAATTTCTTTTTAGCTCATGTTACGCTTTCTGGATCACTGTCTTCTTGTCACTGTCACTGGCAGGAAATGGAAAGTCGGAGTGCAGTTGGCAGAGACTTCAGTGGCCACAAAAGGAATCAGGAGGTGTTGCAGGGGAGATATAGCAATAGCACTTAGACTTATATACCGCTTCACGGTGCTTCACAGCTCTCCCCAAGTGGTTTACAGAGTCAGCATATTGTCCCCAACAACAGTTTGGGTCCTCATTTTACCGACCTGGGAAGGATGGAAGTCTGAGTCAACCTTGAGCCGGTGAGAATCGAACTGCTGAAAACAGGCAGACAGCAGAAGTAGCCTGCAATACTGCATTCTAACCACCACACCAGCACAGCTCATCTATATACATATAGATCTAAAAATAATTTCATGTACATAGAAAATAAAGGTAAAGGTTTCCCTTGCACATATGTGCTAGTTGTTCCCAACTCTAGGGGGCGGTGCTCATCTCCGTTTCTAAGCCAAAGAGCCAGTGCTGTCCGAAGACGTCTCCGTGGTCCTGTGGTTGACATGACTAAACGCCAAAGGCGCCCGGAACGCTGTTCCCTTCCCACCAAAAGTGGTCCCTATTTTTCTACTTGCATTTTTTACGTGCTTTCTAACTGCTAGGTTGGCTGGGACAAGTAATGGGAGCTCACTCTGTTAAGTGGCACTAGGGATTCGAACCGCTGAACTGCGGACCTTTCGATCGACAAGCTCAGCGTCTTAGGCACTGAGCCACTGCGTCCCTTACATAGAAAAATATTCCCTGCCAAAGTATCATACTCTGGTACTTTGGTATTCAACTACTTTGAAACTCATCAAATTTGGTACTCAACACATTTTGATGCAGTTTGTTTGAGCCACAGTGGCACAGTGGTTAGAGTGCAGTAGTGCAGGCTACCTCTACTAGCTGCTGGCTGCCTGCAATTCGGCAGTTCAAATCTCACCAGGCTCAACGTTGAGGTCGATAAAATGACCCATATTATTGGGGGGGGGGGCCCAAAATGCTGACTCTGTAAATCGCTTAGAGAGGGCTGTAAAGCAATGTAAAGCGATATATAAGTCTAAGCGCTATTGTTATTTGGTACTCAACACACAAGGTAGAACTTGTTGTGGTCGGCTGCCTTATGACTCACTTATTTCTTAGGAGAAAAATATTGTTTAGTACTCATTGTTTTTGGTATACATCGCACCTTCTGGAACCAATTAACTATTAAGTACTGCGGTACCACTGTTTTTCAAAATGAGATCAGCTCTTTTTGTTGAGCGTTGCTTTCTGGTCCCACCAACAAATGTAAGTTCTTTTTTTCAGCATGAAACCAGGCAATTAGCCGGTGGGTTTCGGGCACACGAGCCTGATAAGCTTTTCCTGGGAGCAGTGGAGAGAGAGAGCTTAAATTTGAACTGGGCATCCGTTTCTCCCACCATGTGATTTCTCACATGCTCTATCAAATGCTGTTCTCCGTCTCCAAAGATCTGTTAAACGGTTTGTTTTCTGAATGTCAACCAAGGCATTCAAAGGAAAAGGAGGAAGAGAATATTTCCCTTGTTTCTGCGCAACCTTTTTATCCAGGAAATCCTGCAGTATAACAAATATTTAGTCTGTTATTATGTTGTGTAAGTGGCAAGGATTGCCTTTACAACCATCAGAAAAAAAATTGTAATAACTGTTCTGAGCTTGATATTGTCTCGAGTTGTGTGCAGCTCCCGAGATGCTCAGCAAAGGCGCGTGTTGGCTGGGAATTCTGGGAACGGGAGTCCTAGCATACTTGCACCTGCTAAACTCCTGGATACTAGGTGCATTAAGGATGCTAGTTTTGGGGTGTCTTCTACCAGAGATTGCGGGACGTCGACGCTATTTGTTCTTTTGCTGTGATTGCATAAAACAAAACCATACTATTTTTGCCAAAGGATGTGTCTGTAGGAATTTTCTGGCAAGTGCATTATCTTCTAGAGTTGTGTTTTCCTTGAATCCCTCCTGGTTTAATTAATTGATTATGGACATTCTTGGTTGTATATCATGCACTGTAAATATTTATTTATACCTCCTATTTTTTTAACAGCCCGTCCCAGAGATGGGCTCTGGGTGGTATACAATGTCAATATCTAAATAAGTAAATAAATACATCTTATACATTAAAAATAGAAGGATGCTAGTTGCCATTGTTTTAAGAAGACTCCTATGAAGATATTTGCAGTTATGTTGCAGTATCTCAGTGGTGTATATTTATGAAATGTCTCCAGACAACAGAAACATGTTTTCATTTAAAAAAAACATTTATTTACTTTCAGGTAAAAAGTAGCCCCTTGAACCATGGTGTAATCATGTATGCATTTGTTGGAGAAGAAGTCATTATCCTCAATAAACATACATACATTAAAAAAAAAATAAGAAAAGAAATAATCCACGGAAATTTGAAAACAATTGTTAAGTTTTTAGGGTACTGCAATACTTGCTTAAATAAAAGTAAACTTCTAAATCCTCTTTTTTCAGACTAGAGCAGACTTTACAGGTAACATTTTGCTTGGATTTTAGGCAAAATATCTGAACTGTAGATCTATAGCTCAACAATATAAGAAAGGGGTTGGCTTCTATTTTGCTGTACCTGTTCAAACAGTCACTCGCCGGAACATTTTAATTTATCCCGCATTGAGCGAGATAAGGACATGCACAGGTTTCCAGAGAAATGACATCTAACAGCTAATAGTTTGGCATAATAATGAAAAGGTTAATGAAATACAGGACTTCAACCCATTTGCACCAAAAAGGTCTTTAAGTATTCTGTGCTCATTTAACCTGCAGTCTGAACATCTGCAAAAAAAATTTTTTTGGTTTCGTTTCCAGAATCTTTGACGTTGATTTGTATATCCTGTCTGAGAAATAGTCACATTTCTCTTTATATTTCTCAGTTGACAGAATCTCGGGAAACAGATCTAAAGTGAAGGGCAAACCCCATGTGGGCCACATGATCTTCATATGATCGGCCTCCGTTTAGAGTAACCCTCCTTTGTTTGTTCTCGGCTAATAACTCTTAATTCAGAGATGAGGAAACCTGGATTTGGGATTTGTATTTAGCAGTAAGCTAACTATGGAGCAAGATCTGATTCAGTCTAGCCAGTTAAGCAAATACTTGTCTTTGCACGACAAAAGGCGCATTTGCGTTGCTATTTACCTCCGTATCTTTCTTGGCAGCTGCTTCTAATTTATACTTGGCCATTTTTTCATTGACTCACTTTGTAGAGGAGTTCATTTTGATCCAGAGAAGAGCAAGAAAGATGATTAAGGGATTAGAGGCTAAAAATATGATGAAGAACGCTTGCAGGAATTGGGTATGTCTAGTTTAATGAAAAGAAGGACAGGAGTGTTCCAATATTTGAGGGGTTGCCACAAAGAAGTGGGGGGGGGGTCTATTCTCCAAAGAACCTGAAGGCAGGAGAAGAAGCAATGGATGGAAAGTAATCAAGGAGAGAAGCAACCTAGAACTTAGGAGACATTTCCTGACAGTGAGGATAATGAATCCGTGCAGTGGTGGGTTCCTCCCGGTTCGGCCGGTTCTCCTGAGCCGGTAGCGGTGACGATATGACGTCACTGAACCGGTTCTGCCCCCCCAGCTGGTCTTCAGGTCTCTACTGCGCATGCGCAGGGAGTGGGGCGTTTGCAGGGGGGCCACCTGCACATGTGTGGGGGGAGGGGACACATGCACAGGGGATGCATGTGCATTGCATTTTGGGGGTTAGGCACATTTGTGCGTGTGCGCTTTGGGCACTCGGTCTGGAAAAGGTTAGTCATCATTGTTATAGGCAATCCTCGACTTATAAACATTTGTTTAGTGACTATTGGAAATTATAACGGCACTGAAAAAAAGTGACTTATGACCATTTTTCACACTTACGACAGTTGAAGCCTCTCCGTGGTCACATGATCAAAATTCGGAAGCTCGGCAACTGGCATGTATTTATGGAACGTTTAAGCGTCCTGGGTCGATTGATTACCTTAAGTGCCTTTTTTTTTGTTTTCATCTTCAGAAACAATGTAAATTGGGCTGCCATGGCTCAGTGGCTAAGACGCTGAACTTGTAGATCAAAAGGTTGGCAGTTCAGCGGTTCGAATCCCTAGTGCTGCATAACGGGGTGAGCTCCTGTGACTTGTCCCAGCTTCTGCCAACCTAGCAGTTCGAAAGCACATAAAAAATGCAAGTAGAAAAATAGGGACCACCTTTGGTGGGAAGGGAACAGCATTCCATGCACCTTTGGCGTTGAGTCATGGCAGCCACATGGCCACGGAGACGTCTTCGGACAGCGCTGGCTCTTCGGCTTTGAAACGGAGATGAGCATCGCCCCCTAGAGTCAGGAACGACTAACACATATGTGTGAGGGGAACCTTTCCCTTTATTGCTCCAACTCAATTGGCAATATATGTTTTGTGAATTTTTACGAGTGGGGCACATTTGTCGAATTGCTCTCGCGTGGCTACTGAGGATGAAAATGAACTTTCTGCTTGTTTTTCTGCCGAAGCGGTTTGAGGTTGAGAACAAATGTCCATTGAGCCGTGGAACTTCCTTGTTTAATGGAAGGGAAGTCGGCCGTTTCTGATCTACCCTGGAGGGTGAAACCTTCTTGTGCTTTTAGACTTATGATTTGCCAGTGACAAGCAGCAGTTGGGCAGCTGGGAAAAAAAGTGGATTACTATTTCAAGCTTGCTTGTTTCTTAATACCGTCGCTTTCAAAGTGGAACGGTTTTGCCGTTCATGTGATGATCACCCATTTCCAAGAATAAGCGGAAGTGTAGCTCCGATTGGTTACATTAGTTGTTGTTGTTGTTGTTGTTGTTGAATTGTAAGCATGTTAGAAAAAATAGAACACTTGAGTGTGAAAAACAATGCAGGATAAAGGAAACTTGATATGTCATTGTGGCCAGATGCAAGGAGGTCAATAAATCCTTAAAACACCGTTGCAAACCCACCGTTGCAAGCACATTGTAGGTCGTAATAATTTAATATTTCGTGTCTTGTTGCTACAGAAGAGATAATGAGATGCTGTCTAGACAGTGGATTGCTCTTAGGATTGGCAAGTTGGTGCGACCTGAATGGGCAAAGTTGTGATTTTCAGTTACAAAAGCGGTTGATTTTTATTTCACAACTTCACTGTTTCCTCCAGGTTAGAAGGAAGTGAAAAGTGTCCACTGCCGTTTTGTGTGTGTGTGTGTGTGTGTGTGTGTGTGTGTGTGTGTTTCTGAAAAAGATGAACAGCCTCTTCCCCAAATAATTTACCATATTTTTCGGAGTATAAGACGCACCTTTTTCCCCCCTAAAAGAGGGTGAAAATTTAGGTGTGTCTTATACACCGAATGTAGCCCTGCCCACCCACTGGCCCCCACCCTTTGGCCTCTGCCTCCCAGAAATTTACCTCCTTGCAGCAAGCAGCAAGAAGAAACAGCTCCTTTCAGCTTCAGCCCAGCCTAATTAGCACAAGTTGATTGGATTGGCCTCCCGACTCTCAGCTGATTTGCTCTCAGCTGTTTTGCTCAGGGCTCTGCTTCTTGCTGCAAAGAGGTAAATTGCTGGAGCAGATTTTTTTTTCCTTGTGCTAATCAAGCTATGCTGAAAATGAAAGTAAAGCAGGCTGTTTGCTGCAAGGAGACAAAATTGATGGGAGGCAGATTTCTTTTTCTTCTTTTCCTCACCAAAAAAGATAGGTGCGTCTTATAGTCTGGTGAGTCTTATACTCCGAAAAATACGGTAATTTTAAAACAGGAGGGTTGTTTTAGATTCATCAAGAGGATGATAATAGAAGCAAACAAGATTCTTTTTTTTGTCTAATTTCCTTTGGGAAGCAAGTGGGAGAAATTAAATGAAGGTTCTCTTACCCTTAGCAAAATATAGCAATGCTGATGTGAACCGAATGGAGTCTCTTTGGAACCTCTCTCTGAATGGAGACATTCCTGTCTCGTAGGAGTTCAGGTAGTTCTCGACGTACGACCACAATTGAGCTCAACATTTATTATATCAAATGACACAGTTGTTAAGTGAGGTTTGCCCCATTTTACGACCTTTCTTGCCGCCGTTGTTAACTGAATCACTGCAGTTGTTAAGTTAGTCACAAGGTTGTTAAGTGAATCTGGGCTTCCCCATTGACTTCGCTTGTCAGAAGGTCGCAACAGGGGATAACGTGACCCTGGGACACCGCAACCATCGTAAATATGAGTCAGTAGCCTGAATTTTGATCACCTGATCCTGGAGATGCTGCCATGGTTGTAAGTGTGAAAAACGGTCATAAGTCACTTTTGTACAGTGCCGTTGTAACTTTTGAACGGTCACTAAACGAACTGCTGTAAGTCAAGGACTACCTGTTCTGTCATTCTTATCCTTGGGTCTTCAGTTTTTATTCAACTGCCACTCCCATGTGCTTGGCCATACCAGCTGGGAAGGATGGCCCAGCCTGTCCATCAGGCAAATATTTGTCAGAATAAGTTGGGCAATCTTTGACGGCAAAATGCGGTCAGTTTATTAAAAGAGAAATATAATGAAGATATTCACAAGAAGTACCATATTTTTCGGAGTATAAGACGTACCTTCCCCCCCCCCAAAAAGGGTGAAAATCTGGGTGCGTTTTATACTCTGAATGTAGCCCCGCCCAGCTTCTCAAACGGAGGTTTCAGAGGCTGAAAAAAGCATCAGAAACGAAGTGTCAACTTGCAAAGCTTTCAAGTTGCCATGAGCTGGAGGGAGGGAGAACTGATAGAGCTGATTGATTTCCCTAACTGAAGTGCATTCCATACATTCTTCCTGACCGCAATCAGAAGGAGGGTGTTGGATTTCACAGCCAGCCAAAGTGGTTAATTGGAGAATGTGATTTATGACATGGCCAGAGAGGAGGGGAGAGACAGGGTCATACGGGAACGTAAATCTACGTGGGATTAGTTCTAACTGCATTCGAATATTGCCGAAATGGTGCTCCTAATAAATGACTGTATTTCTTTTGAAGTTTGGCTCATGGCTCATGAATTAATTAGGGCATCTTTCGGAAACTTCACAGGAAGCTTCAGAAAAGACGCCCCCAAACAGAGCTTCAGAAAAAAAAACTCCACTCTGTTTCTGGCTTCTTAAACCCCTGACAGTCTTCAGTTGTACTTGCCAAGGGTCACGACCGCTAAGGAATCACTTTTTGGTCCTCTCTCATGTCTGTTTTGCAGATCATTGTAGATGACGACGACAGTAAGATCTGGTCGCTCTACGACGCAGGACCCAGGAACATCCGATGCCCCCTCATATTTCTCCCACCCGTCAGCGGAACGGCGGACGTCTTCTTCCAACAGATTCTAGCCCTCTCTGGATGGGGCTACAGAGTCATTGCTGTGAGTGTCTTCGGACCATCCTGCGTTTCGTTTCTTGAACTTGCCTTCAAGGCAGGGGTAGAGGCTTGGAAGTGATGCCTCTCCTCCAAGTTTATCAGCTGAAAATAGTTCGAAGTTGCAATTGAATTTCTGTAATGGTACACTGCATCTTTTCCTCTGTTTTTCTTTTCTTTTTTTTAACATTTTAGCTACAGTATCCAGTTTATTGGGAGATCTTTGAATTCTGCGATGGATTCCGGAAGCTATTAGATCATCTACAACTGGATAAAGTTAGTGCTTACAATAAAATGTTAGGTAAAAAGCCTAGAGTTTATTCATGTTCATTGGCTCAACCGAGAGAGAAGCTCCTTAGTCCGTACTGAGTCACTAGTAGATTAATTTTAGGTGTTTGTTTCCTTACAAGATTTCTAAACAGCCCCTGGCTAGGTGACGTACAGAGTCAGACACAAATATTAAGAACAGTAGGATCGAAAGCAATAAAAAATATTAAATAATAATAATAATAATAATAATAATAATAATAATAATAATAATAATAATAATAATAATAATATTGAGAAACTCAATATTATGAATGAGAAACTCAAGATCTTGTGGGACTTTAGGATTCAGACTGACAGGCACTTGGTTCACAACACACCTGACATAACAATAGTTGAAAAGAAAAAAGTATGGTTCATTGACATTGCAATACCTGGTGATGCACGAATTGAAGATAAGCAGCAAGAAAAAATCACAAAGTACCGGGACTTACAAATTGAAGTTGAGCGACTGTGGAAAAAGAAATCGTGTGTTGTCCCGATTGTAATTGGAGCCCTTGGAGCAATACCCAAAGGGCTACCCCGCTATTTAGAAATTCTAAATTTGCCGGACTTGAACATTTTGACTCTACAAAAAACCACCTTACTCGGAACAGCTTACATCCTCCGACGATACCTTAACAGTTCCTAGGTCCTTGGTTAGGACTCCAGCTGCTGAGCTATTAACCAGCCTCAAAGGCTGTGAATGTCACTAAAGATTAAATAATAATAATAATAATAATAATAATAATAATAATAATAATAATAATAATAATAATAATAATAATAATAATAATAATAATAATAATATTTCTATACTGCCCCTCTCCCGAAGGACTCGGGGCAGTGTACAGCCTATTAAAACAAAAAATATACAAATATCCAAATATAAGAATCTGTGATTCTTAACTTTCGGGCCAAAATTTATATATATTTTTAAATGTTTTAATATTTGTATTCTATGTTTTTTATCTTGGCTGTACACCGCCCTGAGTCCTCAGGGAGAAGGGCGGTATATAAATTGGAAGTTAAATTAAATTAAATTAAATTAAAATTATTAAAAATATTACACAATTTTAGCCCAGATTAAAACCCCCAATTTAAAACTCCCAGTTTAAAATAATTACATAGTTAGCCCTGCCTGGCGAAGCAGTAGGGTCTTAAGGGCACAGCGAAACACACGGAGGTCGGAGATCTTGCATATTTCCGGGGGCAGTTCGTTCCAAAGGGCAGGAGCTCCCACAGAGAAGGCTCTCCCCCTGGATGTCGCCAGCCAACATTGCTTGGCCGACGGCACCTTGAGGAGACCCTCTCTGTGTGAGCGGACTGGCCAGTGGGAGGCTATTGGTGGCAGAAGTGGTCTGGCAAGTACCCGGGTCCTAGGCCATGGAGCGCTTTAAAGGTGGTAACTAACACCTTGAATCGCACCCGGAAGACCACTGGGAGCCAGTGCAGCTCGTGCAGGAGAGGTGTCACATGGGCGCAACGAAAGAAAACTGATGTTTGAAAAAAAGAAGTGGAACGCCTTGGAATACTTGTTCTGTCTTTCTTGTAACAGACTTAAAACCAAAGACACGTTTTATAGGGGTATGAAAACAGACACTTGCTTTCAATAGTATTTCAAGCCCAAAACAGAGCATTCCTCACCTAAAGCAGAACTATTTTGAGTGGCAAACATATCCCAAATACTGCAGCCGCCTGCCTTGTATTTGAAACGGGGTTTTAAATTTAAGATGCTTTCATTCAAAACATTTTACCTGCCGAGTGGTGGGTTTCAGTTTTTTTTACTAGCGGTTCTGTGGGTGTGGCTTGGTGGGTATGGCATGGCTTGGTGGGCGTGGCTTGGATGTGGCAGGGGAAGGATACTGTAAAATCTCCATTCCCTCCCCAATCCAGGGAAAGGTTACTGCAAAATCCCCATTTCCTCCCGATCAGCTGGGACTCGGGAGGCAGAGAATAGATGGGGGCGGAGCCAGTCAGAATTTTTACTACCAGTTCTCTGAACTACTCAAAAGTTCCGCTACCGGTTCTCCAGAACTGGTCAGAACCTGCTGAAACCCACCTCTGTACCTGCCCCTAAATTGCATAGTGGTTTCACATAGCTTCTGAACTGATGCTTGCATCAATGATTTTTTTTTTTTTTTAAGAAAAGTGTACATTGACTTAAAAGGGCATTAATGTAAGATCCAGGGTTTGTTCACTGATAAAAAGGAATATATTTTCACCAAGCAGAAGTTGTTTCATTTCCGGGAAGACCATTCTGTTGGATCATAACTGATAAAACTTCAGAAAATATGAATGGAATGGGAAGAAGCGTTTTTATTGGAAACGGTTCATTTCTGCAGATGGGAGCAAGCCAATAGGAGATGGCAAAGATTATAGAATGAAAATGAGAGATTAATTGGAAAGAGCATTGCCTGACCCTTTAATCTGATCACTGAATTTGCTGTACATGGGGGGGGGGGTGTATTTCTCCCATCTTGGCCACTTTAAGACTTGTGGATTTCAACTCCCAGAATTCCCAGCCAGCCATGTTTTTCTGGAATTCTGGGACTTGAAGTTCCCAAGTCTTTAAAGTGGCCAAGGTTGGAGATCCCTGCTGTAAATGGTTTACCAGTAGGTCTGCCAGTAGGTGGGAAAGGATCTAATTTCTCAAAGGCTTGGAAACGGTAAAATGCGTTCGATAAACAGAAAAATAATCAAGGGTATTCTTCTTTCATTGCTTTTAATCTTAGGTTCACCTTTTTGGTGCTTCATTAGGAGGTTTCCTTGCTCAGAAATTTGCTGAGTACACGCACAAATCTCCCCGGGTCCAATCTTTGATTCTGTGCAACTCTTTCAGCGATACCTCGATTTTCAATCAGACATGGACAGCGAATAGGTGAGACGCCAGTCAATAAATCCGCATTTGCCTTTTTTTTTTTTTTTTAAAGAGACAAACCCAGTTAGGCAATTGTCAGAACATCCCGGCTCTGAAATTTGGAGCTAGGCCAAATGAGGGCGAGAGTCTCTTGGTGGAAGTGGGAAAGGCGGGTGGAAGCTCAGATGTGATGTTAGTACTAAGGGTTCAGATGCTGTTCCTTTTCTTCCAGGGGGTTTTGAGTTTGAAGCATTTTGCGTACTTGTCCATCTCTCCAGTGGCGAAATCCAAATTTTTTTTACTACCGGTTCTGTGGGCGTGGTGTGGCTTGGTGGGCGTGGTGTGGCTTGGTGAGCGCGGCAGGGGAAGGATACTGCAAAATCTCCATTCCCACCCCACTCCTGGGGGAAGGATATTGCAAAATCTCCATTCCCACCCCACTCCTGGGGGAAGGATGCTGCCAAATCCCCATTCCCTCCCCAGTCTGGGGCCAGCCAGAAGTGGTATTTGCCGGTTCTCCGAACTGCTCAAAATTTCCGCTACCGGTTCTCCAGAACCTGTCAGAACCTACTAGATTTCACCTCTGCATCTCTCCCATTGGGAGACGGTTCTAGGTTGTGTCCTCACTTTTGAAGGCAGAACCTTTGTTTGGGATCCACGTTCCTTGTTTTGGAATAGACCTTCACTTTCTCCAGCTCACAAAAGCAGATTTTTGGGATGGCTTCTGTTCTTCGGGAGAGCCGAGGGCCATCATGGTGAGTCGGAGAAAATCTACTCTACATGCCACATCCATAGATTCTGGTGTCCTGGAGTTTGGTTTGTGGAGTTTGGTTTTGATGGTTTTGTTGTGGCCCGCCAGTGGCCAGCAGAGCTGGTAGCAGATTCGGACAGTGAGGAGGTCGGGGAGGAACATGGGCCAGTCCTGGAGTCTGGGGAAGGTTCTGATGAGGGCTCTGCGTCGGAGGCAGAGAGGGGGACAGAGCCGTATGCCAGTTATCAGCTGCCTTTAAAATTCGAAGTTACGGAGTAAAAAAGCTTTGTTACCCAACATTAAGTATGGTAGTCATTAACACTTGAAATGCCCAATACTAGCCTAAACTCTAGCAACCTTCTATGTAGGATGCCTTTGTCTACAATAATGGATAGGATAATTTAATAGTCATCTGGGAATTGTTAGAAGATGGACAGATCAGCCTTACTAGCATTGTGAAATCAGGTAAGCAGAGGCTGTGTGCAAAGAGATTCTTTTAATGTGTAACTTGATAGTGCAGGGCTTCTCCTGAACTTGGTGCCCTAACTTACCTTTATATTCCTCTCTCTTTCCAGCTTCTGGTTGTTGCCTGCCTTCATGTTGAAGAAAATCGTCCTTGGGAATTTTGCCTCTGGTCCCGTAGATCCTGAAATGGCTGACGGAATTGATTTCATGGTGGATAGGGTAAAGATCCATAACAGTCAAGTTGGTTGCTTGATGGTGTTCTGAAGTTTGTCCAGGAAATAGCAAAATACTGGGTGTTTTGAATTGTCTTTTCTTTTCCTTTTTTCTGTTCAGTGAGGTGTGTGTGTGTGTGCGCGCGCACGCAGGTAGTCCTCAACTTACAACAGTTCTGTCAAGGTTCCTACTGATGGAACCCAACCCAACAAGCACTATCGAAATGATCCGATCTCTTAATGCAAAACTTTATTGAGTACATCATTTTGACACAGAATGAAAGGAAAACCAACTCTGGCTAATTCCCGCGCAATTCAATATATAAGATGCACTGGAGTATAAGACGCATCTTAGTTTTTGGGGAGGGAAATAAGAAAAAAGCTGATTGGCAGGTGGATCGGCCTCCCGGAATACCCCCAATCAGCTGTTCCCAGAGGTGAATTTTAGCAACAGGTTCGTTGGTTGTGAGCTCTGTGCCTTGCTTTTTTTTCTGCCTCTGAAACTTCTGAAACACAGCTTTAGAAAAAAGCCTCTCAAGTTCTGTTTCAGAGGCTTTTTTTCTGAAGCTTCTTTCAGAGGCTTTTTTTCTGAAGCTCTGTTTCAGAGGCTTTTTTCTGAAGCTTCGTTTCTGAGGCTTTTTTTCTGAAGCTTCTTTCAGAGGCTTTTTTCTGAAGCTGTTTGGAGGCCTTTTTTTTTGAAGCTCTGTTTCAGAGGCTTTTTTCTGAAGCTTCATTTCTGAGGCTTTTTTTCTGAAGCTTCTTTCAGAGGCTTTTTTCAGTCTCTGAAATCTCTGTGTGAGAGGCTGGGTGGGGCTACATTCGGAGTATAAGACGCACCCAGATTTTCATCCTCTTGTTTGGTCTTATACTCCAAAAAATACGGTAATTAAAGTATAGAGTCCTCCCTCCCTCAAATTAGTGCAGGTCACATTGTCCAATTAAGTGTCAAAGTATGATGGTGAGAAGATGTCTGGAAGCTCTGGCAAACGCCTGCTGAAGTGACCTTGGTTCTCAGGGCTAAGTGCTTGATGGTTACAATCCAATTCCCCTTTCCCTCGCCCCCATAATTTGTTGGCAAGCTGAGAAGCAATAAATGTGAAAGCAGCATGAGTAAGTTTCAAATCTTGACAAATTCATTTAATGACCGTTTTGACGATACAACAGCACTGGAAAAAAGTGACTTATTGTTGTGGCCCATCAGCAGCCTGTGCAGCTAGTAGCTGATTCAGACAGCGAGGAGGCTGGTGTGGTGCTGTGTCAGCAGCCTGTGCAGCTGGCACTTGAGTCAGACAATGAGGAGTCTGGAGAAGATGTGGTGCCAGAGGTGGGGATTCAGCCAGGGCCTTCAGAACCTCCAGAAGCTCCCATAAGAGAAGAGGAGGAGCCTTTTCTCGATGCACGGGCGCACAGAGCTGCCAAAAGGCAGGAGTGGCTCCTCAGGAGGAGGTCTCCTCGAGAGTAAGGCTTGGGGCTAATTGGCCACTCCCTTAGCCTATTTAAGGAAGGACGACGACTGAGGCAATTTGCAGGGAACAACTTCGTTCACTCTCCTTCGCGTCTGGATCTTAGTTCTCTTATCAGTTTCCTGCAAATTGCTTCTGGGCTTTCTGCCAACCATAGTAAGATTACGATTATTTATTCTTTGGATTCTTGTAGGCTGTTAAGAAAGTTAATTAACAGCCTTTGTTTGAAAAAGACTGATTTAATTTAGTAAACTAAGGTTTGTACAGACTTTGTGTGTGCTGCGTTCTTTGGGGTCCGTAGCTGGGGCAGAACACTTATTGACCATTTTTCATAACTTAACCACCATAGCAGCTTCCCCATAGTTACATGATCAGAATCCAGATGCTTGGCCACTGGCTCATATATATGAGGGTTGCAGGTGTCCTGGGATCAGGTGATCACTTTTTTTTTGGTGACCTTCTGACAAACAAAGTCCATGGAGAAGCCAGATTCACTCAACAACCATGTTACTATCTTAATTGCTTCAGTGATTCATTTAACAACCGTGGCAAGAAAGATCGTAAAATGGGGCAAAACTCACTTAACAGAGTTTTCTCACAGAGCAATAGAAATGTTGGGCTCGATTGTGGTCGTAAATCGAGGACTACCTGTATCCAGGGATGGGCTTCAAAAATTTTAATAAGGGGTTCTTGTGCCCGGTTGCTGGGTGGGTGTGACCATGGTGGGTGTGGCCTAATCGGCCTCTTGCACCACAGGGGGGGGGGGATTTTTGCCCTCCCCGGGCTCTGGAGACTTTTTCCGAGCCTCCGGGAGGGTGAAAACGGCCTCCCCAGGCTCCGGAGGCCCTCTTCCCGAACTTCCAGTAGGCTTTTGCCCTCACTTAGCCTCCGTGCATGCCCTGCCATTACCTGCATCCAAAACAGGCCGTGTGGGGACTCCTGGGAGGGGAGGGGTGGGGTGGGCGGGGCCAGCCAGGAGTGGGATTTGGGGGTTCTTCGAACTGCACAGAATCTTAGCTAGAGGTTCTCCCGAAGCCCTGCGAACCCCCATCAGCCCACCCCTGCCTGTATGTATGTACTAGGAGACCTCCAAGATCCCTTCCAACTTTGGTATTCTGTATTCTATTTCTTGGTCGCCAGATTTCAGACCCAAATTGACAGATTTTTTTTTATTTTTTTTTTATTTTTAAACGTCTGACAGCTGGAAAGTTTGGGCCAGAGCGAACTGGCTTCAAGACTGACTCTCAATTGCCAGAATTCCTACGTTGAACCTCATAAGATCCGAGATGTCCCCGTCACCATCATGGACGTGAGCAATCTTGGGCATATTCCTATAGCCGATAAGGATGAGATGAAACTGGTTTGGCTGGTTGTTGATTTGTGGGAGTCTCCAATCCAGGAGGACCTGTGTCTATGGTGGTTATGCCGGCACCGTTTCCACCATGCCTTGGGACTTTCTGGAATAAAAGGAGAGATCTACTGCTACAGGGAAAGGCCCTGGGCTCCATGATAAGGGGTGGCAAAACTCAGGCTGATGCTGTTTTTGACTTTTAGGTATTTGATCAGAGTGCCCTGTCTACAGAAGCCAAGGAAGAGATGTATAAATTGTATCCCAATGCCAGGAGAGCTCATCTGAAAACAGGAGGAAATTTTCCGTATCTCTGCAGAAGCGCTGAAGTAAACCTTTATATCCAAGTAAGTCCTGCTTATTCGTTCGTTCGTTCGTTCGTTTGTTCGTTCGTTCGTTCGCCCATCCATCCATCCATCCATCCATCCATCCATCCATCCATCCATCCATCCATCCATCCATCCATCCAATTTACTGTATTTTTTGCTCCATAAGACATACTTTTTTGTCTCCCAAAAATGGGTGGAAATGCCTGTGCGTCTTATGGAGTGAATATTGCCGAAGCCCCGCCAATCCGCCAGCCCCCACCTGCCAGCTGTTTTTGCGTTTTTAGCCTTTATGTGTCCCGTTTTTGACCTCTGCGCATCTCATTTTTGGCCTCTGTGCGCCCCGGGATGTGTGGAAGCCAAAAATGGGGTGCATGGAGATCGAAAACGGGACATGTGAAAGCCGAAAACGGGACATGCGGAAGCTGAAAATGGGGTGCGCGGAGGCCAAAAACGGGAGTGCGTCTTATGGTCAGATGCGTCATACGGAGCAAAAAATACAATGTATGCCGCCCATCTCGCAGTTTAGGCAACTGCAACTTTTTCCTCCCTCATGGGTGACAGTAGAGTCAATGTCAATGTTTTATGGTTTAGAGGGGGAAAAAAGGAATGAATAGATTCTACTTCTGTCCATCTGTCCTATAGATACACTTGCTTCAGTTCCATGGGACCAGATATGCTGCCATTGACCCCTCCATGATCAGCGCAGAAGAACTAGAAGTCCAGAAAGCCAACCTCCAATCTAGCAACGAACAAGAACAAGCATCGTAATTGGACGATTGGCCGTTCTTTCATCTGGAGGGCCTCACCTCTTTCCTTGTTGGCAGATGTCCTACCCAATCACATCTGACCACCTTCTTGTCTTTCTCTTTTCCCACTAAACTGGTTAGAATGGTGTCCTTAAACTCAGCTGGATGGATTTCATTACCTGAAATAAGGCTACGGACGCTCGCTCCCATTTCTGTTTCACAAGCTAAGTTTGGATAATAAAAGTTAAGGATGCAACTTTGGAAGACTTGTTTAAAACAAAAACAAAACAAATGCAACTCTCAGAGACAAACTTTTGGTACCAAAGCCTTCATTACTGTGCTCTTACCGAGAATAAATCTTTTTAATATATATATATATACAAATCTATATCTCCATGCAGAGAGGGGCTACTATGAACAAATTACAGATGCCTGTAAGGTCATTTATAATTTGAATATTTAGTTTTAAACTATGTTGGAAGTGTCAATGTTGCTGTTACGTTTCTTTATATACTGTTGCCGCTTAATGACTTGAAATCAAAGGGGTTTTTTTGTAAAATTAATTTGCTATCGTACTTTGTTTTTGAATAAAATTTTAACTGGCCATGGGAAGGGCCCCAGTTATTTTGCTATTAAGAATTTGCAAGGTAATAGCTTTGCTTCATCTTTAAGATTTGGAGTTTGTAATATCCTGCCTGATCTGGAGCCTTCCAGTTAGATTAGAATTTTGCAAATTTTACAAATACAGAATTTCCAATTGTGCTCTTCATAATTCCAGGAGATTAAAATTCATTGAAAGTTGGAGATGGGTTATTGAGACCTGAAATGATTCAGGTTTTCCACGAAGTGACAGTTTTCAAGTTTTCAGGAACTACAAACAAAAACGTAAGAGGGGGGAAAAAAACCATTTATTTGAAAACCAGATGTTTCGACATTGCTTTAAAAATACAAAAACCTTAAGGACAAATTTAAGAAAAGTGTACTGTCCTGTAGATAAAACACTGTCGTATCAGCACTGGTGAGAACACTGTTTTGAAGTTGAAAGTGCATATTTGTACAGCTGGAAACGGGTGTGTGTGTGTGTGTGTGTGTGTGTGTGTGTGTGTGTGTGTGTGTGTGAATCCTGGGGCCCAGAGTCCTCTTCAGGATTTTGGGATCAGGGCAAACAATGATGGAGGCTGGAGACTGTCCCAAGCTTCTCCCCTGCAATTGGTATCATCCATCACCTGGACCGAAGTGACTTCAAAGGGCAGGAAGTGACAAAGAACAACTTCCTTTCGGCAGAGACGAGTAACCAATGCCCAAAGAAAGTGTGTAATGCACCTCCAGGCACCAATCTTAGAGCTGTATCCTCTCACCCACTGCCTTTCTGGCAGATCACAGCGTAGGCAGGCTGGTGTGTAAATCTCTTCCTCAAAGGGAAATGTCCCAAGTGTTGTGGCCCCGCCCTCTGAGCCTGTCCCATTGGAGGAAGAAAGCTCCGAGCATGAGGAAGAGGAGTCAGCCAGGCCTCCCTCTCCAGGCCCCTCCCCTCTGGCACTGTCTCAGGTGCCGGCCGAGGGAGAGGAGATTAACAGAGAGACAGGTGGCTCGGATGAGAGCGAAGGAGAAACATCATTCTTGGACGCACGCCTCCGAAGGCGTGATAAACGATTGCAGCAGCTCAGGAGGCGTGCTAGGGATTAGAACTGAGTCACTGGACCACACCCCAGAGACTATATAATAGAGGGTGGTGGCCAGTGATCCTTGTGACGAACAAAACTAACCTTGAATAGTCACTAAAGCCTCGTTCGGAACTGCTGGGAGGAATATTTATTGTTGTTGGACGTTTGGAAGCTGAGTATTTATCTTTCTGTTTTCTGTGGAAATAAAAGCACTTGGCAGACGGCGTGTATATCGCTGCCCAGTTGGAGATAGAGAGCTGGGTGTGTTCCAAGTGCTTCCTTAACCCTCGGCTGGCTGTGTTTGTGTGTGTGTGTGGACGGGGACAGATCACCAAGGCTGAAAAAGGCCAGGCTGAAGAGGCCCAGCCAAAGGCAGAGAAGCCAGCCACCTACCCTAGCTAGCTCCGTGTGCATAGTTGAGATATATAAAAATAAAAATAACATGGACCACAAAAAATGTTGGCTGAAACAGTAGAATGGTTCCCCCCTTTGCATCCCTAAGCCACCTAGCATTAAATGTCTCATGGATTGAGCCAGTGGTCGGATTCAGCTGGTTCTCTCCGGATCGCGCGAACCGGTAGCAGCGGCTGCGGAAGGCTCCGCCCACCTGCCCGGACATAATGCGCAACTACTGCACATGTGCAGAAGGCCGTGCGCATGCGCAGAGGTGGCAGAGCGAGTGGTCACATTTGGGAACCGGTAGGGAAGGTAAGTGAATCCCCCTCTGGATTGAGCCAGCTGTTCTCCCCAGATGTGGACATCCAGATTTGGAGTAATGTTCAACAAAAGGATGCGGTGAACTAAGCAGAAGTTGCCAGGTCTCCATAGAGACCTAGGCTGCTGTTGTATTAGTGAGACCTTGTGCTGTTGTTGTGTTAGTGCAACTGTAATTTTGGCTCTGTTTCCAGAAGAGAGATATCCCGTGATTGTTTACACGGCACCCTGAACCAGGTTAGTGAAAGCTAGCAGCGATAAATCCTTCCATTCTAATTGTGGTCAGATTTAACCACAGTTAAGTTTTGCTTGATGGCTCACCTTGGGTAGGCTTATGGTTCAGTTAATACAGCACATGAGATAATAACTAGGTGGAACGTCCTGTGTGAACTCAAAAAGAGTTTTCAAAACAGATCCGTTGAATCTTAAGAGGATCATTCTGCTATAATCTATGATGAGAACTGGATGTTGTGATATCTACAGCCATCAGAAATTTAGCCAAAGAAGAGCTTTCCAAAGGTGTTGGGAGGAAGCGAAAGAAAGAAAGTAACTTAGAAGCAAAAGGTGTGAGTTTCTAGGAAATTTTTGAACTGGAAAATTTTCCCATGCAAACCAGCGTGATCTCAATTAGCATATTCATCTCGATGTATCCCAAGTCTGCACAAGTACCGTATTTTTCAGAGTATAAGATGTTCCGGACTATAAGACACACCGACCTTTTTTTGGTGAGGAAAACAAGAAAAAGAAATCTGCCTCTGCCTCCCAGCAATTTTGCCTCCTTGCAGCAAACAGCAAACAGCCTGCTTTACTTTCATTTTCGTTTTCAGCATAGCTTGATTAGCGCAAGGAAAAAAAAAAAACCTGCTCCCAGCAATTTACCTTCTTTCAGCAAGCAGCAGAGGCCAGCGCAGCAATAGGCAATGGCAATCCCTGCAGCCTGAAACAGCTGAGAGTCGGGAGGCCGATCCAACAGTCAATCAACTTGTGCTAATTAGGCTGTGCTGAAGCTGAAATAGGCTGTTGCTGCACGGAGGTAAATTTCTGGGAGGCAGAGGCCAAAGGGTGGGGGCCAGTGGGTGGGCAGGGCTACATTTGGTGTATAAGACGCACCCAAATGTTCACCCCCTTTTACGGGGGAAAAAGGTGCATCTTATACTCCGAAAAATACGGTATTTGGGCGACGTTATCTGTTGTGAGGGAGAGGCATAAAATCCGCACTTCTCCATATTTTAGTAGAGTCACTTGAAAAGCAAGCATTGCACAACTTTTGAAACTCAAGATTAATCCGAAGTGGCAGAACCCTTTGGCAGAATGTTCCGACCATGTGTCTGCCTACAAAGCATGCTCTTAGGATAAGATGGGTGGGCCGATTCCATTGAACGAAACACATCTTTAAAGATAAAGATTCCCCTCACGCATATGTGCTAGTAGTTCCCGAATCTAGGGGGTGGTGCTCATCTCTGTTTCTAAGCCGAAGAACCAGCGCTGTGATGACAATTCCGTGGTCATGTGACCGGCATGATTAAACACCGAAGGCGCACGGAACGCTATTGGTCCCTATTTTTCTTCTTGCATTTTTTACGTGCTTTCAAACTGCTACGTTGGCAGAAGCTGGGACAAATAACGGGAGCTCACCCTGTTACGCGGCAGTAGGGATTTGAACCGCTGAACTGCCGACTTTTCGATCAACAAGCTCAGCGTCTTAGCCACTGAGCCACTGCGTCCCCTCAACGCATCTTTATGAACTCTTAATTTGAAAACAAGATAGCAACATGAAGAGGACAGAAACAAGTTAACTCTGGACCAAGAAGAGATTGTTAGCAACCAGAGGGATGATCGTCCTTAGAGATGCTGGTTTGCAATCTGGTGGCTGTGGTGTGAGGCGTAGCCAAGAGTTTTAGAGGCATTAGCTGTGTTACTACAATACAGAAGAACCAAGAAGCTGGGTGGATGCTGAACCCCCCCCTGTTAAATTTTTCCAATTAAGGACATGTATAAAGAGGTATAAACCTGCTTTCGTTGTGACCGTTATTCCAGATATCAAATCAATGGGATGACCGAGAATCTCCATAAACATTAAATCAATGGGATCGAATGGCAATGATAAGAACAGATAAAAATCCCTTGTAAAGTCAGCTTTAGACCTTATCTCAGACCTTCGGGGGGGGGGAGGGGGGAGAATAAAATCCGTTATGTCCCCTTTTCTCCAACTGAGGTCCTACGGATGCATTGCTGTGATTGAGAGTCTGCCCATAAGACGGTTTACGTGGACCTGACCTGGATTGGAAAGCTTGCCATTCAAGATGGCAAGAAGCCCTTGGAAATGGTGTCCCTTTGGATGCAAGTCCTGAAAGAAACCTCTGGCAGAGTCGCATGGAGTCATGTTCTGAAGCACCTCGGACCTCACATTGCTGAACACCTGCGTGAAGATGCGGGCGAATCTGCATTCGCTTGTTTCCGGATACTTTCTGTCGGAAGAGAAAACATACGGATGTGTCTAAGCTGGACTTTGGCTTGATCCAGCTGACAGCAATAGCAATAGCACTTACACTTATATACCACTTCACAGGGTGAGTGGTTTACAGAGTCAGCGTATTTCCCCCAATAATCTGGGCCCTCATTTTACCCACCTTGGAAGGGATGGAAGGCTGAGTCAACCTTGAGCCTGGTGAGATTCGATCTGCCAAATTGCAGGCAGGTGGCAGTCAGCAGAAGGAGCCTGCAGTACTGCATTCTAAGCACTGCGCCACAGCGGCTTTGATCCTGGGCTGAATCAGCCCAGTAGACCGAAGAGAAGGGCCAAGGAGTCACCATACCTGCTAAGTCGCTCCTCCCGATGCTGACCAGCCCTTCATACAATCCTTTGATTGGATTTTCTCCTGCCATGATGGTCCCATGAAGCCATATCAGCAGCATCCGATGGCCATGTTCTCGGTAGCTTTTGGTGCCTGGCGAAAAAGGAAGAACACAATTGAAGTGAGATATTGCAAGGTTATGGATTATGGATGTCATAATGATATCATGTGTCATAATATTATCATCAACAAATGACCCAAACGATGTCACTTTATGATGTACTGTAGGCAGTTTGATTGATGACATCATGATGCGCGGAACTTGATGCACATGGAGATGCATAATTTCCTGTTGTGGCAGGTGTACTATGACTAGGCTTTGGAATCACATAATAGTGTTGATTAGTGTACAACTGATTAACTGATCAGAACAGTGTTTTCAAATCTCAATAGTCAAGTCAAATTGATTTATAGGTTCTTGTACTGTTGTAGAGAGCCAATGTTGTGTTGTATTTAAGCATCAAGCTAGAATGAACTCACCAGGAAACCCTGAGTTTAAGTCTTGTTCTGGGCACCAAGTTAGCTGCATAACCTTGGGCCACTTCCTCTCTTCAGACCCAGGAATTACTTAAGGGGAAGTGGCAAACTACTTCTGAAAAACCTTGCCAAAGAAAAACTGTAGGGACTTGTCTGGGCAACCTCTGAGAATTAGACATGATTTAATAGAAGAATAAAACTGCTGTAAGAATACATAAGAATACGTAAGAATAAGGGACGCCGAGGCTCAGTGGCTAAGACGCTGAGCTTTTCGATTGAAAGGTCGGCAGATCAGCGGTTCGAATCCCTAGTGCCGTGTAACGGGATGAGCTCCCATTACTTGTCCCAGCTTCTGCCAACCTATCAGTTCAAAAGCATGTAAAAAATGCAAGTAGAAAAAATAGGGACCACCTTTGGTGGGAAGGTAACAGCATTCTGTGCACCTTTGGCATTGAGTCGTGCCAACCACATGACCACGGAGACGTCTTTGGACAGCGCTGGCTCTTCGGCTGTGAAACGGAGATGAACACCGCCCCCTAGAGTTGGGAACGACTAGCACATATGTGCGAGGGAAACCTTTACCTTTAATCTGATTTCAGAATAATTTTTTATCCCCTGAATGGGCCTCATTGTAAATGCATTGAAAATCCCAGCAAAGGGAAAGGGAAAAGACCAGACAGTTTGCATTTTGATGAGTAGAACCGGGTAAATAGGCACTGGCTGTTTTCAGATACAGCCTCTGGGCTAACAAATTGTGTTATATATATTAAGAAAAAGCTTCTGCCTTTTAATAAAATGGAATAGTTTGAAAAGGTGCCACTAGGGACCAATATAGCTGTCCTCCTACAGTATTTTTGAGTATGTCACTGCTCAAGGCTTTTGCTGAATTGCCAATGTTTGATATCTTTTTAATTTGCTGTAACTCTTCTCAATTGCTTTCCATTGGGGATTTATTATTTTTTTTTAACACTGAAAAGAAAACACTGGCTTGCATTGGAGATGATGAAGGGGGTACAGTAGTAATACCTGCTTCCCCAGAGGGTTAGGCTGGGCTCGCTCACTGATGCAGCTCTATTTCTCTTTAAAAAGCTGTCTGGGGTTGGGGAGAACAGAAAATCCAATTCAAACATGCTTCATCCAGCTTTTTTCAACATGAATAGCTGGTCACAGCTAAGCCAGCTATCTCTAATATGGGCTGGATGGCAGCCAGGTTAGAGAAATACCGGCTAGCAAAGCGGTTTTCGATTTTTACTTCTTCTTTTTTCTCGCAAACCGCTTCTTGGTTTGGTCTCCTCTCTCTGAAACAGACGCATCGTTCATATTTCATGAGATGTTTTCCTCCAGTGCTGGTCTCAGAGACAAAATGCTAGTCTTGCATTTTTAAAACCAAGGGTGACGGCTATTTTAGCCTGTCTGAAAGACCCTAGAACAGTGATGGCTAACTTTTTCCGGACCGAGTTGTCCAAAGCGTGCACGCCTGAACCTGCAAAATGCAATATGCATGCAGGTCCCACAAATGCGTCCCCCGTATGCGCCTGTTCTGCCCCAGCTACGGACCCCAAAGAACGCAGCACACACAAAGTCTGTACAAACCTTAGTTTACTAAATTAAATCAGTCTTTTTCAAACAAAGGCTGTTAATTAACTTTCTTAACAGCCTACAAGAATCCAAAGAATAAATAATCGTAATCTTACTATGGTTGGCAGAAAGCCCAGAAGCAATTTGTAGAGAACTAAGATCAAGACGCGAAGGAGAATGAACGAAGTTGTTCCCTGCAAATTGCATCGGTCGTCGTCCTTCCTTAGATAGGCTAAGGGAGTGGCCAATTAGCCCCAAGCCTTACTCTCGAGGAGACCTCCTCCTGAGGAGCCACTCCTGCCTTTTGGCAGCTCTGCGCGCCTGTGCATCGAGAAGAGGCTCCTCCTCTTCTTCCTCTTCACTTATGGGAACTTCTGGAGGTTCTGAAGGCCCTGGCTGAATCCCCACTTCTGGCACCACATCTTCTCCAGCCTCCTCATTGTCTGACTCAAGTGCCAGCTGCACAGGCTGCTGGTGCAGCACCACACCAGCCTCCTCACTGTCCGAATCAGCTACTAGCTGCACAGGCTACTGATGGGCCACAACAGCGCTCCATCTCCTGCATGCATGCCCCCCCCCCGACTCCCGTGCATGCATGGCAGAGACCCAAAGACCAGCTGGCTGGCGGGAGGCGCATGCGCATGTGCGGCGGAGCTGAACTGGGGCGACGGCTCGCATGCCCACAGAGAGGGTGCTGCGTGCCACCTTTGGCACGTGTGTCATAGGTTCGCCATCATGGCCCTAGAAGGAGTACCGAGAAGAGCAGCAAAGATGATGGAGGCCAAGCCATCGGATGAAGGATTGAAGGACCTGGGTATGACTAGTCTAACAAAGAGAAGGACTAGGGAGGATCTGATAGTTGCCTTCCAATATTTAAAGGGTTGTCACAAAGAAGAGGGAGTCCACTTATTCTCCAAAGCACCTGAAAGCAGAAGAAGAAGTAACGGGTGGAAGATCATTAAGAGAGAGAACCAATCTAGAACTAAGGAGAAATTTCCTGACAGTGAGAACAATGAATCTGTGGAACGACTTGCCTCTAGAAGTTGTGGGTGCTCCAAATTTCCAAGAAAAAACTGGAATAGTATAGGATCTCCTGCTTCAGCAAGGGGTTGGACTAGAATACCTCCAAGGTCCTTTCCAACATTATTACTCTTATGTTCTAAGAAAGTTAGACCCAGTGGTGAAATCCACTTACCTTCGTTACCGGTTTGGGAATGGGAACATGCACACTATGCGCGCATGTGCCTCAGGGGTGGGTTCTACTTACCTTTACTACCGGTTCGCAGCGGGGGCACGCGTGTGCTCTTCTGCGCAAGCGCAGAAACTTCTGTGCATGCGCAGAAGCGTTTTGATTACATCAGGGTTGGTGGGCGGAGCCTCCCACCAGTTTTACTACCGGTTCTATCGAAACGGTGCGAACCAGGGCAACCCATTACTGATGCGCCTCTTCTGCACATGGGCAGAGGGTAAAAATGGGACGTAATGACGTCCTGGCGGGTGGGCGGAGCCTCCTGCTGCCAGCACTACCGGTTCTCATGAGCCAGATGGAACCGGCCGGATAGAACCGCTGGTTAGACCCTCTTCATAATACAGATGGTCCTGGACTTACAACCATTTGTTTAGTGATAACTGAAAGTTATAACGGCACTGAAAAAAGTCACTCATGATCAGTCCTTGGATTGTTGCAGCATCCCCAGAGTCACGAGATCAACATTTGGGGCCATGGCAACCAGCATGTTTATAAGGTTTATAAGGCATCCAAAGCCAATTGTGACCTTCTCAGATGGTTTCCAACAAGCGAAGTCAATGGGTGAAGCTGGGTTCACTTAATAGCACGATTCACTTGACTGAAGTGATTAGCTTAACAATCGTGGCAATTTTTTTTTTTTTTGTAAAACCAGATATGACTCACTTAGTGTCCTCCTTGGTTAGCAGTGGAAATTCTGGTCCCAGTTGTGCTTGTAAGTCGAGGACTTCCTATAGACCTGATCTTGGGCTAAGCACATGGCACCCTTTTCATATGTTCAGGAACCACCGGAATGGAGATCTCGGTTCCTTGTCCCCGGTCTCCTACTCAGGGCTAGGCTTCAAAAATTTTAGCAAGGGGTTCTCTGCCCGGTTGTTGGGTGGGTGTGGCTATGGTGGGCATGGCCTAGTCAGCCGCCTGCTCCATGGCAAGGGGGGGGGCACTTTTGCCCTCTCCGGTCTCCGGAGGCTTTTCTTGAGCCTCCGGGAGGGCGAAAATGGCCTCCGCAGACTCCGGAGGCCTGAATTTCCAGTAGGCCCATTTTTTGCTCCAAACACGTCCTGCACTTACCTGCATCCAAAACAGGCCACTTGGGGACTCCTGGGAGGGGAGGGGTGGAGTGGGCAGGGCCAGCCAGGAGTGGGATTTGGGGGTTCTCTGAACTGCACAGAATCTTAGCTAGAGGTTCTCCCGAACCCCTGCGAACCTCCAGCAGCCCACCCCTGCTCCTATTCCTACTCAGCAGCAGTTGGGAAGAAGGTTACCTCTGTCACCTACCTGTCCACTGGTGTTCGATTGCACGGATGTGCGCCTCCGTGAATTTCCAATAATGTGCAAGTTTCTTCCACTCGTTGGCCTTGAGGTATTTGGTTGCGAGCCGCCACAGCACCGAACGGATATGTTGTGTTTCCAGCCGATGGTCTTGCTTGAAAGTTAAACGCTCAGTTATCCAGGAATCAGAGTCGCTGTTGAGGTTATCCTGGGGGAAAAAAAGATCACCATTTCCTTCACGGTTCATGTTACGAACCCAGATGCTTGTGGTTATTCAATAAATCATGGTTAAAACACCCCAAGCTTAGTGTAATGATTGAGTACAATCCCTTAGTATCACTGTCTTGTCGGGCGAGATTTGATTCCTGTAACTGCTCTTCTATAGGGGGGAAATGGAGGAGCCGTGCGGTTATTCACCCCCACAGATCCAAACATGGAATGGGTTATAATCTTTATTAATTGACTTCTAATTCTTCATCTACCTCTGGGCAGTTCACAAACCTGGTTTGCTATGGTTCATTTAACTCAGTTTTTCCCAACCTTGGCAACTTTAAGCTGTGTGGACTTCAACTCCCAGCTGGCTGGGGAAATCTGGGACATCCACACAGCTTAAAGTTGCCAAGGTTGAGAAATACCGATTTAACCACTAGGTAGGGTTTACATCGAAACCAGTAAACTATGAATTATGATTCAACATACACTGAGGGCTCAGTTCACACAATGTCCTAAACCCAAATCCCACAAACCACAATATGTTTGGCTCTGCAACCCAGCAAGACAGACACAAACTTCAGAGGATAATTAGAACTGCAGAAAAAACAATGGCTACCAACCTGCCTTCCATTGAGGACCTGTATACTGCACGAGTCAAAAAGAGGGCTGGGAAAATATCTACAGACCCCTCGCATCCTGGACATAAACTGTTTCAATGCCTACCCTCAAAACGACACTATAGAGCACTGCACACCAAAACAACCAGACACAAGAACAGTATTTTCCCAAACGCCATCACTCTGCTAAACAAATGATTCCCTCAACACTATCAAACTATTCACTAGGTCTGCATTACTATTAATCTTCTCATCGTTCCCATCACCCATCTCCTCCCACTTATGACTGTATGACTGTAATTTTGTTGCTTGTATCCATAAGATTTATATTGATATTGTTTCCTGATTGCTTATTTGTACCCTGTGACTATCATTAAGTGTTGTACCTTATGATTCTTGATGAACATATCTTTTCTTTTATGTACACTGAGAGCCTATGCACCAAAGACAAATTCCTTGTGTCTAATCATACTTGGCCAATAAAGAATTCTATTCTATTCTATTCTATTCTATTCTATTCTATTCTATTCTATATGGATTAGAGTAAAATGTCCACCAACCATAACCATTTAATGTGGCAGCCACACAGAGATTGACATGGACCATAAAGAGAGGATGTCTCCTGCCACTGCTTTTTTTTTGCTATCATATCCTTTCTCTTTCCTTCTAAAACCTCTTGGCCTTCAGTCCTCAGATCTCTTTTATCTGGTTGCTCATTATCCTGCATTTCATCTACCAGATCCTACTACTTAGATCGGCCTCTCCTCTCCCCTTCTTTCCCTCAGGCTTTCCCCACAGAAGCCTCTCCTCTCCTCTCCCTGTTCTCTTTCTCAGGCTGGCCCCATTGATCCTCTCCTCTCCCCTTCTTTCCCTCAGGCTTTCCCCACAGAAGCCTCTCCTCTCCTCTCCCTGTTCTCTTTCTCAGGCTGGCCCCATTGATCCTCTCCTCTCCCCTTCTTTCCCTCAGGCTTTCCCCACAGAAGCCTCTCCTCTCCTCTCCCTGTTCTCTTTCTCAGGCTGACCCCATTGATCCTCTCCTCTCCCCTTCTTTCCCTCAGGCTTTCCCCACAGAGGCCTCTCCTATTTTATCCCCTTCTCTCCCTCAGGCTGGCCCCAATGATCCTCTCCTATCCCTTTCTCTCCCTCAGGCATGCCCCATAGAAGCCTCTCCTATCTTATCCCCTTCTCTCCCTTTCAGGTGAGGAGTAGAATGTCTAAACTCCCAGCCCACAGGCCGGATGAGTCACATGCTGGCCACACCCATGCCCAAGTGGCAGTTGGAACAGAGTTCTTTTCAGGCAGGGAGGGGGAGTAGAACATCTAACTCCTTAGCATCAGAGCATGTTAATAATAATATAAGAAATACCAATGATCTGATGGTCATTTCGAAAAATTCTTTCTTAGCGAGCACCTAGAAGCCAAGAGGACCATATGTGCAAAAATTTCAAGTTTGTAGCCTTTATGGTTCTGGAGATTTCGTGATGTTGCATGAGTGGTATTTCACTTTTATATATATAGATTTTTACCTGTTGTGACCTTCCCAGAGGTGTTTAAATGAGATGGGAAGCCATACAGCTCAATCAATCAATCAAGTCCCTGGGCTTTTTCCAATACAAGCATGATTGTTGCCGCAAAGAGATTTCTGTCCTTGAGAAACAATTGCAGGGTTTCGGTTTCCTCTGGAGAAATTCTCCCAGTTTTGACAGAAAATTTCAACGAGTTCTTTGCATCTGACTGCATCCCACAGCTACAATTTCCTGTTTCCCTGGGGTTTTTTTCCCCTCTGCACAATTAACTGCTTATCTTTATTACCGAAAACTATTTTGTGCTCTTCCCCTTCCGCCCAGTTAATTTCTTTCCATTTGGGGCCCCGTATTTCCTCAGCCCCCAACTTCCTTCACCTCATTCGGTCACCTCAGAGCCACCAAACCAACTTACTTTCTCCCACTTGTAAAATCTGTCCGCTTTGATGATCATATCAGCCAAACTGATGTGGTTCCCACGAGCAGCTACGTCTAGAGATGTTTTTCCTTGCTGCAGAAAAAATATATATAAATCCCCTGAGTTGAACAGGACAAAACTTTGGGGCTTTTTAAAATTAATGGGCAGCAAATATTTAACTCCTGCCATATCGTGACTGTGTTTACTCCAGTGATTGATGGATAACCATCGCAGCATTTTTAGTAGAGATTTCATTTTGCCTGATGAAAAGGAAAGCGGAATCGCATTTTTGTAGCTGATGCAGTGTAAATTATTAGATACCAAATTTATACTGTGATTTTTAAAGCATGGAGGAATTCACAAGCATTTTATATTTTACTGTCGAGCTGAATGTCTATGGAGATTCTCACTCATCCAGATCATGGTTGTCCTAAAGGTGATTTTTCCAAAAGAGAACTGGACTCTCTTGGGTTTTTTCCTTGGAAAAGTTTCAGCTTCTCATCCAAGAAGCTTCTTCAGTTCTGATTGACTGGTGGGGAAAGGAAAAATTTCATGTTAATGACCAGATGACTGCAAAGAATATAAATCCTTCCATTCCCCACCAGTCAGTTAGAACTGAAGAAGGTTCTTGGATGAGAAACAAAATGTTTTCAAGGGAAAAAATAAATACCAAGAAAGTCTGATTGCTTTTTGGAAAAGCACCTTTGGGACTGTTGAGCTGAATATTTGGAAGCCAGATTCAGTAAAATCTATTATCACAGAGGATAAAATACTAAAATATCTATATGGACGGGTTTCCAGTCCATCCTGTATTGATAATGCAGCCGTGTGGGTAATTATGGGGGGGCGACATGGCGCTCCCATGTAACACCTCTCTTGCGCGAGCTGCACTGGCTCCCGGTGGTTTTCCAGGTGCGCTTCAAGGTATTGGTTCTCATCTTTAAAGCGCTCCATGGCTTAGGGCCCGGGTACTTACGAGACCACCTTCTGCCACCAATAACCTCCCACCGGCCAATTCGCTCCCACAGAGAGGGCCTCCTCAGGGTGCCGTCGGTCAAGCAATGTCGACTGACGACCCCCAGGGGGAGAGCCTTCTCTGTGGGGGCACCCGCCCTCTGGAACGAGCTACTCCCAGGAATACGACTGATCCCGGACCTCCGTACTTTCCGCCGAGCGTTAAAGACCTTCTTATTCCAGCAAGCCGGGCTGGCTTAAAATTTTAATGGGTTATTTTATGGGGAAAGGGTTTTAAAATTTAGGGAAGCCAAACTGATTTAATTCTGTTTTAATTCTTTTTAATTTTTATACTGTATGTGTTTTAAATTTTGGCTGTTCACCGTCCTGAGTCCTTCGGGAGAAGGGCGGTATACAAATTTAAATAATAAATAAATAAATAAATAAATAAATAAATAAATAAATAAATAAATAAATAAATAAATAAATAAATAAATAATTCCCTGCCGTTGAAGCAAATAACACCTGATATGATCCATTCTGGGTTCGCTCCCCAGAATCTCTCTATATTAGGCTTAGACAAAACCTAAAACGAAGTCTAGCAGAGAAGTTTTGATCTTAAGGTCCGGAAGGACAGATTTAATCCATGACATTTCTGCTACAATGGCCTCATATATCCACTATTTATTATCTTCAAATAGTGTTATTACCTAAAAGAGGCCTCACACTGGAACCCTTAGAGGCTTTGCTCTCAATGATTTTGACCAGCAGATGCAAACATTTCCCCTATCTTGTATGTACAGGTTGTCTTCGACTTACGACCACCGTTGGGGCCAGAAAATTCATTGTTAAGCATCTCGGTCATTAAATGAAGCATCCTCTGACCACAACTGATTTAAAAAAAAAAATTTTTTTTGGCCACAGTTGTTAAACAAATCACCACAATCATTAATCACATGAGCCCATTTTGCAACCTTTCTTTCATTTATGTACTACCAGGAGCTGGGTTAAGATTCTAAAATAAAATTAATACTACTCATAAGAGCAACAACAATACTACCACCAGTGGTGAAATGTAAAATTTGGTACTACCGGTTCTGTAGGCGTGGCTTGGTGGGTAGGTGGGGTAATGTGACTGGGTGGGCGTGGCCAACTTTTTTAAAAAAAAAAACTTTTAAAAGCATTTTTTCTACAACCTCTTCAGCCGAAGAGGTTGCAGAAAAAAAAGCTTTTAAAAGCCTCTGACGATCAGGCAACTCAGCTGGGATTGTCAGAGGCTTTTAAAAGCATTTTTTCTACAACCTCTTCAACTGAAGAGGTTGCAGAAAAAAATGCTTTTAAAAGCCTTTGACGATCCCAGCTGAGCCACGTGATGATCAGAAGCTTTTTTTTTTCTTTTAAAAGCATTTTTTTGGCCAAAGAAAAAAAAACTAAAAAAAAAAAGCCTCTGATAATCGCGCGGCATGGGGGTGGGCAGGGATTTTTGCTACCGGTTCTTCGAACCATCCGCCACCATCGCTATCAGATCGGGCAATCTGATCCGAACCGGGAGCATTTCACCCCTGACTACCACCCCTAGCATGAAGCTCAGGGGCATCTACTACCTAATGTCCCGAAGGAGGGTGCTATTTTTTAAAAACAGTTTATTTATATATTTTCACATTACATATATAAGTGCTTAGTGAACAGCGTATTGTCTGGATCAAATTTTTTTTATACAATAATACTTTTTCCACTCCTAATTTCTACCTCTACTATCCAACCATTTATAAAACCAGTCCCAATACACTTCTTTTATCTTCTTTTTCTTTTATTTTTATTGTCAATCTGTCCATTTCTGCACAATCCAAATTTTTTTTAATTACATCATACTCTGTAGGTGTTTCCTTATTTTTCCAGTACTGTGCAAATACAATTCTTGCTGCTGTCAAGACATGTAATATTAAGTATAAGGTCCCTTTATCATACTTTTCAGGTATTATGCCTAGCAAAAGTATTTCTGGTTTATAATCTATATGTTGTTTACAGGAGGGTGATATTTTGACTGTCTTACGTAAGAGTGTCAGGGACTAGGCCATCTGAATTTCTAGGAATAAGAAATATAATGGGGACAGGGTGTGCACTGAAAAAAATGTTTTTGTAGATCAAATGCATTACTATTAATCTTCTCATAGTTCCCATCACCCATCTCCTCCCACTTATGACTGTATGACTGTCACCTTGTTGCTGGTATCCTTAAGATTTATATTGACTGTTTCCTAGTATGATTCGATTGCTAATTTGTACCCTATGACTATCATTAATTATTGTATCTTATGATTCTTGATGAATGTATCTTTTCTTTTTATGTACACTGAGAGCATATGCACCAAAGACAAATTCCTTGTGTGTCCAACACTTGGCCAATATTGTATTCTTCTATTCTATTCTAGATCAAATGCGGGAGGCATGAGGTAAATTCCCTTTAAAACATCCTCTGTGCATTCCCATGCTAAAACCCCGTGGCTACGGCTGGCACGGGTTTGCAAAGAGGTAACATTTCATGCGTTCAGACAGCGGCATTACCTTATCGGTTAATTTTAAATTCACCCCAGCCATGAGGATCAACTCAGCAATATCTTGCCTTCCGTGCTCTGCAGCAATATGAAGAGGACTCTGTCGCCTCTGGAGGCAAAAAAGGAGAATCAGAAATCGGCACTGCAAAGAATTTGGGAGAAGCATCCGTTCTTTAGCCTTGAGATAAACCACCTTTTGGAAACTAGTTAAAAGCTTTTCCTGTAGCCTCAAGGAGGCCTTCTCTTCCATCATTGACACCTCATGGGGACAAGAAGCTCCAGCAGGAGGGAGCCAACTGACTCAAAGGGATAGATAAGAGATAAGTAGCCTTTACTGTCATTTTTCTATGTATTTCAATTCCAATGCCAAATTCCAATGTCCACTCTAGAAAGAAAGAAAGAAAGAAAGAAAGAAAGAAAGAAAGAAAGAAAGAAAGAAGGAAGGAAGGAAGGAAGGAAGGAAGGAAGGAAGGAAGGAAGGAAGGAAGGAAGGAAGGAGAAAAAAACCCACCCACCAATGTCAACATCCCAAGGAATTAGTTGCCCCCAGAGATAAGGAGAATCCAAGACCTCAGTGCCTTCTGCTGTGCCCTTAAAACCCACTTTTTCCAGCAAGCTGGGCTGGTTTAAGAAGAAATTTTTAAATGTTTTAATTGGTTTGTGATTTTTACTTTTTGGGCCAAATTTATATATATTTTAATTGTTTTTTTAATATTTGTATTTCATGTTCTTAATTCTGGCTGTACACCGCCCTGAGTCCTCAGGGAGAAGGGCGGTATATAAATTGGAAATAAAATAAAATAAAATAAAATAAAAAATAAATAAATAACAATAATATAATAGTAGCAGCATCAGCATCCAAAAGTGGCAAGTTATACAAAATGACAACAAAACTAACACACACACACACTAATCACAGTCTATCTTGAATACATAGCGGAAAAATCTTGTTAGGTGGCCCCCAATGCCAGCTCCCAATTCCTGCCGAATTTCACCCCAGAAATGAGAGACCCCTGCAATAATTCCTTGGACTTTGGGGCAGGTGCCTGAACTCAAAGGGAATTTTTCTCCAACTTGGATTGCACAACAAGGATGTGCTAAGACAAAAAGAGGTATAGGTATAAAAGTATGTATGTATGTATGTATGTATGTATGTATGTATGTATGTATGTATGTACCGTGTTTCCCCAAAAATAAGACCCTGTCTTATATTTTTTTGAACCCCAAAATAAGCACTTGGCCTTATTTTTGGGGAGGTCTTATTATTTTGGGGTGCACAGAGGAAACCAGAGGAAATGGCGGGGACTGGCTGCCTATGCATTTAAATATTTTCGGGGAGGGCTTATTTTCAGGGGAGGGCTTATTTTAGTGCATGCACTCAAAAGCCCGATTGGGTTTATTATCAGGGGATGTCTTATTTTAGGAGAAACAGGGTATGTATGTATGTATGTATGTATGTATGTATGTATGTATGTATGTATTTGTATTTAGCATTTATGAACCCATTTCTCTCAAAGAAAGAGATGTTATTTAGATATTTAATTAATTAATTGTTCAATTTTTTAATTTTTTTTTAAAATTTGATTTATATGCCGCCCTTCTCCGGAGACTCAGGGTGGCTTACAATGCGTTAAGCAATAGCCTTCATCCTTTTGTATATTTTGTATATTTATACAAAGTCATCTTATTGCCCCCACAAACTGGGTCCTCATTTAACCTACCTTAGAAAGGATGGAAGGCTGAATCAACCTTGAGCCTGGTAAGATTCGAACCTGCAGTAATTGCAGGCAGCTGTGTTAATAACAGGGTGCTTTAAACCACTGTACTACCAAGGCTCAATATTCCACTGTTATTATTTTTATAAATAATTCAAGGCGACTACCTCATTTAATACTCCCCTCTCCTCCTGACTGCTCTTCGGAAGGCCAGATGCTGAAAAGGAAACTCAAATACTTTGGCCACCTAATGAGAAGGAAGGACTCCCTGGAGAAGAGCCTCATGCTGGGAACAATTGAGGGCAAAAGAAGAAGGGGATGGCAGAGAACGATGTGGCTGGACAGAGTCAGTGAAGCAGTCGACGTGAACTTAAATGGACTCCAGAGGATGGTAGAGGACAGGAAGGCCTGGAGGAAGGTTGTCCATGGGGTCGCGATGGGTCGGACACCACTTCGCAACTAACAACAACAACTCCTCCTTTTGTCTTTACAACAACAACAACAACCCTGTGAGGTGAGTTGGGAGGAGAGAGAGGGACTGGCCCAAAGGCATGCAGCCAGCTTTCATGCCCAAGGTGGGACTAAATCTTCCAGACTCCTGGTTTCTAACCTGATGCCTGAACTATCAGACAAAGAATTCCAGCAAGTGAACTTAATTTTCAGTTTATAACCAATGGCATAGAGCTCCAAGAATATTCAACCAAGCAATGCCATCTGCAAAGACCCAGGAAGTGCCCTTTCTCTTGTCATGGCATCTGCCTTCTGGAATGAGATCTCCTTGAGATCCAGGTGGATCCTGCTCAGATGGCATTATCTTCTCCCAGACATTCATTTAAGGTGACTGTGCTATTATCTCTGTGTGTTTGTTGGGTTGTTGGCCAGAATTGCCATTTCGTTCTCAATATTTTCCTTGTCGTCTCTTTAACTTGCTTTTTTTTTCTTTCTTTCCCTATTCATATTAAATTTTATCCTCCTTATGTTCCGAGCTGCCCAGAGATGTTCCAGAGTGGAGTAGTGACTAAATCGAATAAATAATTTAATTAAAAGAAATGAAAGTGGTGCAGCGCCGAGGATTTGAAGAGAAGAGCTATGCTTCAGAGCAGGGGTGAAATCCAGCAGGTTCTGTCAGGTTCTGGAGAACCGGTAGCAGCCCCAGAGTGGGGTGGGAATGGGGTTTTTGCAATATCCTTCCCCCATGAGTGGGGAGGGAATGGAGATTTTGCAGTATCCCCTGCCACGCCCACCAAACCACGCCCACAGAACCGGTAGTAAAAAAAATTGGATTTCATCACTGCTTCAAAGCACACAGAAGCGCACACACCATCCCTTAAACCAAGCGTCTCCTTTTCCACGATTGCTTCGACCTCATTAAAATGCCATCAGTTAAGAGCTTGAGTGGTGCGGTGGCCTAGAGGTGGAGCTCTCGCCTCACAATCAGGAGGCTGTGAGTTCGATCCTAGGTCGAGGCAGATATTTCTCTCTCTGGGCACACCGGAGAATATATCTGCTGGAAAAAAAACCTCCGCCATGGCGACAGGAAGGACATCCAGCCAGTAAACACTCAGCTCCATTCAGTTGCCCAGACTCCACCCTGCAAGGGATTATGGGGTCGTTAAAAGAGGATGATGATGATGATGATGAATTAGATGAAGAGCTTGCAAGTACTCTAATCTGCTGCCAAATCTTCGTTAGATCTTAAACACATTGGTTACCATAATTTAAAAAATCTTACATTATCAGGAACATCAAGGTCACATTCAGCATCAATGAGAAGTTTGACAATGGCTGGGTAGTTCCGTAGCACCGCAATGTGCATAGCTGATGCATTTTGCTGCGGGGGGAAAGAAAAGCAGTGTTAATACTTGGAGCATTGAGCAAATCTAGGCTTCGAAGTTGCATTCTGCCGATTGGAAAAACCCATACTGGAACTTCATGCAGGTTGCCATTATTTGCTGACCTTGGTTGCATAATGTAGGTAGTCCTTGACTTACAACAGTTTATTTAGTGACCTCTCGAATTTACAATGGCACTGAAAAAATGATTTAGAGCTGTTTTTTTACACTTATGACCATTGCAGCCCCCCCATGGACACGTGATCAAAATTTGAATACCGTGTTTCCCCGAAAATAAGACCCTGTCTTATATTTTTTTTGAACCCTGAAATTGGCACTTGGCCTTATTTTCGGGGAGGTCTTATTATTTTGGGGCACGTGGAGCAAGACGAGGCTCCCCTTGCCATCTTACCTGATTTCCAGCTCTGTCTCCCTAATCCTAACCAGAGAAAATGGTGGGGACCAGCTATGCATGTGCTTAAATATTTTCGGGGAAGGCTTATTTTTTTTTTTTTTAAATTTGATTTATATGCCGCCCTTCTCCGAAGACTCAGGGCGGCTTACAATGTGCTCAGCAATAGCCTTCATCCTTTTGTATATTTATACAAAGTCAGCTTATTGCCCCCACAACTGGGTCCTCAATTTACCTACCTTAGAAAGGATGGAAGGCTGAGTCAACCTTGAGCCTTGGCGAGATTCGAACCCTGCAGTAATTGCAGGCAGCTGGTCTTAATAACCAGCTTAATAACAGGGTGCCTTAAACCCCTGTACTACCAAGGCTCAGGGGAGGGCTTATTTTCAGGGGAGGGCTTATTTTCAGGAGAGGGCTTATTAGGGGAGGACTTATTTCGGAGGAGGGTTTATTTTCGGGGGAGGACTTATTATCAGCGGAGGGTTTATTTTCAGAGGAGGGTTTATTTTCGGGGAAGGGCTTATTTTCGAGGAAACATAGTATTTGGCAAATGGTTCATATTATTTATGACGGTTGCCATGTCCCAGGATTATGTGATCACTTTTTGTGGCCTTCTGACAAGCACAGTCAGTGGGGAAGCCAGATTCACTTAACAACCATGTTATTGTCTTAACAACGTCAGTGTTAAGTCATATTTAACAAATATGGCAAGAAAAACCACCAAATGGGGGCAAAACTCACCTAACAAACGTCTCGCTTAGCAACAGAAATTTGGGGCTCACTAATGGCCGTACGTTAAAGACTAACTGTATCTGGCTTTCAGATTGCTGCCTAAAGACAAAGAGTTGGCCATCCTTAGCTTAACACAGCCCTTCCAATTTCTTCCTCTTGTTTTATTCATCGGTCTCTTATCCTTTTCATCCTGGCAAGACTAAAACAGGGCAAAATTCACTTAATAATTGTCTCGCTTAGCAACAGAAATTTTGGGCGCAATTGTGGTCCTAAGTAGAAGACTACCTATACATTCTTCTCGGCCATGGGGAGAAAACAGACCCAGATGACTAATTCAGAAGACTCAGCATTAATCCCAAAGTACCGTATTTTTCAGAGTATAAGACGCAGCTTAGTTTTTGGGGAGGAAAATAGGGGAAAAAAAAATCTGCCTACCAGGTATTCATCTGGCTAGCGTTCATAGTCTGGTCAGCTTCAGCACATTAGTTTGCTGGTTTTTATCCCCTGTTTGAGGATAAAAAACAGCTTCTAAAGCACAACTGATCTTTGGAGAGAGAAGCAATGAGAAAAGCAGGCAAACCACAGAGATCGCTTCACTCGCTAGCGCCTCCTTAGGGCTAAAAAAAAAAGTTCACAGCTGAGAGTCGGAGAGAGCGGGGGAAGATCGCTTCACTGAAAAATGCTTCTAAAGCACAGCTGAGAGTTGGAAGGAGCAGGCAAAGCACGTAGATCGCTGGCTAGCACCTCCTTAGGGCTGAAAAAAAAAAAGCTTTGAAAAAGCTACATTCAGAGTATAAGATGCACCCAAATTCTCAGCCTCTTTTAGGAGGGAAAAACGTGTGTCTTATACTCCGAAAAATACGGTACCCCACAAATTAAAACAATGCTCTCTGGTCAGTTGTGAATGCAGTGAGGTTAATGGTCTTCTCCTTGTCCCAAGACAGAGTTAAAGTCATAGAGAAAAGCCCTGGGAAAAATTTCTCTAGAAACGCCATCTTGATTGCTGTTGGGTTCAAACAGGACAAATGCAAACAATCCGTCCTCAGACTGGTTTATTCAATAATAAACTTTCCTTCCACACCAAAATGTGGGAGATCTTTCGTCAGTTGTGCCCCGCAGGTGGGAGAAACAGAAAGAGGAACCAGACCTTGCTTTGACTATAAATAGGGCTTCCAGTTCATACTTGGCAGATGCTGCTGAGTTTCTTTTCTTTACGATGTTCCTTGTTCTTGTAATAATCTTAACGCATCTCAGAGCTGCGTCCCAGAATCATTGCACACGCAGTGTTGGGTTCAGGGGTGAAATTCAATTTTTGTTCCTTTTCAGTTCTATGGGCGTGGTTTGATGGGCGTGGCAGGGGAAGAATATTGCAAAATCTCCATTCCCACCGCACTCTGGGGCCAGCCAGAGGTGGTATTTTCCGGTTCTCTGAACTACTCAAAATTTCCACTACCGGTTCTCCAGAACCTGCTGGATTTCATCCCTGGTCCGATTCTAATAGTAGCCAGAAGTCTGACACTACTGGAGTTCTCAGCTGCCAATCCTCTGGTTGTACCAGGGGATGTTCCAGATAGAGGTAGGGTAGAATAGCAATAGTAATTGCACTTAGAATTATATAATGCTTCATAGGGCTTCCCAGCCCCCTTTAAGCAGGGGTCAGAATATTGCCCCCCAACAATCTGGGTTCTCCTTTTACCGACCTCGGAAGGATGGAATGCTGTATCAACCTTGAGCCCATTAGGATCGAACTCCTGGCAGTCGGCAGAATTAGCCTGCAATACCGCATCCTAACCACTGCGCCACAATGGCTCCTATGTGATACTTCGAAGGGAAACCCAGCTGAACTCGGAGGATGTGCCCATTCTCTCTATTTGGAGCTATAGCAATAGCAGTTTATAGCCCTCTCTAAGTGGGTTACAGAGCCAGTCTTTTGCCCCCCAGCAATCTGGGTCCTCATTTTACCGACCTCGGAAGGATGGAAGGCTGAGTCAACCTTGAGCCTGGTGAGATTCGAACTGCCAAACTGATAGCAGTCGGTGATCAGCAGAAGTAGCCTGCAGTACTGCATTCTAACCACTGCGCCACTGCGGCACTTATGAAGGTATGAAGATATTCTGGTTGGAGATGATGAAATCAGTCACTTACGTAATTCAGAGCATCTGTCAGGATTCCTGCACCAAGGAGGGTTTTGGCCATGTCTACATAGCCATTCAGTGCAGCATAATGAAGGCAGGTCATTTTTTTCTGAAAAAAAAATCAGGGGGACATCTTCAGGCAACGCAAGCTCACAAAAATCTACTACAGCTAGTTCTTTACCTATGAAAGAACCATTTATTTAGTGTCTGTTCAGTTACAACGGCACTGAAAAAAGTCACTTATGAATGTTTCTCATCCTTATGTCCGTTCTGGCCTCCCCATGATCAATGGGGGTATAGAAATGATGCAAATAAATAGATAACTCTGCTAAACAACTAATTCCCACAACACTGTCAAACTATTTAATAAGACTGTATTACTATTATTCTTCTCATCCTTCCTAGTACCTACTTCCTTCTGCTTATGACTGTAACCTTGTAGCTTGTATCTTTACAATTATGTTGTTTTATTTAGTTTCCTAGTATGATTTATGTTTTTTTTAATTTTTTTTATTTTTTAAACAAAACATAAAACAAATCCATCATCTATTACAATTGCAAACAGTGTGTCAGTCGGTTACAAATCTTTTGTGCTTCATCCCCATATTCAGAATTTACTAATTATCTAATTTCTCATATTGTCAAATCAACATCCTCATTTATCATTTATTTAACTATGGCTTTGTCGCTTCGAAAAAAATATTTTCAAGTATTATATTTATAACATTCATTTCATGTTTCAAATTTCATTTCCATGTTTTATTATCTAGCCATTGATACTAGTATGATTTATGTTGATTGCTTATTTAGTATCCTATGACTATTACTAAGTGTTGTATCTTATGATTCTTGATGAATGTATTTTTTTATGTACACTGTCTAATCACACTTGGCCAATAAAGAAGTCTATTCTATTCTATTCTATTCTATTCTATTCTATTCTATTCTATTCTATTCTATTCTATTCTATTCTATTCTATTCTATTCTATTCTATTCTATTCTATTCTATTCTATTCTATTCTATTCTATTCTCTATATATTCTATTCTACATACTATTATGATATATATAATATATTCTATTCTATAAATGAACAAATAAATATTCCTCCTATATGTCTTGACCAAATCTTTCGAATCAACTAACCATACCTGCGTTTGGGCATTGACTTCACAGCCAGCTTCTAGAAGCAGATGGATACAATCATTGTGTCCTCCCTCAGCAGCTAAATGCAGGGAAGTCATCCCTTCCTGGAAAAAGACAGGAAAAATAAGCCCTGGTTGTCCTTTTAATGCATGAGAATTAGTTCTCACACAGTCAGGGAAACACAACATAGTAGCATATCTACGAGAACTGCAAAACAGCCTTCTCAGGAAGAAGATGGAATGGGGTAGTTTTGTTGTTTTTATTAGTTGCGAAGTCATGTCCAACCCATCGCAACTCCATGGACAACATTCCTCCAGGCCTTCCTCTACCATCCTCTAGAGTCCATTTAAGCTCACGCCGACTGCTTCAGTGACTCCATCCAGCCACCTCGTTCTCTGTCGTCCCCTTCATTCGCCCTCAATCCTTCCCAGCATTAGGCTCTTCTCCAGTGAGTCCTTCCTTCTCATTCGGTGGCCAAATTATTTGAGTTTCCTCTTCAGGATCTGGCCTTCTAAAGAGCAGCCAGGGTTGATCTCCTCTAGGACTGACCAGTTTGACCACCTTGCAGTCCAAGGGACTCGCAGGAGTCTTCTCCAGCACCATAGTTCAAAGGCCTCAGTTCTTTGGCGCTCAGCCTTCCTTATGGTCCAACTTTCACAGCCATATATTGCAACTGGGAACACCATAGCCTTTGACTGTACGCACTGTTGTTGGCAGGGTGATGTCTCTGCTTTTTAGTAAGCTATCTAGATTTGCCATAGCTTTCCTCCCCAGGAGCAAGCGTCTTTTTGGTTTAGGATTTTAGTTTAGGGGCAGTTTAGGATGATGCAATCTGGAAAGACAACTAAATAGAAGAGAATTTCTGTAGCTCAGGGTTGAGCTGTGAAGTTTTGGGTGCTCTCTGGGCTTGTTTGTTTTCGTGAAGATGGTTTGCTACCTCACCAGGTTACATCTTCAGTTGGGTCCTTGGTTCTCTCTGGGCTTGGTTGTTTTCGTGAAGATGTTTTGTTACCTGACTAGTTTAAATCTTCAATAAAGTCCTTGGTGCTCTCTGATCTTGGTTGTTCCTTTGCCAATGTTTCGTTACCCAATCAAGTAACATCTTCAGTGCTAGCTCTGGAGAAAACAACCAAGAAACATCTGCAAGAAAACAAACAAGCTCAGAGACCACCAAGAACTAAACAACAAACAAACAGTTGTTTGTTTTCACAAACAACTAAATCATGGCAAGGGGTCAAGATAAGGATGACTGTGTTATACACCTGCCTTATGTTATGTAGCTTGCTTTGTCTATTACTAAAATTCAAGAAAAAGAGTTGGCATTAAATTTCCATGTTTCCTAATTGGGGGGGGACATATTTTTCTGTTTTATACTCACTGCATTCTTGTCATCTAGGTCCACACCGACTTCTAGAAATTTCTGTAATACATCTGCATGTCCATTCATGGCTGCCAAATGAAGAGCTATGTTCTTCTCCTGCAAACCAATATGACATTCCACATTAAATGAGAAGAGTCCTCATGGGGATCCATGGGAGAACAAGCAGAAATCTTCCTCTAACACATTGTTTAGAATTTAGAATAACAGAGTTGAAAGGGACCTTGGAGGTCTTCTAATCCAACCCCCTGCTTAGGCAGGAAACCCTACACCACTTCAGGCAAATGGTTATCCAACATCTTCTTAAGAACTTCCAGTGTTGGAGCATTCACAACTTCTGGAGGTAAGTTGTTCCACTGATTAATTGTTCTAACTGTCAGGAAATTTCTCCTTAGTTCTAAGTTGCTTCTCTCCTTGATTAGTTTCCACCCATTGCTTCTTGTCTTGCCTTCAGGTGCTTTGGAGAATAGCTTGACTCCCTCTTCTTTGGGGCAGCCCCTGAGATACTGGAACACTGCTATCATGTCTCCCCTAGTCCTTCTTTTCATTAGATTAGATATACCCAATTCCTACAGCTGTTCTTTATATGTTTTAGCCTCCAGTCCCCTAATCCTCTTTGTTGTTTTTCTCTGCACTCTTTCTAGAGCCTCCACAACGTTTTTTACATTATGGCGTCCGAAACTGGATGCCGTATTCCAAGTATGGCCTTACCAAGGCATTATAAAGTGGTATTAACACTTCACGTGATCTTGATTCTATCCCTCTGTTTATGCAGCCTAGAACTGTGTTGGCTTTTTTGGCAGTTTCTCAACCTTGGCCACTTTAAGTTGTATGGACTTCAACTTCTTCAAAGAAGAGCAACTAAGATGATCAAAGGCCTGGAGACTAAACCATATGAAGAACAGCTACAGTTTTTGGATTTGGCTAGTCTAAAGAAAAGAAGAGTTAGGGGGGGACATAATAGCAGTATTTCAGTATTTGAGGGGCTGCCAGAAAGAAGAGAGGGGGTCATATTATTCTCCAAAGCACCAGAGGGCAGGATAAGAAACAATGGTTGGAAACTAATCAAAGAGAGAAGCAACCTGGAATTGAGGAGAAACTTCCTAACAGTGGGGACAATTAACAAGTGGAACAGCTTTGCCTTCAGCAATCATGGGCCCTCCATCAATGGAGGTTTTTAAGAAAAGACTAGACAGCCACTTATCTGAAATGGTATAGGGTCTCCTGCTTGAGTAGGGGGTTGAACTAGAAGATCTCCAAGGTCCCATTCCATTCCATTCCATGTTCTATTCTATTCTATTCTATTCTATTCTATTCTATTCTATTCTATTCTATTCTATTCTATTCTATTCTATTCTATTCTATTCTATTCTATTCCATTCCATTCCATTCCATTCCATTCCATTCCATTCCATATTCTATTCTATTCTGTTCTGTTCTGTTCTGTTCTGTTCTGTTCTGTTCTATTCTATTCTATTCTATTCTATTCTATTCTATTCTATTCTATGCAGGTAAGTGCAGGGCACGCACAGAGGCTTGGGGAGTGCAAAAAACGGGCCTACAGGAAGTTCAGGAAGGGGGCCTCTGGAGGAGGGCCTCCAGAGCCTGGGGAGGCCATTTTTGCCCTCCCGGAGGCTCAGGGAAAGCCTCTGGAGCCTGGGGAGGGCAAAAATGTCCCCCCGCCATGGTGCAGGAGGCTGACTAGGCCACACCCACCCAGCAACTGAACAGAGAACCCCTTGCTAAAATTTTTGAAGCCCACCCCTGGTAAAAAGGGAGGAGGGTTTATAGGGAGGAGGAGGAGGAGGAGGAGGAGGACTGTTGGGTCCTTATTGGTCTCTGAGCTTATTTCCTTGCAGACATTTCATTACCCAAATTAGGTAACCTCATCAGTGCTAGTCAACGCTCTAGCGCTGATAATGTCGCCTAATTGAGTAATGACACATCCGCAGGAAAACAACCCGGCTCAGAGAACAGCAAGGACCCCACATTTCAACCCTGAGCTACAAATATTCTCCTTTATTAAAAAACAAACAAACAGAGAAAGGAGGGTATTTCCAATTTATTTCTTGTGCCTTTTCCCAAACTGAGTTCTCTTTTATTTTTCACTTAACAGTTCTCAAATACTTTTTATTAAGATCATCTTTATGTTCCATTACGGCAGTAATGCTAACTCCCCAAAAGGGCCATTTGGTTTTATACACTTCTGTTTTTCGTGGCGGTGAAGCCCAAGAGGGCAGTACGGCTACATCTCGCTGAATTGGACATCCAGTTATGAGGCCACTGCCATATCCCCCAGGGAGGTTTTGTATATAATTATTACTTTTAAAACTATTTTTTCTACAACCTCTTCAGACGAAGAGATTGTAGAAAAAATGCTTTTAAAAGCCTCTGACGATCCCAGCTGAGTTGCCTGATCGACAGAGACATTTTTTCTTTTAAATGCCTCCGATCAGGCAACTTGGATCGTCAGAGGGATTCAAAAGAAAAAAAAGGGTTTTTTTTCTTTTAAAAGCCTTTGATGATCCCAGCTGAGCCGCACAATCATCAGAGGCTTTTATTTTTACTTTTAAAAGCATTTTTTCCGCCGAAGAGGTTGTAGAAAAAATGCTTTTCAAAGTTAAAAAAAAGCTTCTGATGATTGTGCGGCTCAGCTGGGCATGGGGGGGGGGAGGGGTGGCGCAGGGATTTTTGCTACCGGTTCTCCGCACCACCCACCTCCATCGCTACCGGATCGGACGATCCAGTCCGAACTGGGAGCATTTCACCCCTGCGCTAAATAAATCAATAATTATAGCAGGGATTTCTATTGCTTGGAAGCTGAATGGCTCACAAAGAGATGAAATCCAGGAATAATTCTCTTCCTTGTACATGTGAACCTGGACTTTGATCAAACTCTGAATGATTGTTTGATTTGTTTATCTCTAATGGTACACACACTCAATCAGCCTCCTGAAGGTTCCATTGTAGATGTGACTTGTTTAAGCACCAGAAAACAGAGCTATACATGTCTATTTACACAATTTATTTGCCTTCTATCATACCAAGCCTCTCCAGGAGGCATACAACATAACAATACCTTTTCTAAACTTTATCTATATATATAAAAGCCAATCACTCATCACGAAATCTCTAGAACGATAAAGCCTACAAACTTGAAATTTGGCACGTATGTTTCTCTTGGCTTCTAGGTGCTCACTAAGAAAGGATTTTTCGAAATGACCATCAGATCATTAGTATTTCATATACAGTATTATATTCACACGCTCTGATGCTAGACGTTCTACTCCCCCTCCACACCTGAAAAGAACTCTGTTCCAACTGCCAGTTGCCTTATATTAACACGCTCTGATGCTATCCCTTCGCTAAACCAGGCATGGGCATGGCCAGCACGTGACTTATCTGGCCTGCGGGCTGGGACATTCTACTCCCACTCTCCCTCTGTTCCAACTGCCAGTTGCCTTATATTAACACGCTCTGATGCTACAGATTACACATTCTACATTAAGTTTCAGGCTTTAAGTGTCAATTGATGAAGCCCGAGCACATAGTTTCGTAGCGAAGCACAGGTGTCCAGCTAGTAATTCAATAGAGCTGGCTGCAGCTAACACAGATGAACCACAGTTCCTTACCTGTATTGTTCTGGCTGTTAATGTTTAAGCCACCCAAAATCATTTGCAGACAGATGGGTTCTATATTAAATACGGCAATAAGCGAGCCAGTTTAGTCTTGTGATTAAGATGGGATTAAGAGGTGATTAAGGGTAAAAACTGGGAGACGGTGAGTTCTAGTCTCCCATCTTTCGGACAAAGTTAGCTGGGTGATTTGCGGACAGTCATCCTTTACTCATTTGTTTTTGGAGGCACTGGTCTACCCATTTATTTTTGCAGGCACCAGTCTACTCATTTGTTTTTGGAGGCACTAGTCTACCACCACACTGCCTTTTAACACTGATCAGCTGTACGGCGGCCCTTTGAAGCCCCGTGGCAAGAGTTTAAACAGTTTTTTTTCCTTCTAGCCGATCAGCTGGGACTCGGAGGCAGCAATAGATTGGGGGTGGGGCCAAATAAAAGGTAAGAATAACGTGGGGGGCGGGGGGGGTGGGGTGGGGAGTAGAACTGGTTCGGTGACGTCATATTGTCACCTCTACCGGCTCGGCGGAACCTGGTGGAACCCACCACTGGGCCTCGCCCACCCCACCCCTCCCAGGAGTCCCCACGCAGCCTGTTTTGGATGCACGTAAGTGCAGGGCCCGTGTGGAGGCTCGGGGAGGGCAAAAAACAGTCCTACCAGAAGTTCGAGAAGGCTGGAAACTGGCCCGTTTCTGGCCACTGGAGCCTGGAGAGGCTGTTTTCGCCCTCCCGGAGGCTCGAAGAAAGCCTCCAGAGCCTGGGGAGGGCAAAAGCGCCCTGCCATGGTGCAGGAGGCTGACTAGGCCACGCCCACCATGGCCACGCCCACCCAGCTACTGGGTAGAGAACCCCTTGCTAAAATTTTGGAAGCCCGCCTCTGCTTCCAAGCCTGTTTTTCTGTTAATTGTGGAGCGCATAATCAACGTTTATGAGAAAGATAGAAAGCTGGAGGATCCAGAAGATTCCTAGATCTTTGACAAGACAATTCCCAACTCCTTTTTGCAAACCTTGTCTTTGATGCTGTGAGAAGAGCCTAGGCCCAGCAGAAACTCCACCACCTCCAGCTGCCCCTTCTCTGCAGCCAGATGAAGGGCTGTCCTGCCCATCTTCAAGGAGAGAAAGAGGGGGGGGGGAGAGGGAATGGGGGAGGAAGAGAAAAACCAGACGGTGATCATTGCATATAAAGGTAATCCTCGACTTGCGACCACAACTGAGCCCAAAATTTACGTTGCTAAGTGAGACATCTGTTAAATGAAATTTGCCCCATTTTACAACTTTTCTTGCCACGGTTCTTAAGCAAGTCACTTAACTGTTGTTAAGTTATCAATACGGTTGTTAAGGGAATCTGGCTTTCCCCAGGACAATGCAACCGTCATAAATATGAACCAGTTGCCAAGCATCTGAATTTTGATCATGTGACCACGGGGGGGGGGGATGTTGCCATGGTCGTAGGTGTGAAAAAATGGTCATAAGTCACTTTTTTCCAGTGCGGTTGTAACTTTGAACGGTCACTAAAAAAACCCTCTTATATTACCTGCATTTAATGTTCGTGTCAATGAAAGATGATAAAATGGGCTTGAAGGAATTTTGCCTCAAGAGGCCTTTTGCTCCGAGCAAAATATTAGCAACCGATTCAAAGCTGATTGTTTTGTTTTAGCTTTGGTTCTGGATAACAGTGGAATGGTTTGTCATCTGCCTTCAGAAATCGTGGGTGCTCCATCACCGGAGATTTTTAAGAAGGGGCTAAACAGTCACTTATTTGAAATGGTATAGGCCAGGGGTGAAATCCAGCAGGTTCTGACAGGTTCTGGAGAACCGGTAGCAGAATTTTTGAGCAGTTCGGAGAACCGGCAGTGGAAATTTTGAGTAGTTCGGAGAACTGGCAAATGCCACCTCTGGCTGGTCCCAGAGTGGGGTGGGAATGGAGATTTTGCTATATCCTTCCCCCAGGAGTGGGGAGGGAATGGGAATTTTGCCGTATCCTTCCCCTGCCACACCTACTAAGCCATGCCCACAGAACCGGTATTAAAAAAATGTGGATTTCACCACTGGTATAGGTTCTCTTGGTTGAGCAGGGTCTTCCCTTCCAACTCCTATTCTATTTTCTATTATTTTCTATTTATTTTCTATTTTCTATTATTTTCCGTTTTCTATTATTTTCTATTTTCTATTATTTTCTATTTTCTATTCTACTCTATTGATAAGAGAGGAAAAGTTGGAAGTTTTCAAGCTTTCTAAGCCTCAGAGATTCTTTCCACATTGGGAAATTAAAACCTCTAGGTGTCTGCCGTGATAGCCAGTATATCACAACGCTGAGATTTAGTTGCAAGATTTGATGTTTTTGTTAAAACGACCAAAGCAGCATGACACCATTATGGTGCCAGATATTGTCCTTTCTGTACTTGTGTTGGATATCATGATGCATACATGATGGATATCATGATGCATGCAGTCCTGGCCGCAATAGTTTGCCGATTGCCCACTCCCCATAGATGCAACTATGGCAAAACATTCTGGAAAATCTTTCTGGCCTTCTGATCAGCCAATTGGAGCCCCAACATTAGGACACATTTAGCAACACTGCCCTGTGGCCAAGCATCAAATGAAACAGTCTATGGAAGGTGATCCTTTTGGTCTGATGGGGCCTTCTGGAATTTTGAGAAGGTGTTGAGGGTGCTCTCAGAAAACGGCCACCAAGGAAGACGTAACCAGTTACAAAGTTGGAAGTGAACAGAAATATCCATCTGGTTTCATATTAGGAGCTCCAAACTACATAGGCCCACCCAATCCCAATTTTACCATTAAATCCTGGTTTAATAAATAAAATGTCTTATTGGGCAAGAAATGTGTTGGGGAGGAGGAGGAGGAGGAGAAGGAGAAGGAGAAGGAGAAGGAGAAAGAGGAGGAGGAGGAGAAGGAGAAGGAAGAGGAGGAGGAGGTGGAGGAGGAGGAGGAAAAGAAGGAGGAGGAAGAGGAGAAGGAGGAGGAGGAGAAGAAAAAGGAGGAGGAGGAGGAGAATTTATGGATACATTAGAACTTAAAGGCACCATATTGGGGATCCCAGAACAAAATGATGGCCTAATGGGATCTATCAGCCTTCCCAGTTCATCTAACTGGGGAAAGGGAGTCTACACACAGATTAAAGGTTTACCTTATCTTTCTTATCCAGCCACACATCTTCCAGATCTTCCACGATGAACTTCATCAACCTGAGATGACCCCTTTGGGCAGCACAGTGTAGGAGGTTGTGGCCATTCTGAAAAAAAAAAAATGAGGATGAGGGATTCAAGGTATGAAGGAATAAATCAGCCACCTGCCCCATCTTGGTCTTCAAGTCCCAGATAACACCCCCGTTTAAAGCTGGAACCTCTAAGCAGGAATGTCCTCCTAGGGAAAAGTCAGAAAAGTCAAGATGGAGGATAGTAAGGTTGAGGCCCCTCCCATTTGGAATGCTGATAAAAAGGAGGTGGGGCTTCAATTACGCAATTGCAGCAGACATTTTAACTTTTTAAAAAATCTCTCTGTCCCCCAGGGGTGAAATCCAGAAGGAAATTTTGAATAGTTTGGAGAACCGGCAAATACCACCTCTGGCTGGCCCCAGAGTGGGATGGGAATGGAGATTTTGCAATATCCTTCCCCCAGGAGTGGGGTGGAATGGAGATTTTGCAATATCCTTCCCCTGGAGTGGGATGGAAATGGGGATTTTGCAGTATCCTTCCCCTGGAATGCGGAGGGAATGGAGATTTTGCAAATTCCTTCCCCCAGCAGTGGGGTGGGAATGGAGATTTTGCAATATCCTTCTCCTGGAGTGGGGAGGGAATGGAGATTTTGCAGTATCCTTCCCTGCCATGTTCACCAAGCCACACCCACCAAGCCACACCACGCCCACCAAGCCACGCCCGCAGAACCAGTCGTAAAAAAATTTGAATTCCCCCACTGCTGCCCTCACCCCCATTTTGCTAAGGCCGCTCCCTCTAGAATCAGTTGCCCCTCTAATTTTATGGTCTTGTCTTAAAATAAGGGGAATTGAAAAATACTTTCCAAGATTGAGTTTTCAGAAGTGGAGATCGCGTATTTAGAAAGCAGCTGTCCATATATATATTTTTTTAAATTAGTTCCTTCCCCCAAGTGTGAAATTTCACCATCTGCTGTCAAGCACATGAAAAGCTGTCATGAAAGAAGCGCTTTCTTTTTCTATGCTTTGCAACTGTCGGCTCATGTTTTATTCCTTCTGAGTTAGCAATGATTAAAACATGCGCAGGGTTGCATTTGCTGGCTCCGTACAGTTTTGGGGATGAAAACAATTCCTAGGCTTTCCCCTTAAGCAAACACTGCCGACATGTGTGTCTTGAATGCCCCAGCCCCCAAATTTTCTTCCCTGAAACTACCTTTAGAATAACTTCCTCATATTTCAGCTGGGTGTTGTCTCAAAGCTACTTGAATCAACCCAATCCATCTCCTATTGCTCTCTTTCGCTCAAAATGTAGAGCCATCTAGACCCCACCCTAAGCTGTGTTCAAAAGAGCTCTGAAAACTTGGCTCTTTTCCCAGATCTTGGGTTGAGTTTGTGTTTGTGTTTGAGTTTGTCCTTGATTGTCTTTAATAGCTATTTTCCTTCTGGCATTTTTTTTTTTTTTGGTACAATTGTTTTTATTTTATGCTACCCGGAGAGATATGGAGGAGAATGGGTTTGGCTTTCTACACTTCTCAATAAATATAATATCGAGAAGCCACTATTGAGTCAGTTGTAAAAGCATCCAGATTTGGTCACCACATGATAAAAAAGATGTTGAGACTCTAGAAAGAGTGCGGAGGAGAGCAACCAGGATGTTTACAGGACTGGAGGGTAAAACATAGGATGAACGGTTGCAGGAACTGGGCATGGCTAGTCTAGTGAAGAGAAGGGGAGACATAGTAGCAGTCTTCCAAAAGTTGAGGGGCTGCCACAGAGAGGAAGGGGTCAAGCTATTTTCTAAAGTACCCAAAGGCCAGACAAGGAATAATGGATGGAAACTGAACAAGGAGAGATTCAACCAAGGGTGAAATCCAGCAGGTCCCGACAGGTTCTGGAGAACTGGTAGCGGAAATTTTGAGCAGTTTGGAGAACCGGCAAATACCACCTCTGGCTGGCCCCAGAAATCGTGGGTGCTCCATCACTGGAGATTTTTAAGAAGAGACTAAACAGTCACTTATTTGAAATGGTATAGGTCAGGGGTGAAATCCAGCAGGTTCTGACAGGTTCTGGAGAACTGGTAGCAGAATTTTTGAGCAGTTCGGAGAACCGGCAGTGGAATTTTTGAGCAGTTCGGAGAACCAGCAAATGCCACCTCTGGCTGGTCCCAGAGTGGGGTGGGAATGGAGATTTTGCTGTATCCTTCCCCCAGGAGTGGGGTGGGAATGGGGATTTTGCAGTATCCTTCTCCTGCCATGCCCACCAAGCCACACCAGACCACGCCTACCAAGCCACGCCCACAGAACCAGTAGTAACAAAAAAATAGATTTTAAAATTTAAAAATAATTGGATTCAACCTAGAAATAAGGAGAAAATTTCTGACAGTGAGAACAATCAACCCACGGAACAGAAGTTGCCTTCGGAAGTTGTGGGAGCTTCATCCCGGGAAGCTTTCAAGAAGAGACTGGACTGCCATCTGTCAGAAATGGTGTAGGAACTCCTGATTAGGCAGGAGGTTGGACTAGATGACCTACAAGGTCCCTTCCAATCTGTTAATTTCTTAATCTGTTAAACAGACCTGGCTGAATATGGTGCATGGACTAAGCATGGTGTTTTCATATCCAGAAGACCCAATATATCCCCCCCCCGCAGATCTTGATGGCATAAGAGCCTGTTCCTAATTTTATTTATGCCACCATGACAAAATGTGCATTGTGTCCACACAAACTTGTTTCACCCTCTCATAATGTCACTGTCACGTTGCATAGAAGTATGCTAAGAAGGGAGTTTGCATCCCAATGTCGTTTGGATAGCCATGTTCTTGCATTCACTTCTTCGTATGGAGCCCCCAGATATGTCAGTGGAGGCCCCCAAGCCAGAAAAAAGAACTACCTTACCTTATTGACACAGTTGGTTTTAGCACCAGCGTTAACCAGGACCTGAAGGACACGTAAATGACCAAACCAGGCAGACAGAAGAAGTGCACTCATTCCAAACTGGAAAACAGGAAGATGAGAAAAAGAAAATTAGAACATAGAATTATAGGGCTGGGAGAGACCTCAAAGATCTTCTAGTCCAGGGGTCGGTAACCTGCGGCTCTGGAGCCGCATGTGGCTCTTTCACCCCTCTGCTGCGGTTCCCTGTCGCCGGTAAGCTCCACAATTGATAGGGCTTTCAGTTAGGATAGGTAGAGGAAAAAGGACACCGCGCTAGGAGGAGACACTATGGTGGGGGGAACCGGACTTCCGGTTGGCTCCAGAATTGAATGGGGGTGGGGGGTGCAGGGCTTCCGGTTAGGACCTTTGTGGCTCTTGAAGTGTTTAAGGTTGCCGACCCCTGTTCTAGTCCAATTCTCTGCTCAAGGCAGCAGACCTTATACCATCCTGGTTAAATGGTGGCTCTATCTATTTTTGGAAGCCTCTAGTGATAGAGAATCCACAGCTTCTAGAGGCAAACTGTTCCACTGATCCATTGTTCTTACTGTCAGGAATTTTCTCCTTAGTTTTAGGTTGGATCTTTCTTTAATAAGCTTCCACCTGTTACTTCTTTTTTTTTAAAAAAAATTATACATTTTTTCTTTAATTAACATACGTGCTTAGTAAAACAGTGTATTGTCTGAGTCAATTTGGTTATACAAAGTAATATTAATAATGATGATAATAATGGTAATTATAGTAATAATAATAATAATAGGTAAAGGTTCCCCTTGCACATATGTGCTAGTCATTCCCAACTCTAGGGGGCAGTGCTCATTTCCTTTTCAAAGTCGAAGAGCCAGCGCTGTCCAAAGCGCGTCTCCATGGTCATGTGGCCGGCATGACTAAATGCCAAAGGTGCACAGAATGCTCTTTCCCTTCCCACCAAAGGTGGTCCCTATTTTTCTACTTGCATTTTTTACCTGCTTTCGAACTGCTAGGTTGGCAGAAGCTGGGACAAGTCACGGGAGCTCACCCAGTTATGCGGCACTAGGGATTCGAACCGCTGAACTGCCGACCTTTCGATCGACAAGCTATTATTTACTTACATATAATATAATCTTTTATCATTTACTTATACATAGTAATACTCTTTTATCTTCTAATTTATCCCTCTTATCTAGCTACTGATAAAACAAATCCCATGTTAAAAATATTCTGTTTCTTCCTTATCCTTTATTTTTAATGTCAACCTATCCATCTCCGCACAATCTAATATCTTCCACCTGTTACTTCTTGTCTTGCCCTCCAGAGCTTTGGAGAATAAGTCCACCACCTCTTCTCTGTGGGACGCGTGCCAGAAGTGGCACACAGGGCCCTCTCTGTGGGCACACGTGCTGTCGCCAGCTGCTCTTCTGGTTTCCGGTGCACCAGTTGGTCTTCACGGGCACCGAAGCACTAGAAAACCATCTTAAAATTGCCAGAAAAATTTTCAGGCCATTTTCTGGCCTTTTTTGGACCATTTTCAGGGCCGTTTTCAGACCGTTTTTGGATGAAAAATGGCCTGAAAATGGCCCAAAAACCAGTCAAAAACCAGGCATGTGTGCACCGGCCAACTGGTCTTCAGGTTTCCGGCGCTTGAACATCAGTGGTGGGTTGCTTTCGGTTTGGACCGGTTTGCAAGAACCGGTAGTAAAACTGGCGGGAGGCTCCACCCACCGACCCGGACTTTGTCAGGAAGCTTCTGTGCAGAAGTATGTGCGGCCCCATTGCGAACCAGTAGTAAAGGTAAGTAGAACCCACCCCTGATGCACATGCATGCATATCCACGCATGTTTCGGTTTGGGCACTCGGTGCCGAAAAGGTTCACCATCACTGCCCTATATCATCTTTGTTGCTTTTCAGCAACAAAACTGTATCTTGGCCAAAGAAGCAGAAAGTCAAATGATCTTGATTTCCAGAGAAACGTACAGTGTTAAAGGAATGCAAATGACAAGATAATCTCATTTTCCTCTACACCCAAAAAGTCAACAAAACAAGCTTTAGAAAGAAAGAGCATGAAAACAAGCTGACGGAGGATTAAAGTTCCGGCAGTTTTCCCCCCAAAAAAGGATTGCTTCAAAATAGTTATGATGTTAAAAATGTACTCTCCTAGCTTCTCAAACAGTGAAAAATGTTTGAGAAGCTAGAAGAATTCTCTGTATTTAAATGACATTTTTTTGGTGAGAAGGAAAAGGGAAAAATAAATGTTTATTTCCCTCCTGTTTTTTCAGTGTGTACATCTTGCTTTCTTCGCTGTTCTGTCTCAACTCGACGTTCATTGGAGTGAAAGCAGGTGCTAAATATCCCACTTGGTGGAAGTTTTGATTACAACAAATCACTGCTCTTGGGAAAAAGACAATTTAATCCAATCTGATGCCCTGTCTGGGAAATTCTATAATGCAGCAGTAGGTAATGAAAAATGAAGGAGGGGAAAAATAGTCCAGTGGTGAATAGTCTATTCCAAAAGTGCTTTTTCCAAAAGACAATTCAACTTTCTTAGGTTTTCTTTTTCTTTTTTTCTTTTCCTTTGAAAACATTTCTCTTCTCCTCCAAGAAGCTTCTTCAGTTCTAACTGACTGGTGGGGACTGGTGGGGAATTGTTTTCAAAGGAAAAGTCATGGTCGCCTTTGGGACAACCATGACTTGGACGATTGCGAATCTCCACAGATGAACAATCTATTGTTCTATCTGAATGGTCCAATGTTCTGTGAAGAATCTCGTTTCCCCCCCCCAAATAAAGACCCTTCGGGACCCTTCGGGATTAAAGATGTGCAGCAAGTTCAACTCAGTGCGAGCAAAGGCACCTGGATAGGAATGGAATGACTGAGCCGTGGTGGCACAGTGGTTAGAGTGCAGTACTGCAGGCTACTTCTGCTGACTGCCGGCTGCCTGCAATTTCACAGTTCGAATCTCACCAGGCTCAAGGTTGACTCAGCCTCCCATCCTTCCAAAGTGGATAAAATTGAGGACCCAGATTGTTGGGGGCAAATATGCTGACTCTGTAAACCATTTAGAGAGGGCTGTAAAGCACTGTAAAGCAGTATATAAGTCTAATTGCTATTGTGTGCCGTGTTGTTGTTGTTGTATAAAGGATGCAAATTACACAACATGCATCATTTTCACTCTAAGGCTGCTGTGGATATCGGCTAGTGCTGTGATGGCGAACCTATGGCACGCGTGCCCAAAATGGCACAGGAAGCCATGTCGCCTGGCATGTGTGGCATCGCCAGTTCCTCTTCTGGATTTCTGGCGCGCATGCACGAGCGATGATCAGCTAGCCTTTGTGCGTGTGGCAGTGCTGGAAACTGGAAGAGCTGGTCTTCCATTTTTTGGTGTGAGCATATATGCTGGCCAGCTGATCATTGCACGCACATGTGCGCTAGTAGCCGGAAGATTAGCTGGCCGGCGCGCATGTGCACGCCAGAAACCGGAAGTTCATTTCCTGGTGTGCGCATGCCCCCTAGGCAGCTCCTCTCCCTGGTTGCGGCCCAGACGAGTGCCACTAGCCCATCACTGGGCTAGTGTGTTATAAGCAGACCCCCCTCTCCAAATAAAGGCATGTTAGTCATTATGTTCAAGCTAGTAAACCAAGCATGGAGAAAAGCTCACACTGTCTTCATCATTCACGCCGGCCTCGTGTTCCAGGAGAAGGCGGACTGCCTGTTCATGGCCAGCTCCTGCGGCCCAGTGGAGAGCGGTCCTGTCTATCTGGAAAGAAAGAGAAATTAAGCAGGGGAGGAGAAGGGAGAGCCATTTCGTTCCCCTTGTTTGTCTCTGCCATGGTTGCGCAGGTCTAAAGTCACCTGCATTATTTTCTGCATTAGTTTAGTCTTTCTGTCAATAGGCACACTCCTGTTTAAAATGTTTTTCTATCTTCTTTTCCTTGTCTTATTTTTTCCCCCCAAATCCAGTTTTAAATCCTGAGATGAAAACCCAGATCTTGTAAATGCACGGGAAGACATTTTTACAACCACACTTACATTCCACTTGTTTGTGGGGTAGGACTCAGGGGTGAAATCCAGCAGGTTCTGACAGGTTCTGGAGAACCAGTAGCGGAAATTTTGAGTAGTTCAGAGAACTGGCAAATACCACCTCTGGCTGGCCCCAGAGTGGGGTGGGAATGGAGATTTTGCAATATCCTTCCCCCAAGAATGGGGAGGGAATGGAGATGTTGCAGTATCCTTTCCCTGGAGTGAGGTGGGAATGGAGATTTTGCAATATCCTTCCCCCAGGAGTGGGGAGGGAATGGGGATTTTGCAGTATCCTTCCCCTGCCACACCCACCAAGCCACACCCACAGAACCAGTAGGGAAAAATTTTGAATTTCACCCCTGGTAGGACTGCTTTGGAAAGGAAAAAGGACAACTTGTCCTCCAAGCTATAGAGTTACCCTCGCTATTTCCTGAATCTAGCATTGGTTACCAGATCCTGGCACTTTATTATCAATTAACCAGTGGAACAGAAGTTGCCTTCAGAAGTTGTGTGTACTTCATCACTGGAGGTTTTTAAGAAGACAGATGGACAGCTACCTATCTGAAATGGTATACAGTCTCCTGCTTGAGCAGAAGGCTGGACTAGAAGACCTCTTAAGGTCCCTTCCAGCTCTATTCTGATTGATTGAAACACCTGGGATAGGAGAACAGCAATCTCTCAATAGAATTTGTCACCTCCGTTTATTCTTCCCGTCTCTTTTTCCATGCCATCCCAATTTGCCAAAGTGCATTCCACAAGTCACCCGAAGCATCACGCTTCGGGATTTAAATTTCGAGAAACAGGGAGACGGAGAGGTACAAATCTTTGCCCAATGAATGACCCCGTTCTATACCTCCCGCGCCCAGTGAAATACCCACGTTATTCTTCGCTTTGACGTCAACCCCTCTCTTGATCAGCTCGACCATGGACGCCGTGTCGTTTCGTTTGGCTGCGTCGTGGAACAACTTCTCCGAAAGGAGCACTTGGAGGGAAGGAAAGGGCTTGTTAAAGATGGTTAATAAAATGAAAACAGCCGTAGGGATTCATTTAACCACCGTGGGAAGAAAGGTGGTAATAATTGGGCAAAACTCTCTCTAATTGTCCGGCTTAGGAACGGAAATTTTGAGTTCAATTCTGGTTGTAAGTTGAGGATTCCCTGCATATCATGGCCATTCTGCGGTTTTACCCAGTTCATCAGGTCTCCTGCTTGAGCCGAGGTTGGACTAGAAGACCTCCATGGTCCCTTCCAACTCTTATTATTCTGTTATTCAAATTCTGGGCGGGGTGGAGGGGTCTGCATGCAGACCAGAAGGTCAGCACAAGATCCCTTTCAATCTTCATTCATCACAACCGCCTTACTTAGCCCTAGTAATTCTGGCCCCAATTCTAGGAATAAAAATCCAGGACTACCAAGGTTGATGTCAGCACTTCAAGCTGCATTTACTCTAGTGCTGACATAAGAAGGAGAAGCGGAGGCATCTGGAAAGGGACGTTTGACTTTTCACCTGCTTATTTTCCCTGGAGATAATATCCCCTAGGAGATGGAATGGGAGGGGGGAAATTCCTTTGAGCTGGAGTAGTAGATTAGGGGTACAGTGACTTGGAAGATGGCCAATGAATGCAGGGGAGTGGGGAACGGAAAGGGAGGGTTTTGGGTCTGGAAGTCAGTGTTGGCTGCGATGTAGTCGGAGTTAGAATGTCGTGCTTAATAAATGGGAGTTTTTCTTCAAAGACTTTGTTTGAAAGGCAATTTATTTGAGACGACCTCGAAACCTGACAGTTGGTGTTTTCTCTGCTGCTTTCAGAGGAGGGGAGGGTGCAGCATAGAAGGAAAAATAAAATAAAATTACAAAAGCTTTCCCGTAGCTTATTTTTGCTCTTTACGCCCCACCTTGGAAACACTCCCTCAATTGTCCTTCTATTGTTTTACTGAATTTGAAAAAGGTCATGAAGCATGATCAGGAAATAAATGCAGAAATATGACCTACTGTGTATTGTAAATCCTCTCCCTTTCTAGGTCGTAATTTGTGGAGAAAGAACTGTTTATATGACTCATTGCTGAGTACAGTGGAACAGCACTGTAATAAGTCACATTAAGGGACGTACAAATGGGCTGTGTGTTTCTTTGTTCTGTTGTGGCTAGCCCACCAGCCTGCCATTCTAAGTCACTCCGAGACACTTTGAATAGTGAGACGGGTGGCATACAGATAGCCCCCGACTTACGACCACAACTGCCCCCCCACAATTTCTGTCGCTAAGCAAGATGGCTGTTAAGTGAGTGAGTTTTGCCCCATTTTACGACCGTTCTTGCCACAGTTGTTAAGTGAAACACTGCAGTTGTGAAGTTAGTCCCATGGTTGTTAAGTGAAACTGGGTTTGTTGTCAGAAGGTCGCAAAAACAGATCACGTGACCCTTGGACACTGAGACCGTCATAAATACGAGTCAGTTGCCCAGCGTCTGAATTTTGATCACGTGATCACAGGGATGCTGCAATGGTCGTAAGTGTGAAAAATAGTCACTTTTTTTTTAATGCTGCTACGACTTCATAAGCCGAGGACTACCTGTATAAATGTAATAATATAACGTAATAAATAAATAAATAAAATCTGAAACATTCTTGTACGATCAGGATATAAATCTACAACAACCCCCTCTTACTTTTCTCCTCCTCCTCCCTCTCCCTAAACCAGGAGTCAGCAACCTGTGGCTCTGGAGCCGCATGTGGCTCTTTCACCTCTCTGCTGTGGCTCCTTGTCACTCAAAATATGCGTCACAACCGCCAATGTACGACACCCGCCGGCACGCAATTTATTGAGCTTTTCAACCCCCGGTAGGCTAACCATGGATAAATCCAAGAAAAGAAAAGTTTCAGAAGAAAACAGAATATTTAATACAACTACATAGGCTAGTTTTATGGCCGCTCAAGAAATAGTCAGGCACTGGAAGGGTTTTGTGGTTCCCAGTGTTTTCTTTTCTGTGGGAAATGGGTCCAAATGGCTCTTTGAGTGTTTAAGGTTGCAGACCCCTGCCCTAAACCAACCGCAACCACAACACTTAGAATCACTCCTCTGGTGAGATTGGCAGTCATCTCAATTGCTGATATCAAACAAATAAGAAAGTGAGAAAGTAAAAAAAAAAAAAAGAGAGAGAAAGAGAGAGAGAGAGAGAGAGAGAGGGAGGGAGGGAGGGAGGGAGGGAGGAAGTATATTTTAACTCATCCAATGGGTTTAGCTTGTTAGTTCAGCCCCTGTGATTTGAAAATGAAACATCTGGCTTAAAGTTTGCAAACCGGACAGTTGTGCCATACAGCAGGGGTCTCCAACCTTGGCAACTTTAAGCCTGGCGAACTTCAACTCCCAGAATTCCCCAGCCAGCAATTTGCCAAGGATGGAGACCCCTGCCCTACAGGGCAAAGGGACAAGCCATTCATACCAGCCTCTAAACCAGTGTTTCTCAACCTTGGAAGCTTGAAGATGGGGGGACTTCAACTCCCAGAAACCCCCAGCCAGCACCGCTGGCTGGGGGATTCTGAGAGTTGAAGTCCCCCCCATCTTCAAGCTACCAAGGTTGAGAAACACTGCTCTAAACATTGCCAATATGATTCCACTCCCCAACCCATCCACCCCGGGTCATAATTTTCTATCCGTTGAAGTCAACGGCTTGATAACACAGGGCGGGGAGTTGCAAGAGCGGTGGGGGGGTGGGACCCCAAATTCTCAAATTATTACCCACCATCCTAGAAACCAAGGAGTTTCTGCAGACCCTTGTAGGCTTTTGACCCTGAATTAAAGCCGGTTGGGGGCAACGCCCCACCCCCCCTTCCCCAGTCTTCTAATTGCCGCCCTCCCCCACACACCTTCACCCCAATCCGAAAAGGTTGTGTGATTTTTTGCCTCCAGGAGTTGCAGGAGTTGGACGGATCACACACACACACACACACACACACACACACACACACACACACACACACACACACACACCGTCTTTTCACGGATGACAAGCAGGCTGAAGATCTGGGCGGTTGTGCTGGAACCCAGCGGGGATCTGGTTGCCTGACTAGCTAGGTGGCTCGGTGGCTAAGAGACTGAGCTCGTCGATCAGAAAAGGTCGGCAGTTCGGCGGTTCGAATCCCTGGTACAGGTTCTCCTGCGTGAGCAGGGGGGTTGGACTAGATGACCTCCAAGGTCCCTTCCAATTCTGTTCCTGTTACTGGTCGCTGCTTCGGGCCACCCACCACCCTTCCCTCCGGCTCTTGCCCCACCAATGCCTCTTGGAAGGGACACCTTTCACCTCCCTCTCTCTCTTCCCCAGCCAGGGGCAGGGACGGTTTGCAGGGACCCCCTTCCTCCTTCCCCTTCCCCACGCGCGCCTTTCCCTGGCCCCATCCTCACGCGTGTCCTCCTCGGAAGCCAAGTCGTCCTCCATGCCGCCGGCAAGCTCACCGCCCGAGCATCCCCGTCGTTCCAGGGGACGCCCCTTCGAGGCGGACGCGGCCGGAGCCGGGTTAGGCACGCGCTTGGTCCGCCCGGGCTTGCGGCTGCGGCTCCGGCCTCCTCCGTCCCTCCGTCCCCAGCCGGAGCCGGGCTAAAAATAGCCTGCTTAAGCGTCGCCCAGAAAAGGGAGGCGATGGGGACGGGGGGGGGGGCGGGGGCGCCGAGGACGAGGCTGCACGCGGCCGCGCTCCACGCGCGCTCCCGTGGCCGCGCCCGCGCCCGGGCGGGCGGCACCCGCCTAGCTCGAATGGGGCGTCTTGTGGCCGAGGGACCCGACGGGCTAGTAGGGAAGGGCAGGAAGGTGAACACGGAGGAGACCCGGCCGGCGGTTGCTGGCTGTTTTTGTTTTTTTCGCTGCAGCGATTTCTCCGCCGAAAAATTCTAATTTCTTCCCACAAATTAGATATAGTGCATGATATAATATTATTTCTTTCCCTTTCTCTTTCCCTACCCTTCCTCTTCCCTTCGCCTTTTCTTCCCTTTGCCTTTCCGTTTCCACTATCCCTTCCCCTTCCTGTTCGCCTTTCCCTCCGTTCCATCCCCTTCCCCTATCCTTCCCTTTGCCTCTCCCCCTTCCCCTTCCCTTCCCTTCTCTTCCCCTACCCTTTCCCTCCCTTCCCTTTCCTTCTCTTCCCCTTGCCTTCCCCTTTCCTTCCCCTTCCCCTTCTTTCCCCTTCCCTTCTCTTCCCCTCCTCTTCCCCTCCCCTTCCCTTCTCTTCCCCTACCCTTTCTCTCCTTTCCCTTCTCTCCCCCTTCCCTTACCATTTCCTTCTCCTTCCCCTTCCTTTCCCTTCCCTTCTCTTCCCCTACCCTTCCCCTCCCTTCCCTTCTCTCCCTCTTCCCTTTCCCTTCCCTTCCCTTCTCTTCCCCTCCCCTTCCCCTTTCTTTCCCCTTCCCTTCTCCTCCCCTTGCCTTTCCCTTTCCTTCCCCTTCCCCTTCCTTCCCCTTCCCTTCTCTTCCCCTACCCTTTCTCTCCCTTCCCTTCTCTCCCCCTTCCCTTTCCCTTCCCTTCTCTTCCCCTCCCCTTCCCCTTCCTTTCCCCTTCCCTTCCCTTCCCTTCTCTTCCCCTACCCTTCCCCTCCCTTCCCTTCTCTCCCTCTTCCCTTTCCCTTTCCTTCTCCTTCCCCTTCCTTTCCCTTCCCTTCCCTTCTCTTCCCCTACCCTTTCCCTTCCCTTCCCCTTCCCTTTCCCTAGCCTTCCCTTTCCTCTTTCCTTCCCCTTCCCCTTCCCTTCCCCTAACCTTTCCTCTTTCCTTCCCCTTCCCCTTTCCTCCGGTTCCATTCGTTTCCCCTAGCCTTTCCCTTTCCCTTTTCTCTTCTCTTCCCCTTCCCTTTGTCTTGAAAGAGACCCAAGATAACGTTAATCAGGTTAAAAGACACCCAGAGGGCTCACCCCGACTTCTCTCTTCGCCCTCAGCTTTGAACTGAACCTTGCACGGGTTGATTTTGAAACCGGAACGAACAATGTTCCTGGGCTGAAAGTTGCAGGGAGAATATCTTTATGCATCCTAGAGGGGGCGAATAGATTAATTTGATCTTCCTTTTGGACACCGTGCACATTGCGGCATCCTTCGTTGTTACAGACATGCTAATTTAATTCTACCGTTGGAAGAGCTGAAGGACCAAGTTAAGGGGCAGATCACCTTGGAGAAAATTTATCTGTGTGGTGGCTAAGAGGAGTAGATTGGACAGATTAACTTATTTTTATTTTTTTTTATTTTTTTATTTTTAATTTGATTTATATGCTGCCCTTCTCCGGAGACTCAGGGCGGCTTACAATGCGCTAAGCAATAGCCTTCATACTTTTGTATATTTATACAAAGTCAGCTTATTGCCCCCACAAACTGGGTCCTCATTTCACCTACCTTAGAAAGGATGGAAGGCTGAGTCGACCTTGAGCCTTGGAGAGATTCGAACCTGCAGTAATTGCAGGCAGCTGTGTTAATAACAGGGTGCTTAGACCACTGTACTATCAAGACTCTTAACGTGTAATCATTACTCATCAAATGCAATTGTATTTATATCGTTGTTGATTCTTTGATTCTGCTCCTGCGTGAAGTCCCTCGACTCAGCTCGTTTCTTTCCAACTCAAGGAAAACTTCGGCGTGGCCATTTCCTTTGCTGTTCCGGATTCCCGCCGGGCCCCCCAGTTAGGCCTTGCGCTCTCCAGGGTCCTGAAACTTTCGTGGAGCCCAGCTCTTTTATTATTATTTTTTAAATTATTATTATTATTCTCTGTTCTTCATGGGTAACTCCTTCAGTCTTCTCCACTCTGGCCAGCTCTCTGGATAAGTTCCCAAATTCTTCATTTTTCAGTTCTCCTTCCCACCAGGGGGCGAGAAAGTCTGCAAAGCGGACAATTTGATATTGGAAGGCTGGTGGGATATGATGGACTTTTGCAAAGGCTTGGAAACGCTGAAGGCCAGATGGCCAAACTTCCAACAGTACTAAAATGCACTGGCATTTCTTTGCAGTCTGCAGTGCTCTCATTTTTGAAATGGATCACACTCCCTCTGTGTATCTGTAACACTCACACACTGGGGGGGGGAGGGAGAGTGAGTGAGTGTGAGAGAGAGAGGGAGTGCACTAGAAGAAACAGCTAGGAGTACATTTAAAATGAGCATAGTAGGGGAAAAAAGGGGAAGGAGGGAAATATAATTACATAATTCCATATTTACTTTTATAAATATTATAGCGTAAATATTATATTATAAATACGTTATATTATAACGTAAATATAAATATTATAAGGTAAATATTATATAGGTAAATAAATATGATTTATTGGGTTAGGGATTTTCTGTTTCCACTGTGAGTTGTATTGTGTTGGGGAGGTACACTGAGGAAGCTCCACCAATCTCATTGTACATATGTTGTGCAGTGACAATAAAGGTGGTTATTATTATTATCTTTATTTCTTAAAAATGAAACTCAGTCAACTGAACATTCAAAAATGCATCACAAATACCATTGACTGGTGCTAAGGGTTGATATGGGTTGCTGCCAGCATCCTAGGTATCAACCAAGTACCTTCTTAAGATTTAGTTATTATCATTATTATTCTCTTTTATTCATTAAAAATGAAACTCAGTCAACTGGACATTTAAAAATGTGTCACAAATACCACTGACTGGTGCTAACGGTTGATACAGGTTGCTGCCAGCGTCCTAGGTATCAACCAAGTACCTTCTTAAAATATATGATGTTCCGAGTAGCACAGTTTTTTGCAGTTCCACTGGTGTTATTGCAGAAAGCTGCCATTTCTTGAAGTGTTTTGTGAAATTCTTGGACATGGTACCAAGTGCCCCGATGACAATGGGTATCATTGTTACATGTTTCACCCATAGCCGTGTAGTTTCAATGGCCAGGTCACAATATTTCATGATTTTTTCCAGTTCTTTTTCTTCGACTCTGGCGTCTCCTGGTACCGCGATGTCAATAAATTGTACGTTTTGGTTTTCGATAACTGTGATATCCAGCGTGTTGTGTTCCAAGTGATGATCTGTCTGTATTTGAAAGTCCCACAAGATCTTCACCTTCTCATTTTCTATAAGTTCTTCCACTTTATGTTCCCATGACTTTTTGGATACAGGAAAGTTGTATTTTTTAACATAATGACCAGTGGATTAATTTAGCAACTCAGTCGTGTCTAGCTTTGTAATCAGTTTGTGCGATTTTGCTGCATTCACATATTAAATGTGAAACACATTCGACTTTGTTGTTGCAAAGTTGGCAGTTTGGATTGTCGGTGGATTTTTGTATCTTCGCTTTCATGGCATTAGTTTGTAGTGCTTTTTTCTTGAGCAGCCAGTATTAACCTTCCGTTTCTTTCTTGATGGTTCCCATCTTAAGCCATGCCCATGTAAAATTGTCATCATCACATTTTCCTTCAATGTTTTTCAAGTGCTGTCCATGCAAAGCTTTGGTTTTCCATCTATTTAATCTGTCATTATTATTATTATTTATTGGTTAATCTTTAGTGAGATTCACAGCCTTTGAGGCTGGTTAATAGCTCAGCAGCTCGAGTCCTAACCAAGGACCTAGGAACTGTTAAGGTATCGTCGGAGGATGTAAGCTGTTCCGAGTAAGGTGGTTTTTTGTTATTTTTGTTATTTTATTATTATTATTATTATTATTATTATTATTATTATTATTATTATTATTATTATTATTATTATAATAGTGATTAAAGTACCTACTAGAAATTTAGAGATTATGAGTTCTAGTGCCTCCTTGGGCATGAAAACAGCTGGGTGACATTGGGCCAGGCACTCTCGCTCAGCCCTATGAAGTAAGCAGTGGCAAACACTTCTGAAAATCTTGTTAAGAAGTCTGCAGGAACTAATCCAATTGGCCACCAGGAGTCACCAATAACTTGAAGGGATCATAAACACAAAGATCATTCAATGGCTGAGTTTGCAAACTGAATTAATTCTGAGTGTGGGGTGTTTTTTGTTTTTTTTTTAGAATTTGGTTTAATATTTGGCCACCTAATTATTAAGGCTCGCAAACCACAGTTTATCAGCCAGTTGTGATTCACTTGCTAAAGCATTATTAAATAAATTGTAGCTCAGCACTGTGTGTGACTAAAACCATCCCACTCCTTCTCCTATTATTTCCCACCACCGAAAGAAGCAAAGTCATAGTAGATATTTTAGATATACTTTTTAGCCAACTCATACTGCATCATTTAAGTCTCTTTGCAGAAAGTACTTGAAATTAATTTTAATTTAGGCAACGCTCAAGGAGCTGGACAGAAGGGATGCCAAAACATTTTATTAGATTGGAGACAATAACAGACAGAAATACAAAAACTAGCATCCTTTAATGTTTTTAGAAGCTACAAATGTAAAATATCGATGAATATTGGAGACCGATCTCAAATATCCAGATAGGTGTGGGGCAACCTCTTTGAGGGTAGAGCCACAAAACAGCCTACAATCTTCTGAATAACCACAGGAAACAAATCTAGTGATTGTTGGAAAGTGTGCAGCCACAATCTTTTGGCTGGATTTAAGGAGACGGATGTGACTTCCTTTCTATGCAGCTCCTTGACAGTTGCCTAAATTAAAAGTAATTTCAAGTACTTTCCAAGCACAATTCTTTCAGAGTTCTCTTTAACAAGGTTTATTGAGATTGAAACAATTGCGTTAAGAGAATGCAGCAACTGAACTTTCCCATTTAGAGCCAATATATCCTGAGTATATTAGGATAAAGGCTATACTCCTTTTTCTAAGAGCCTTCTCTGACAACAAAGACACTTGTAGCAGTTGTTTATATAGAGATGGTCCTTGTTTAACAACCACTTGTTCAGCAACCACTTGAACCTCTGATGATAAGTGGTAATTGCAACTGGTCCTTGAAGCTCCAGCCATTTGCAGACCCCACCACAGTCACATCATTGTGATAGGGATACTTGGTGCCTGATTAATGATGTCGCACAGCATCCCACAGTCACGTGAATGCAATTTGCGATGTCTCTGCCTGCTTCCCACAAGCAAAGTCAATGGGGAAGCTGGCAGGAAATCAAAAGTTGCAATCACGTGACATTCTTGCTTAATGATGGCAGCTTGGAGACTGCTGGGACTGCTGTCTTTATGCGATGCAGCAGGGGTGAAATGCTCCTGGATCGGACCGGATCGCTTGATCCGGTAGCGATATTTCCCTGTGGTTTGGCAATCCCGTAGCGATCGCTGGCCAGGTGTCATTACTTCCTTGTTTTAACCAGGAAGTAATGTTTTTTAACCTTCTGTTCATGCACAGAAGTTGTGTGCGTGCATGTGACTTGTGCGCATGCGTGAGCAAAGTGAGCATTTCCGAACCGGTAAGGAAGATAAGTAGATTTCACCCCTGCGATGCAGTCATATGATATCATACTTTCTAATTGCATTTCTTAGCAGTGGAAATTCAAGTCCCAAATATCATCATTAAGCAAGGACTATCTGTAATAGCCTTTTGAATTCCTGCCTGGGAACGACCTTCCCCGTTATAGACAAGGTTGATTATTAAGAATATTATAAATAATTCTCCTGAGTGTGTTGAGAATCAATAATTGCTGTTTTATAGGTGCTCATGGGAAGGTCTTCTCTATCGCGTCTCCTTCATTTCTAAATGCTCTTTGACCTGCAATTGGAGTTGTGCTTCCTTGCACAATTGTTGCTCTGCTTCCATGTACACTTTTGGGGGGTATCCGTTGAAGGTCATCCTCTTGACCTTTTCTGAATAAATTGCTGGATGAATGCCCTTTCATCCAACGTTTGTTTTCCTCTCTCCGTATTTATTGCACATAGGCTTTCGGCATTATATTCTGTTATTAAATTTGATGGTGGGTTTTTATGTGTTGTAAATGGCTTTGAGATGCCTTTGTACAAGAATCATGCAAACTTGTAGGAAAATATGTAACAAGAGCAGCAGCAACAGCTAGGAATGAGATCAGGAGGCCTTTGAGAGACAAACTGCTATGATTCCCACCACCCTACCCTACCAGATGTTGGAAATTTGTGTCATCTGAGAATTGTATTTGCTGCGGGATGGAATCAGAAAGTTCTTCTCCAGCCCAGCCAGAATTCTTGAGTAGAGAAAGGCTATCTCTAACTTTCTTGTCTTCTTGTTTATTATTTACATCTTAAAGCCACCCATTAAAGAAACACATTCTCTATTATGTCTCTCCTGTGATATTTTAAACTTTTGCAGCCTGTTTATATTGTCAGGAAAACATTTGCAATAGCACCGTTGCTAAACTCAATGAAAAACAAATGTGGCTTTTAAAGCCGGAAAGATTGAAAACCACACCTGACGATAAGGAACGTGGGACTGAGAGGGCCTGGATAAGGGGCAGATACTCTGTCTTGGGAACTGAATGGAGAATAGTCTAAGAATAGTTCTTTTGGGGACTGTTGTGACCTAGGCTTACTGAGTCATTACAATACACAATTAGTCCCAAAATAACCTATTTTATTGTAACAGCTGAGAATTACATTCATTCCCAGCTGAGTCCCAATTAGTTGCAAAACAAGTCCTTCGGAAGAAGTCCTTCAGGATAATCACCAACCTTTATCTTCTTTGACACCCTGTCGAAGGCCTTACTTGGCAAAGCCCCATGAAGTTCAGAAACAAACAAGAGATGCCAACTGGAAACAGAGTTAGCAACGTTGCTTTCCTGCAAAAGGCCCAAGTGCCTTTGTTTCTCTTTTAAGCCTTATGGGAGGGGCCAATCATCTCCTGGCCTTACTCCCTAGTTGTCCCTTTTGCTTTAGCTGCTCTTGCCTTCTGGCAGCTCTGCGCATGTGTGCACCAGGAACAAGCTCCTCCTATTTCTCTGCCTCTCTGCTGTCCGACTCTGGGGGCTCCGGAGTCTGCGCATCACTCCAAGATGGCCCTGGCCCCATCTCTGCCTCCAATGCAGAGCCCTCATCCGGGCCTTCCCCAGACTCCAGGATTGGCCCATGTTCCTGCCCAGCCTCCTCACTGTCCAACTTCGCTGCCAGCTCCACCGGCTGCTGGCGGACCACAACAGGGACCTCAGATGCTTTCACTTGCTATTGTGTGTGGTACAGAGAGTCCTCGGTTTACAGCAGTTCATTTAGTGACCATTCAAAGTTACAATGACACTGAAAAAAGTGATTTATGACCATTTTTCACACTTACGACTGTTTTTTACACTTACGACCATGGTCATGTGATCAAAATTCAGATGTTTGGTAACTGACTCATGTTTATGATGATCGCAGTGACCTGGGGTCATGTGATCCCCTTTTACGACCTTCTGATAAGCAAAGTCAATGGGGAAACCAAATTCACTTAACAAGCGTGTTACTAACTTAACCGCTGCAGTGCTTCACTTAACAACTGTGGCAAGAAAGGTCATAAAATGGGGGCAAAATTCACTTAAGAATTGTCTTGCTTAGCAAGAGAAATTACGGGCTCAATTGTGGTCTTAAACCTGTATTCTCTGGCTGCCCAATAAAACTCTGTTCATGGGAAGGGCAATGCTATGGAGATTGGGTTGGAGGGTTGTCCATTTTAAATAAGGCTGAATGCTTGTTTCAGTTGGCCACTAGAATTAATGTCTAGTGCTCGTGAGCAAGATCAGAAGTAAGCTTCAGTTCCCCACCTTCCCTTTCAAAATACAGTAAAGAAAAATATGAGATAGCTCAGGGACATCTGAGAATAGAATAGAATAGAATAGAATAGAATAGAATAGAATAGAATAGAATAGAATAGAATAGAATAGAATAGAATAGAATAGAATAGAATAGAATAGAATAGAATAGTTGAAAGGGACCTTTTAGGTCATCTAGTCCAACCCCCTGCTCAAGCAGGAGGCCCTGTGCCATTTCTGATAAAACAGAATAGCAGGATAAAACAAATCAAGATAGTGGCCAAGACTGGATAATCAATCATAATGGTATGTGGGAATGACCTTAAGAGACAGGAGGAATCACCAAAGCTGGAATAATGGTCGGATAAGAGGTAACTTAGCCCACAGAAGCAATGGGGTGTAGCAAATGTGGACCAAAATGGACCCCCTCCAGTTTCTTGAGCTGTAAAGGTGAGAGGGAAAGAGTTATACAGGTACCCCTTGACTTTCAACAGTTCGGTTAGTGACCGTTCAAAATTACAGCGGGATTGAAAAAAAGTGACTCGTGATCGTTTTTCACACTTATGACCGTTGTGGCATCCCTGTGGTCACGTGATCAAAATTCAAAGGCTTGGGAACGGATTCATATTTATGACAGTGGCAGTGACCTTCTGACAAGCAAAGTTGTCAAAATATTTAATTTTGTGTAAAAAGTCACAACACACAAGTTATAGCTGATGGATTAAAGAGAGCTGGCTACTGCGTGAGGCAATCTAAGCTGTGATTGGTTGCCTTGAGTGAAAAGGGGGAGTTTCCTCTTTTCCCACCTTTTTGACCTGTGAGTTACCTGAAGATGCTCCCGTTGTGCTGATTCACCTGACTATGCTCCTATTTGCCTCTCTTATTTACTCTAAGTGTATTTATTCATATAAAACCACAAATTCTTGCCAGCGTCTCTGACTCCATCCAGACACTGGCTGCGCAAAAGTCAACGGGGAAGCCAGATTCACTTAACAACCATGTTCCTAACTTAACAACTTCAGTGATTCATTTAACAACCGTGGCAAAATGGGGCGAAACTCGCCACAAATGTTTCAAAGTGACTCAGAGTGACTTAGAACGGCAGGCTGGTGGGCTAGACAAGAAAGTCACAACAAAACAAAGAAACACACAGCCCATTTGTACGTCCCTTAATGTGACTTATTATAGTGTTGTTCGACTGCAATGAGTCACATAAACAGTTCTTTCCCCACAAATTACCACCTAGAAAGGGAGAGAATTTAGATAGTAGGTCATATTTCGGTATTTATTTGCTGATTACACTTCGTGTTGCTTTTCAAACGAAGTAGAACAATAGAAGGATGTGATCTTCGTGGGAGTGTTTCCAAGGTGGGGCGTAAAGAGAAAAAAAAATAAGCTATGGGAGAGCTTTTGTAATTTTATTTTATTTTTCCTTCTATGCTGCATCCTCCCCTCCTCTGAAAGCAGCGGAGAAAACACCAACCTTGGCAGTCCTGGATTTATTCCTAGAATTACTAGGGCTAAGTAAGGCGGTTGTGATGAATGAAGATTGAAAGGGATCTTGTGCTGACCTTCTGGTCTGCATGCAACCCCCTCCACCCCGCCCGGAATTTGAATAACAGAATAATAAGAGTTGGAAGGGACCATGGAGGTCTTCTAGTCCAACCTTGGCTCAAGCAGGAGACCTGATGAACTGGGTAAAACTGCAGAATGGCCATGATATGCAGGGAGTCCTCAACTTACAACCAGAATTGAGCTCCAAATTTCTGTTCCTAAGCCAGACAGTTGTTAGAGAGAGTTTTGCCCAATTATTACCACTTTTCTTGCCACGGTGGTTAAGTGAATCACTATGGCTGTTTTCATTTTATGGGCTTATTCCTAGAATTGGAACCACAATTACTATTGTTAAGTAAGGCAGTATGTGAGTCATGCCCAATTTTACAATTTTTTTTTGGTCACAGTTCTTGACAGCATTTTTAGACTCGCAAGATTCTGTTAATGTAACCTAATGTCAGCTTCTTGTCTAGACCACCTCAGAAGGCTGGCATCCATCTTGCAAGTTTGAAAATCAAGATGGAAGGAAGACCTGTTTGTCAGTTTTGGATCTATCAGCAAAGGTGAGAAATTCCTATGTTGTTCCTATTAATTGCTTTGGGATTTCTTTCCTGAAAAATCTCAGCCCGTGTATTGCTTACCGTCTTCCATCTTTGCAATTTATCCGCCTTGCCTCCTGCCTCTCATCTGTGGGGGCCTTTGGGACTCCAGAGAACGGCGCGATATGCACCCAGCGTGCAAACTCAGCACTCGTTTTTAATATCGGGGGTGCAGCTGAGGGTTGCAAAGTGGATGGAGAGCAGATTCCAGGTGTGGGTGGAGGCAGGTTTGCAAGTTTGGAAATTCATTTTGTTGGTGTGTTTTTAAAACAAACAGTAGTATGCATTACTACTAGTATACTGTTTTGAAATGGGTAGGAAATCATGCCTTCCATTGTTCAGCTGTCACTGCCAGCGGGGCTCTTAGAACTGTAGGGGGCCCTGCTCATAATAAACTCATGATTTATTTAATGCGTGATTTACTGAATTAATCCAACAGCTATGGGATTTATATGTCCTGAATCCTGGATCAAAAAGCTTTCTCGAACGAGGGAGACCACAGTGAAGAAACAGGGACTCGACACAGAGGTGAGAGGCCCTCAGAATCCAAATCTTTTGACTCAAACCTTGAACAGGAGGCTCATCCCCCATCCCGCAAGAGGGCCATCCATTTTGTGCAAAGAGTCAGCAAGCAGACAAGTGGAGACATATTGAAGGGACCCCCTGATCCAGGAAGGTCTGCACAGGAGGAGTTTGATGCAGGAAATCAAGGACAATCAGTGCCTGCAGCTGGAGACCTTTCTGAGCTGAAGTTCTTCCTCCTGAATGCAGTCTTGGATGGACTCTGTCTGAAAAACGAGCCTAGCCTGGGTGGTATGTATTTCACCTTGCACTATAACAGAGGTCTTCAAACTTGGCAGCTTTAAGACTTGTGGACTTCAAAGTCCACAAGTCTTAAAGCTGCCAAGTTTGAAGACTTCTGCACTATAACCTTGGCCTTATAGTCTGCATTACCCTAGGAACTTTGCCAGCTCTAGTAAGATCTCTGTTGCGTTGGAAGCTGAATGGGATTTACAACTAGGCCTCTGCTTGCTTTAGAGTCCTGACCTTAAAACTGCTAGTTAATTGACTTAAGCCTGATAAGAATTTGACAAAGGGAAAGCTAGTGAGCGAGTAAATTAGCTTTCACAGAGAGCCAGACACTCTTGAAATCTTTTTTTTCCCCCACTTAAAGAGGAGAGTAATAAAATAAATAGAATAAATGAAGGGAGAACTGTGAAATAGCTGAACTGTGGGCTGTGGTTTCTTCGGGATGTGGACAAGAAAGCCAATGGGGTACCTTTATGAGGAGTCCTTGGTACTCTCTGTGCTTGGTTGTTTTCTTGCAGATGTTTTATTAGCCAAACTAGGTAACATCATTTCAAACCTGAGCTACAAATGTTCTTCTTTATTGGTACCGTTATGGCTGTCATCTTTACTCAGAGGGACAGAATCAAGATCACGTGAAGTGTTAATACCACTTTATAATGCCTTGGTAAGGCCACACTTGGAATCCTGCATCCAGTTTTGGTTGCCACGATGTAAAAAAGATGTTGAGGCTCTAGAAAGACTGCAGAGAAGAGCAACAAAGATGATTAGGGGACTGGAGGCTAAAACATATGAAGAACAGTTGCAGGAACTGGGTATGTCTAGTTTAATGCAAAGAAGGACTAGGGGAGACATGATAGCAGTCTTTCAATATCTCAGGGGCTGCCACAAAGAAGAGGGAGTCAAGCTATTCTCCAAAGCCTCTGAGGGTAGGACAAGAAGCAATGGGTGGGAACTAATCAAGGGGAGAAGCAACCTAGAACTAAAGAGAAATTTCCTGCCAGTTAGAACAATTAATCAGTAGAACAACTTGCCTCCAGAAGTTGTAAATGCTCCAATACTGGAGGTTTTTAAGAAGAGGTTGGATAACCATTTGTCTGAAGTAGTGTATTGTATCCTGCCTAAGCAGAGGGTTGGACTAGAAGACCTCCAATGTCCCTTCCAGCTCTGTTATTCTACTCTACTCTATTCTTCTTCTTTTTTACTACACCCTGCAGACTGTTTCATTCTATACATGAGCTCTTTTTAGGGAACCTCCATTTTGCATTACTGCTGTTAAAGAAAGCAAAAACATTGGAGCCTAATTCTGGCACTGATTATTCTAAGATATGTTTGGGTTTAGATACAAGTTCTTAAACGAAGTCCTTGCTGGGTGGGATCCAAGCAAACTGCTATAAATGGAGGTTTGTGCAACTTAAAAACTAAACAGCCATCCAATATTCATAAGTAAATTGTGGGCCACCTTTTAAAACAATGCTTTAAAAAGAAAATACTGGTTGTATCAAATATTGCTGTTATTGCCTGACATCTTTGAATTGTTGAACAAGAATGGCAAAATTCCTTAGAGTCAGAATCAGTCATACTAGGATACTAAGTAAACAATATAAATTGGAAAATACAAGCAACAAAGTTATAGTCATAAGAAGATAAAGTAATAGGGAAGATGAGAATAATTATGGTAATTCTGCCTTTTTAGATAGTTTGTCAGTGTTGTGGGAATTAGTTGTTTAGCAGAGTGAAGGCATGGGGAAAAACTGTCCTTGTGTCTAGTTGTTCTGACGTGCAGTGCCCTATATAGTGTCGTTTTAAGGGTAGAAGTTGAAACTGTTTATGTCCAGGATGTGAGAGGTCAGTAGATATTTTCACAGCACTTATTCTGGCTCGTGCCTCAATGGAAGGCAGATCTAATTATCCGTTAAAGTCTGTGTTTGTCTTGATTGGTTGCAGTGCCAAACCAGACAGTTATAGAGGTGCATAAATAACTGGAGCTGACAATCCAATGATGGCATTTTGCATAGTGCAAGATTTAAAGCATTTAAAGAAATCTATCTATCTATCTATATCTATCTATCTATCTATCTATCTATCTATCTATCTATCTATCTATCTATCTATCTATCTATCTATCTATCTATCTATCACCATCTATCACCTATCTATCATATATCTACCTATCTACCTACCTACCTATCACCATCTATCACCAATCTATCATCTATCTACCTATCTACCTACCTATCTCTATCATCTATCATCTATCATCTCTCTCTCTCTCTATCACCATCTATCAACTATCTATCTATCTATCTATCTATCTATCTATCTATCTATCTATCTATCTATCTATCTATCTATCTATCTATCTCATCTCTCTCTCTCACACCATCTATCATCTATCTATCATTTACCTACCTACCTACCTACCTACCTACCTACCTACCTACCTACCTACCTGTATATCTATCTATCTATCTATCTATCTATCTATCTATCTATCTATCTATCTATCTATCTATCTATCTATCTATCTATCTATCTATCATTTATCTAAACTACAACAGGTAGATTCTGTTTACAAAGCCAAAAACAAGTTGCTATTGGCAATGATCTTGCTTGGCAGGAATGGCGTGTCAGTGCAGCAGGATCTGTCCTTCCTTCCCTGTTCCTTGCTTCTCTTCCCGCCTTCTGCTTGCTAACTCACTCTGCCCTCTTTAGTATATCGTCCACGTCTCTGCTGATGCAGCAGTAATCCATCCTGGAGGAGATTTCTGCAAGGAGTAAATCTCTGAACGTGCCAGCAAAACAAATGAATTTATTGAGGCTGGGAAGGGACTGTTGTAGGCTGGGCTATAGCAGTGGTTCAGATTTCCAAGAGAAACACAATCTTTATGAACAGCCATTCCTATTACAGTGTCTTTACGGACAACCTGAGAAACAAGAACAGAAAGCAATAGCCATGTTTACAACAGAGGTGGTTCAGCAGGTTCTGACAGGTTCTGGAGAACCGGTAACGGAAACTTTGAGTAGTTCGGAGAACCGGTAAATACCACCTCTGACTGGCTCCTCCCCCATCTATTCTCTGCCTCCTGAGTCCCAGCTGATCGGAAGGAAATGGGGATTTTGCAGTATCCTTCCCCTGGAGTGGGGAGGGAATGGAGATTTTACAGTATCCTTCCCCTGCCACGCCCACCAAGCCATGTCACGCCCACCAAGCCAAACCCACAGAACCAATAGTAAAAAAAATTGAATCCCACTACTGGTTTACACAGCATGCTAAGACGTGGGGTCCTTTTGATGGTTTTTTGAATAAATTGCAATTGATTGGGTTCACACAATATGAAGCTGCAAACTAGGAACTCAGACTGTACAGGTGGTCCTTGACTTACGACCACAATTGAGCCCAAAATGTATCTCACTTTGCTAAGCGAGCTATTTGTTAAGGGAGTTTTGCCCCATTTTACGACCTTTCTTGCCACAGTGGCTAAGGGAACCACTGCGGTTGTTAACTTAGTAACATGGTTGTTAAGTGAATCTGGCTTCCCCATTGACTTTGCAAAACAGAGATCCCATGACCCCGGAAAGGTACAACCGTCATAAATGTGAACCAGTTGCCAAGAGTCTGGATTTTGATCACGTGACCCTGGGGATTCTGCAAACGGTTGTGTGAAAAATGGTCATAAGTCATTTTTTTCAGTGCCATTGGAACTTTGAACGGTTAATAGACAAATTGTTGTAAGTCGAGGAACACCTGAAGCTTGGCATGTGATATGAATAGAATAGAATAGAATAGAATAGAATAGAATAGAATAGAATAGAATAGAATAGAATAGAATAGAATAGAATAGAATAACAGAGTTGGAAGGGACCTTGGAGGTCTTCTAGTCCAACCCTCTGCTTAGGCAGGATACAATACACTACTTCAGACAAATGGTTATCCAATCTCTTCTTAAAAACTTCCAGTATTGGAGCATTTACAACTTCTGGAGGCCAGTTGTTCCACTGATTAATTGTTCTCACTGTCAGGAAATTTCTCCTTAGTTCTAAGTTGCTTCTCTCCTTGATTAGTTTCCATCCGTTGCTTCTTGCCCAACCTTCAGATGCTTTGGAGAATAGCTTGACTCCCTCTTCTTTGTGGCAACCACTGAGATATCATGTCTCCCCTAGTCCTTCTTTTCATTAAACTAGACACACCCAGTTCCTACAACCGTTCCTCATATGTTTTAACCTCCAGTCCCCTAATCATCTGGACATGTATGGATATGCATCAACCTGGCATGTGGTATGGTGTCCAACAAATGAGGAAAATACATATATTTACATGTGGTCAGAACCCAAATCGTACACATAATGAAAGCTGGCTGTGTGACCTTGGGCCAGTCCCACTCTCTCAGCCCAACCCACCTCACAGGTTGTGGTGGGAAAAATAGGAGGAGGAAGAAATATTAGATGTGTCCATTGCTTTATTCTTAAAAATAAAGGCGGGATACAAATAAATGAATATGGTCTTTTATATATAAAGCAGCGCAATTGGAAACCGTATGTATGGATTTTTTTAAAGGTAAATTGTAGCGGTGATCCAGAAATACGAATTACATTTTCTTTTAGTTTTGCCTTTTGCTCCATTGTGTTATGTTTTGGCTTATTATTGTCTTGCATGTTGTATTCTGATAAAGCCTCATGACTAATTCATAGGAATATTATGGTTGGTTGCACAGTCAGCCAGGTGTTTAGATTGGACTTGGCAGTTTTATTCACCTAATGAGTCTTTCCCAAGGACTGAAACAGGCAGATGTTCTCGTTTGATGGTGTTAAAAGGTATTGTTGCAGAGTGTAGCCTGTTCTAAGTGAAGCTGCCTTTCGCAGCTGACTGATGGTGGTTTTTCTCCAGTGGTGGAATTCAATTTTTTTTTACTACCGGTTCTGTAGGCGTGGCTTGGTGGGCATGGTGTGGTGTGGCTTGGTGGGCGTGGCTTGGTGGGCATTGCAGGGGAAGGATACTGCAAAATCCCCATTCCCTCCTCACTCCTGGGGGAAGGATATTGCAAAACCTTCATTCCCATCCCACTCCAGGGGAAGGATACTGCAAAATCCCCATTCCCACCCCACTACTGGGGGAAGGATATTGCAAAATCTCCATTCCCATCCCACTCCAGGGGAAGGATACTGCAAAATCCCCATTCCCTCCTCACTCCTGGGGGAAGGATATTGCAAAATCTCCATTCCCATCCCGCTCCAGGGGAAGGATACTGCAAAATCCCCATTCCCACCCCACTATTGGGGGAAGGATATTGCAAAATCTCCATTCCCATCCCATTCCAGGGGAAGGATACTGCAAAATTCCGATTCCCACCCAATTACTCGGGAAAGGATATTGCAAAATCTCCATTCCCACCCCACTCTGGGGCCAGCCAGATGTGGTATTTGCCAGTTCTCTGAAGGACTCAAAATTTCTGCTACTGGGTCTCCAGAACCTATCAGAACCTTCTGAATAGCACCCCTGGTTTTTGTCAATGGCGTTCAGTTAGTGCTTCAGATGTTTTGGGATTGCATCCAAGGTGCCTGTCTCTATTGGTACTATTTGGTGCTAATATCAGATGGTTGTCTTTTGCATGCTGGTGATCCCTATCCCTATCATTTTGGAACCCAGAGGGCAGGTTAGTGCCTACTATGCACAAAAGATATTGTTGTGGCCTGTTGGCCGCAGGCCCCTCCAGCAGCCGAATCAGATGAGGAGGCAGCGTGGGAATCAGGACCAGCATCAAGGCAACCTGAGAGCTTCCAAGGGGAAGAAGGAATGGAGCTGTCAGAGATAGACAGAGGTGGAGCCTGGGCCATCCATCAGCCCACAGATGGAGAGTCAACAGCCCCCAGATCTGGAGGCGGCTGATGAGGAAGAGGAGGAACAGCTGGGTCCAGTGCCTGACGCATGGATGCGCAGAAGGCAGAGGAGAGGAGAGCAGTGGAAATCTATGGGCCGATCCTTGGGATGGAAGAGCCACCGCTGCTAGTGAAGTCCTACCCTAGCTCTGGGGATAAAAGGCAGGGGGGCGGGGATGAATAGGTGTGGCAGACAACTATTCATCTCCCAGACGGACAGACTTGTTAGCCTGCTATGTGTGTGAGAGAGACTTCTTGCTGGGGCTGCTTAACTACAGAGGGTTTGTCGTGTTTGGGACAAACCAAACACGTATTAAGGGACCTAAAAGCACAATAGAGTGCATTAAATTTGTATACACATAAAATGCTTTGTACCACTCCCAGATTCATGGAAGTACATGCAGCGATTGTTAACTAAGATACGCACCAGTATTGATGTGATATGTATGGGTGTTATATTCTTGGAATATGTCAACTGCCTTACTCATGAAGAACATAACACCTCCTCTTAATCATCTTGCTGATGCTATTTTCTCTTTTAAAAATATGTTTTCCTCCCAGTCCTGACTTTGAATTTCCTGTGGATGGATGTCAGTTCATGCCAGTGTTTGTGAGGGAGATAAAAAATACTCATTTCAGAACTTTGGTTTTGGGGGGTTTTCCCCTCACGTTTACATCGGAACCTGACATTAGTTTGGCAAGATTCTGTCTATTGGTGAGGAACAATAAAGGAAACTGCTCAGAGCTAAGTTTCTGTGTCTTTCTTAGAGCCTGACAATCACGAATCTCTTTTGGTGGGATTAACACAGGATTCTTTGACAGGGTGGCCTTGTCCAATTGACACCAGAGCAAGCAAAAGGCCCACAGGGAAAGTGGGAGAAAGGGGCTCCTTCAATCTCTGTTTTCTTAAAGATTAGCAATCAAAAGAATATTGATGCTTTTTCAATACTAATGTACAGTAAATGTGTAGAAAACATTGTTTGGACTTGTGCATAATTTGTAGAAGGAAAATGGATGTTAAAAATGGAAAACATGAGGAAGTAACTTGAGGTGACCATTAGAAAACCAGATGACATGCAAACAGCCCACCCTTGCCAGATGTTATTGGGAGAATGCAATTCTATAGATATTCAGGCCTTGGACCGTAAATGTTGTATTCTCTAGTTTAATTGTGCTATGGCTTTTATATTTTTTATTTTGTGTCAATCACTGTGGGTGATGCAAATTTGGTCTACAAATATACGAAATAAAACTCTATAAATTCTGCATTTATTCTAGCGCCACCAGCTTTTCCTACGATTAGGTGGAAGTATGCAAAATATACCATCCTAGAAAATATCTGGATGGGGAGATACAAACGGAATGTTTTAGGTCCAGGAATGAGAGGGAAGCTCTCTCTCTGTGCACATATGTAGCAGGGGTGGTTCAACTTACCTTTACTACCAGTTTGCAATGGGATTGCACGAGCAATTGAAGTATTTCAGATAGCATTAGAGGGAATCCCCTCCCCTTGCATTTTTATGTTGAACTGGTCTCATGAGGTTGGAGAAAAGAGGTTTTACAATTCTTTCATGCCTCATGAAAGAGCGTTTGTCCTTTTTACAATCCTTTCAAAGGAGATGGAAAAATTCCTTGGGATGATGTGATATTTTTCCACATGCTTAGTGAGAGAGAGTAATTGAAGGCTATCTATGAATAGTCTGCTTTTTAAAAATTATTGTCTGTTTGGGGTTCAATGGAAAGCATTCAGAAGGGGCATCGGCTATAGGGCATCTGACACTTGTTTGCCATTAAGGCTCCATAGCCTCAATTGCCATCCTAACCTCCTTCCCACCCTCCCTCCCTCCTTCCCTCTTCTCTCTCTCTCTCTCCCTCTTTTTCTCTTTCCCTCCCTCTTTCTCTTCCCACTCTCTCATCTATCTGTCTGTCTGTCCATCCACGCATCCACCCACCTCTCTATCCATCTATCCATCTATCCATCTATCCAACTATCTGTATCCGTTTATCTGTCTATCCATCTATCCGTCTATCCAACTATCTGTCTATCTGGTATTTTCCGGTTGGGTCTTATTTTCAGGGAAACAGGGTAGACACATCCAGGCATGAGAACTTCTATGCCTAGAAGAGGCAAAAAAGCAGGTCTAATTTTAGCCAAGGGCAGGATAGGTAATCCTTTTTTATCTGACATATTTCATTGGAGGGATTAGGGACTCTTAACTTGTTGCCAAGATTTGTCTGATAAGGTCATTAGGAAAGAAGGTAGCATTTAGGCATTTATGTGAAGCAGCTACAGAGGGTTTGGATATAACAATGAGAGCTGTAACTTGATGCCTTAGGGATCCATCTTATATGTGGGTGTGAGGATTAGACAGAAGGACAATCTGGTCCATGTTATCAGGTAAAAAGGGAGAATCTTCTTACGGTGGTAATTACCATCTAATCCCACCCATTGATTCTCCAAGTTTCTTTCTTACAATTTATCAAGAAATCTTTGCTCTCTTTTCATGACTGTCAGAATTGCAAAGCCAAACATTTACTCCTGTAGTTCCGAAAGTACCATTTTTTAAAGCATTTCTGCATTCATTTTCATCATTAACATGATTTATGTACTGCTCATTTTTTAAAAAAATTGGAGGCTGTTTACAATAATTAAAAAAACAATGATGAAAAAAGATGATTGTGGAATACAAGCAAAATAAAAAGTAAGGGTGAGTGGGTTGTTAATGGCTAGAGAAGGCCAATAGAAAAAAAAAAGAGAGGAGATTTTTAAGAGATACAACAGACTAGAAATTAAGACTGTTGGAAGTCAAAGGAAGGAATATAAAGTTGGTTTATTTGATCAAGGTTAAAACAAGATATGCTGTTACTTCTGGCTACCCTTTATGGACTATCTGTTGACAGCAGGACTGAAAAGATAATGTTTTATGGATTTTTTAAAAGATAAGAGATGGAATATAGAAGGAAGAAATAAGTGTTTGTAAATTTAGAGACCATGAAGAGTTAACAAATTTGTTTCTGCTTGTGATAAAGGTTGGAAGTCACTTCTTCCTTTATTTCTTTTCTCTTTCCTTGCTGTATTTTTACTTTTCTTTTTCTTCTCTCTTTTTCCTTACACATTTTGATCCTTTCTATTATCTTTTCTCTAAGCTTAGTTTGCATTAGATTTCTTTCTATCCATCTCTCTCTCTCTCTCTCTCTCTCTCTCTCTCTCTCTCTCTCTCTCTCTCTCTCTCCCTCTCCCTCTCCCTCTCCCTCTCCCTCTCCCTCTCTCTCTCTCTAGCTATCTCCAGGTGGAGAGACATCTGCGAAGAACTAATTTAAGTCATTTGAAGAGACTTTGTAAATAATAATTAACTGTCCATAACTGAGACTGGAAAATTCCTATCGCAGTTTCCAAAATTTCCTGTTTATCTCACAACTAGCATTAAACACAGCTTTTTAAATTCTGTATAGCTCATGCTTTCTTGGTCTTGATTAGATATGTAGACACCATTACAGATAGTCCTCGACATACAACCACAATTAAACAGTTGTTTAAGTAAAACGTGCCCCATTTTACAACCTTTCTTGCCACAGTTGTTAAGTGAATCACTGCAATTAGTGACCTGGTTGTTTGAAGTGAATTGAGCTTCCTTGTTGACTTTGCTTGCCAGAAGGCGATCGCATGACCACTGCAACCGTCATAAATATGAGTCAGTTGCCAAGCATCTGAATTTTGATCTAGTATCCACGGGGATGCTGAAACGGTCGTAAGTGTGAAAAACGGTCACAAGTCACTTTTTTTCAGTGTCGTTTTAACTTTGAAAAGGTCACTAAATGACCTTTTGTTGTAAATTGAGGACTCCCTGTATTTTAAGATGTAGTAATATCTTTAGACATTATGCCCCAGCTAGATGGGGTGGGCAATTTCTCTACATTTTTTTCAGGAGTAGGTGAACTTTGCTAACCGTCTCTAAAGTTAAGAATTCTCCCTTGGAAATGACTGTGATTAGATATGAAACCCATGGAAGAGTTATCCAGGTCTCCCTCTCCCCTGGGATTGAGCCGAAATTTAGATACAGATACAGATTAAGAGTTTTGGAAGGGACTCTGTCCAACTCTCTGCCCAAGCAGGAGACCCTACACCATTTTTGACAGATGGCAGTCCAGGCTCTTCACTTGAGCAAGGAAGGATGCTGCAGACCCTTGGCGAGAAGGTGGCATCCTGAAAGAGAAAAGCCAACAGTTTGATATTATACCTAATAAAAACAGTTCAGATTTAAAATCTGCATGTTTTCACTATCATCCTTTTTAACCACTTATGTATTTTTGCCCAATTTTTTTTTTTTTGGCTTTTACACAAGTCCACCACATATGATAATAAGTGCCCGTTTTTTTGGTTACGTTTTTTTCAACATTTGCTAGACATATTTTTAAGCATTTTAGCTAACCTAGCAGATGGTAAGTGCTATCTATAAAACATTTTACACACATTTTCTTGATAAGAAGGTGCCATTGTCAATTTATAGTTCCTTTCCCATGTTGTTAGCTGCGAAGTCGTGTCCAACCTATCGCAACCCCATGGACAACCTTCCTCCAGGCCTTCCTGTCATCTATCATCCTCTGGAGTCCATTTAAGCTCACACCTACTGCTTCAGTGACTCCATCCAGCCACCTCGTTCTCTGTCCTCCCCTTCTTCTTTTGCCCTCAAAACATTCCCAGCATTAGGCTCTTCTCCAGGGAGTCCTTCCTTCTCATTAGGTGGCCAAAGTATTTGAGTTTCATCTTCAGGATCTGGCCTTCTAAAGAGCAGTCAAGGTTGATCTCCTCTAGGACTAACCGGTTGGATCGCCTTGCAGTCCAAGGGACTCACAGGAGTCTTCTCCAGCACCAGAGTTCAAAGGCCTCGATTCTTTGGTGCTCAGCCTTCCTTATGGTCCAACTTTCACAGCCATCCATTGCAATTGGGAAAACCATAGCCTTGACTATACACACTTTTGTTCCTTTCCCATAAATTTTGCCATTTCTCTAATTCTATATTATAACCAAAGGTTTTTTTTTACCCACTGTGTCATTGTGTCTTTTACTTGTCCATCCTCCATTTTCCAGTTTAGTAAAAAAAAAATTATATATTTTCTTAATTCATTTTTCATCAGAGTTCAACAATATCTGATCAAAGTGTTTGTCCTTTATAAAAAGCCATACTTTTTTAAAAAAAAAAATTAGGTATAATATCACAGAAAAGCGAAGAGTCACACCCCTTCCACTCCATCCCTCAGCTTTGCCTCCGTAAACTTGGCTAGTTGACATATTTCCCCATTCTCGGACAATAAAATATTCTGCAGGAGTATTTCCCTGCTTGGCACTAGTAGTTCCTCCCACTCTGAAGACTAGTAAAGAGAGACCCAGAATGGCCGATGCATTAAAAGCGCCTTCCTTTTCTAATATGGGCTATTGTCTCTCCCTGCCATCCTCCCACGCTGAGCACCATCAATTTCCTGATGAAGTTCAAGGCTGCACATCTGCTATAATTCCCTGCCTCATCCGATCTGCCAGCAGCCTCTTTGTCACTCCCCCACCCACCCACCCACCCACAATCAGCTGAGTGGGTGGCGTGGGAGTGGATCTGACAAGGGGGGAATCTCCCTTTTTTGCTCTCCAGCGAGTGGCTGGACTTCCTCCCCCCTCACTTTTCCATCTCGCCTTACCTGGTCGCGCATCCTCAGTGGGTTCAATCCTCTCCCAGAGATTTACTCCTCCTAATCTCTCTCTCTCTCTCTCTCTCCCCACCCCGCCCCGGCTGCTCCATCTGAACAGCCGACGGCTGAACAAACAGAAGGAGAAACAACCGAGGAACAAATGAATGGACGGGTTGGCTGTCAGGCAGGAGGCATTTGCTACTTTGGGTAAGAAATATTTCTTCTTTTGTGAGCTGTATTGCTTCTTTTTCTCCTTTTTTTCTGCACGAGCGCATCAGGGGTAGCAGGGACTGGAAAAAATTTGCTGAGGCAGCAGGGTGGAGAGATGCAGGAGAGATTTTGCCAAGTCTCTAAAGATCCTCCAGAAAATGGTTTGGATAGCAAAAAAAACATATAACGGGGCTTTAAGCTGATATCTGGTCAAAGCAGGCAGTTTGGACCACAGTTTTCAAACGGCTCCAAGTGTATCTGGGTTTTGAGAAAGCTGATGGGTGTGTGATTTGAGGCTTCCCTGCTACTCGCTAAGGACTGCTGCACAATGCGTTGAGATGCCAGCACCAGGCTCTTAAAACTACGATGCTGCAATTTGGTGCATTTTGTTAGCAGCTCAACGATGGAGTTTAGTGAATGCCTTGGCGAAAGGTCACCTGTTAATCTTGGCGACAAAATGCCACAAACCTGTTTTTCTTTTAAAGATGAATAAACTTTCGGCTGCTGCAGTTTCATTTGTATTTAGGGGAGATTTAATCCGTGCAGTTTAGGTGGAAAACAAAAGTCTTAGGGGAAGCAGGAAGTCGACACAATGGTCATCCATCTCAGGAAACTTCCCACAAACTGAATGCCATTCGGCTTTAGATTAAAATTGCTACCAACGTCCAATTTATAAGTTTTATTTTGGAGGGTGGGGTGTGGGGTTGGGAAAATACCATGCCTAGACACCTCAAATGGATGTTTTAAAATTGCATTACACAAGAATTGGATAGATGTGATTTTTAAAAGCAGAAACAACTTGAAAGTGGACGTTAGATCTGTCCTGAGATGGCAAAAGTCTGCCTGAGTGAAGGCAGAACAGACCTAAACTCAGTGAAGACACTGTAATCCTTCAGTCCAACTCTGGAAACCACAGTTGGCATTCACTGTGAGAATGGGGGTGGTGGGGGGGGGGTAATCCTTCCAGAAAGACTGTTCCAGGCCTGATCCAAATAAAGGCAAGTTATATACTCACTCAAGAACCCCTTTTACGTGTGAGGGGTTTGATAAAGGATCAGCTTTTTAAAGTCTATCATGGAGAATTAAATGCAAAGGAAAAAGTAGCCAGAAACAGATTGGTTCCCATGATCATCTCAAGCCAAGTTCTCTTTCTTTCTTTCTTTCTTTCTTTCTTTCTTTCTTTCTTTCTTTCTTTCTTTCTTTCTTTCTTTCTTTCTTTCTTTCTTTCTTTCTTTCTTTCCTTCCTTCCTTCCTTCCTTCCTTCCTTCCTTCCTTCCTTCCTTCCTTCCTTCCTCTCTCTCTCTCTCTCTCTCTCTCTCTCTCTCTCTCTTTCTCTGTCCCTCTGTCCCCCCCTCTCTCTCCACATTTTCACTACTGATTGTTGAACTTAGTGGGGGAAAATTTGTACTAGGTTTTCAGGAAGCTCAGAGACAGCATTTACAGGCTTATATGCCTTCATTTAAAATGGACTCCTTTCTATTAAGCTGCTGGATGTTGCTGATTCTTGCAGTGGTTATTTCAAACGGGGCTCTGCAAAACAGACTTGGTAACTCTGTTGGGGAAAAAGAAAATTAAATAAAAGGGAGGGAGCAGAGAGAGAGAAAGTGAAAGAGAAAAGATTGTGGGCCATTATTTTACTGTGAATCAGATGGAAATGGTTATAACTTATAAAACTCTTTTTTAAAAAACATAGGCAAAAGGAAACCTACAAAATGAAGGGTCCATAAAATGATGATTATATATTTGGCCTGCAAAGAATGTATAGAGAAATTGCTTCATTTTAAACTTCTTTTAAGCATTTGTCTTGCCAATTTACAAATCAGGCTTTATTAATTCCCCCAGACTACTAAACATTGTGTATCTATGCCATAAAAACACCTGCCAGCATCCCAGCATAGAAAATGCAGCGTTTCCCTTTTTAAAAAGTTTGTTGTTGAGGTAATTGTTGTTATTATTGTTATTTCATTGACCAAGACCAGCAAAGTCTTGAACAACTAGAGATATGTACTCAGGATTGTGGCTCATAGTTGACTCACTTACAAATGTAACAAAAATGGTTAAATTATTAAAGCCAAACCGGTTTCTATTGAAAAGCCATCAGTAAGCAAGTATGGATTATTTGAATTATTTATTCAAAACTATAGTTGGGATGTCTATTTATGGGAACATCTTCTTTCTGGTGGGATCTCTCAGATGAGTGGGAGATACAGAAAAATATCTAACTGAAGTATTTCAGATAGCATTAGAGGGAATCCCCTCCCCTTGCACTTTTATGTTCTTGGAATATGTCAACTGCCTTACTCATGAAGAACATAACACCTCCTCTTAATCATCTTGCTGATGCTATTTTCTCTTTTAAAAATATGTTTTCCTCCCAGTCCTGACTTTGAATTTCCTGTGGATGGATGTCAGTTCATGCCAGTGTTTGTGAGGGAGATAAAAAATACTCATTTCAGAACTTTGGTTTTGGGGTTTTTTCCCTCACGTTTAGGTCCAGGAATGAGAGGGAAGCTCTCTCTCTGTGCACATATGTAGCAGGGGTGGTTCAACTTACCTTACTACCAGTTTGCAATGGGATTGCACAAGCAATTGAAGTATTTCAGATAGCATTAGAGGGAATCCCCTCCCCTTGCATTTTTATGTTGAACTGGTCTCATGAGGTTGGAGAAAAGAGGTTTTACAATTCTTTCAAGCCTCATGAAAGAGTGTTTGTCCTTTTTACAATCCTTTCAAAGGAGATGGACATTTTGGAGAAATTCCCTGAGATGATGTGATGTTTTTCCACATGCTTAGTGAGAGAGAGTAATTGAAGGCTATCTATGAATAGCCTGCTTTTTAAAAATTATTGTCTGTTTGGGGTTCAATGGAAAGCATTCAGAAGGGGCATCGGCTATAGGGCATCTGACACTTGTTTGCCATTAAGGCTTCATAGCCTCAATTGCCATCCTAACCTCCTTCCCACTCTCCCTCCCTCCCTCTTCTCTCTCTCTCTCCCTCTTTTTCTCTTTCCCTCCCTCTTTCTCTTCTGTCTGTCTGTCTGTCTGTCCTTCATCCGTCCATCCATCCACCCACCCACCTATCTATCCATCTGTCTATCTATCCGTCTATCCATCTATCCATCTATCCAACTATCTACCTGGAACCACCTGAAGCCACCTGGATTTTAAGTGACCACCTCTAAATCAGGTGGAGAAGAGTTTCAAAAACACTTTTGATATCCATCTTGAATAGTCAGAACTTTCTTCTGCTTCCTGGGTATTAGTTCTGTTGATTTTGTGGGCCTCTTTTTTGAGTCTTTGGTGTGTGCAACATTACACCATCAAGCATCTTCCTGCAGAGGAAAAGCTGGTGGACTCCTTGCTGCTTAGAACTTCTTTGTTTGCAGAGGCTTCACTAGCTGATTAGGTAACATCTTCAGTGTAAAGTTTGGGGCATGTGAAAAAATCAACTGGAAAATAATTCTTATATTATACAAAACTCTTCTGTTGAGCAGGTAGGAGAATAAATAGGGAAGCCAGATGTCAGGGAAAAGTTGTCTGTTTTTAATAGCTGTGTAGGAGCCTGAATTCCATTTGTGTAGTTTTAATTACTCATACTGAAATTCTCTTTTTTGACCCAATTAACAAAGAAAGCTGTGAGAGCGGTTCCTTTTTCCACAAAGGGTTATTAACATTTAGAATACAGTGAATCTGTTTCCAAACAAACATCATGACGAAATATACAAGCTTTGTGGAACCAGAGAGCATCTTTTTCTTTGCATTTTGGGAAGTTCAGTGTCAAATCACACATTTGTATCTTTAAGACAATTATAATCTTAAAAATAAGCTTGAGGGAATCATTACAAGCTATCAGGCTGATCTTTTGAATGTTTACTAGGAAGACAAACCCTGTTTGTAATGTAATAATTTAACAATATATTTGCATTTCAACTCAGGAGCTTCAGAAACTGGGGAGAGTTTCATACTGGGTGATTCAGAATACATCTGCGCTGTACCAGTATTTCATTTCACGAGGCAGGGCGACTCGACATGCAAGGATCTAAACGGATTAATCCGGATCTCTGGAGTGCATTCAAAAAGATCTAGAGGGTTGCATGACTAGAGACAATCATATTTCACAGATGATTTGTACAGTTTTAGTTACAGTTATCTTGAGGTTGTAGGCAAAAGACAGAAGAGAAATCTAACATAGAATAGAATAGAAATAGAAATAGAAATAGAAATAGAAATAGAAATAGAAATAGAAATAGAAATAGAAATAGAAATAGAAATAGAAATAGAAATAGAAATAGAAATAGAAATAGAAATAATAGAGTGGAGTGGAGTGGAGTGGAGTGGAGTGGAGTGGAATGGAATGGAATGGAATGGAATGGAATGGAATGGAATAGAATAGAATAGAATAGAATAGAATAGAATAGAATAGAATAGAAATAGAGTGGAGCGGAGCGGAGCGGAATGGAATGGAATGGAATTTTGGAATTTTGGAATTTTGGAATTTAGAACAGAACAGAACAGAACAGAACAGAACAGAATAGAATAACTATTGTCAATTTGAACGTACACTAATTGGCATACATTAAAAATGAAATTTTGTTGCATACAGGGTAACCACCTCCAATTTTACCTTACATAAACATGACAAGATAAATAAACAAAAAATTATGTATATACCCACATATATTATACTGCACAGAGAAACAACCCAGTCTAGTTCGGATGTATACATGTTTATGGCGAGAAAAACGAATCTTGTGAGTTTACCAGACGGATGGCCTAGGGAACAAAGTTGTTACAGAATCTGGTAGTCCTGCTAGCAAGGAATCCCCAAAATCGATTGTCTCTGCAGGAGCGCTTCTGAGCATATGCAGAACTCTAGGATTTGGCCAATAGGTAGAACTGTAGAATTTGGTCTCCAGGACTCTAGGATTTGGCCAAGGAGTTCTCAGGTGAGGGAGCTGCCTTGACCTCTATCCTTTTCCTTCTGGTGAAGTGAATTTTAGGATTGGGATCCTTCAGGGCTCCAATGTACCCTCGAGTGGGGTGATGTTTCTTTGCCTGTCAAGCGCCTTTCATCAGCCTGTTATTTTTCTTTCTTCTCAAGGTGAGACTAGAAAGACAAACTGAAAATTTCCCCGTTCTCTTTAGATCGGAAGAGAGCAGCTGGTCAGGAAAGCTGCCTCATTAAAGCTTGATCAGCCTGGCAGGAACATTGCCTGCCCGCATCAGGGCGACGTTGGGGGAGAATGAAGAATGACTAGATCCTTTGCTTCCCCAATGCCTGCTTTATATTCTGTCTTAACTCCTCGGTTTCTTCTGCCTTCTTGAAATGAAGGTCCTTTTTTGGATGGTTCAAATCAAGATGGCCCTGGTCTCCCTTTTCCTGACTAGGCTGAATGTTTTTCTTGCCTGCCTCAGCCAGTTGTATTGCTTTCCCTGGCCTGGTTTGCATTTAATTATCCCCAATTGAATAAACCACCTTTGAGAAGGCTCAGCCTTTGCACTAAGGCCTAATCCACACAGCCTAATGCCTGGCGCTATGTTGGGAAACTGGAATGAGTGGGGGGTCAAGAGAGGGCCTAGCTTGGAATCCATGCACCACTGCAAGCAGCATAAGCTTGATCTCCTCCAAGATCCTCGAAGCCTCATCTCAGCATTCCTAGGGGAAGGCAAGAAGTCTGGGGGAAATTCTTGTAAATAGGTAGGTAGACCTTACTGACTTTTGCTATTCATGAGAGGCTCTGCTTACTCGCATCTTTCAGACACCAAACTCACCTGGCTTTGCCAAGGCAGCATTGCAACCTCCTCTGTTTCTGTTTGTGAAGAATGACATCACAGGACCTTGGTTGGGCGTTGCCCCAGTGTGTTCTGACCTAGGCTCCCTTAAAAAGCAGGAAGCAGAGTCTTGGTCCTGGCAAAACCCCTTTTATTTACACAACTGTGAATTCCTTTCATTCACAGTCAGCAGGGCCTGTCCAAACAGTTTTTCAAAGGAATATTTATCAACACAGACCTTATCTCGCTTGGAAAGCTGCCAGGTAACTAGTTTCCAAACGCAGGGCAAGGCAAAACTTGGTACAGAGTCTCTGGCATTCACGGACAGATCTACCCACTCTTGAAACAACTGACCGAACTAATTGTTTCCTGCAAAAGCCCCCTCCCCATTCACTCCTCTTTTGCTTCCTATGGGAGGGGCCAAGTACCTCCAAGGTGTGGCGTTACTCCCAAATCGACCCTGCTTTCTTAGTTGTTCTTGTCTTCTGGCAGCTCTGCGCATGCACACACTGGGAACAGGCTCCAGCTGTTCCTCTGCCTCGCTGCTGCCTAGCTCCCTCTCTGTCTCTTGACGCAGAGCCCTCGTCCGAGCTTTTCCCAGCCCCTAGGACTGGCCCATGTTCCTCCCCAACCTCCTCACTGTCTGACTCTCAGCTATCCCTCAGTGTCTGTGCTAGCACCGGGCAAGGTAAGCAAACCAACAATGAAAGTGATGCAAACCTGGTTTTAATGGTAGTTACTTGACAGCATCAGGTGAAAGTCGGACTGCTAGAGCAGATTAAAGTCGGAACTGAGGGCATCTGTCTCTCAGCTCGCTTTATACTGTCTTCTGTGTTCCGATTTCCTGATTGCTCTCAGCTGCTGTCTGAATCCGCCACAGAGGTGCTGTGCAAGCCCCTCCTTTGTTACGTCATCTGTCTGCACAGTTCTGTCAGCTTGCCATCAAGGTATGGGAATCCCGCTGTCCGCCTGCTCACAGCCTGACTCACCGAGCCCCACTAGCCATCTAGCACCAACATCTAAGTGACCTCACCGCATCTACCTTAGCCATGTTACCGCCACCAACACCCGTGTTTATTGCCATTGTCTTCGGCATCACCTGTCGTCGTATTCAATGTTGCATGTCATATTCCTCTGGCTCGCCACATGTCCCGCCCCTCCGGTCCGTATGGTGTTGAGGGGAGCTGTGACACTCGACACTGACTCTGCTGCCAACTCCGCTGGTGGGCCAGAACTCTGTGGCCTTCAGAGATGACCTTGTCTGGGGAGGAAAAGAAAATGGCCGATCTCCCTTTGGCACATAGAGCTGAGTCTCCGCTGCTGCTGCTCCTCCTTAACCATGAATCATGTTTATGGCTGTTTGATTGTTTTATGAGAAAAGGGAACGATGCTCTTTGGGTGTGCAGAGTCTGGATTCGGTCCTTGGAGAAAGAGAGGGACAATGACAAGTCAGTTTTTTACCTGGTTCTGGCTGGCTGGGCTCTCTTTCCAGAAAGGAATTACCTTAGAGGAGCCAATGCTCATCTGCCAAGAGACAAAATAATATACTTCCCTGGACATTTTTTAAAAAAACTCTCCCTTAACTGTTCTTTTTTTAAGTCTCATTTGGTCTTTGGATTCCAGCCTCCAAGATCCCTTTTGCCTTTCCAGAAAGACAAAGTGCTGGAATCCATCATTGGGGGATTAACCAATTTGTTAAGTACACCAAAGAACAGGATTCCCAACTGCAAGAATTTGCAGAATAGAAGGGATTTTTAAGTCGCCTCTGGGAACAGCCGGCTGCCTGTCTTGGCTCACCTTTCTAAAATCGCTTTTAAAATAATGACTAAAAAGAAAAGAGGGGGGGGAGGAGCAAAGCACAAGATGAATTATAATACAAATGCATACATTTCAAAGAAAAGAGAAACACACACAAAGAAGGTGCTTTTTAAAAAAAGAAAAAGTGGGGGGGAATACAACCAACAATATTGTGTTATCATTTTAAGAAACGTATAGTTCTCATCTAATGCAAATATACAGATTGTTCTCGATAACTGAGCCCAAAATTTCCATTGCTAAGTGAGACAGTTGCTAAGTGTCCCAGTTTACAACCTTTTTGCCACAGTTATTAAGCGAATCACTGCAGCTGCAAAGCAAATCTGACTTCCCCATTGACTCTGCTGGCTGGTAGGTTACAATTGGTGATTATATGACCCTGGGACATGCAATTGTCAAAAATACATAACTGGTTGCCAAGCATCTGAATTTTGATCGTTGTATAATTATCCTGCTTTTTAACACAGTATTGTGTATAAATGAGTCCCATATTATATTTGGCCATACGAATTCCATGCCTGCAGGTAATCTTCTCACTAGGTAGCAAGTAGGTAGGTCATGACCAGTGGGGGGTTTCAAATTTTTTTACTACTGGTTCTGTGGGCGTGGCTTGGTGAGCGTGGCATGGTTTGGTGGGTGTGGCAGGGGAAGGATACTGTAAAATCTCCATTCCCTCCCCACTCCAGGGGAAGGTTACTGCAAAATCCCCATTTCCTCCCAATCAGATGGGACTCGGGAGGCAGAGAATAGATGGGGGTGGGGCCAGTCAGAATTTTTACTACCAGTTTTCCGAACTACTCAAAATTTCCACTACCGGTTCTCCAGAACTGGTCAGAACCTGCTGAAACCCACCTCTGGTCCTGACTTACGATCATTCATTTAGTGACCGTTCAAATTTATAACAGCCCTGAAAAAAGTGACTTATGTCCATTTTTCAGATTTACGACCGTTGCGGCATCCCCGTGATCATGTGATCAAAATTCAGATGCTTGGCAACAAACTCGTATTTATGACATTTGCAGTGGTCCCTGGTTATGTGATCCGCTTTGGTGACCGTCTGACAACCAAAATCAATGAGGAAGCCAGATTCACTTAACAACCGTGTTACTCACTTAATGACTGCAGTGATTCACTTAGCCACTGTGGCAAGAAAAGTTATAAATGGGGCAAAACTCACTTAACAGCTGTCTTGCTTAACAATACACATTTTGGGTTCAATTGTAGTCGTAAATTGAGGAGCACCTGTAATTGGGTCTTCATCCATTGTGTGACTCTGCTCACCGTTCAGAAAGCTTGAACCCCTGCGTGTTTTCCTGGTCATAGGGGCAAGAGAGTAACTGAGCCAGTGATGAAATTCAATTTTTTTTACTACCGGTTCTGTGGGCATGGCTTGGTGGGCATGGCAGGGGAAGGATACTGCAAAGTCCTCATTCCCTCCCCACTCCTGGGAGAAGGATATTGCAAAATCTCCATTCCCACCACACTCTGGGGCCAACCAGAGGTGGTATTTGCTGGTTCTCCGAACTACTCAAAATTTCTGCTACCGGTTCTCCCGAACCTGTCAGAACCTGTTGGATTTCACCCCTGAACTGAGCCCACCCTGTTGGTATGGTGTCTTTGTCAACTGCTTGGTGTTTTAGTTGGTTGTGGGATGTATTTAGAATAGAACTGAATAACAGAATTGGAAGAGACCTTGGAGGTCCAACCCACAGTTCAAGCAGGAGACCCTCTACTGTTCCAGACAAATGGTTATCCAATCTCTTCTTAAAAACTTCCAGTGTTGGAGCATTTAAAACTTCTGGAGGCAAGTTGTTCCACTGATTAGTTGTTCTAACTGCCAGATTTATTTTCCACATTGTACTTTTTTAAAAAAACAAAACAAATTATCAATCACCCAGAGCTGTGTTTGTGAGATGGGCAATCCTGGGGATGGAAACCCAAAGGACTATGTTGGCTTAACACAACAAGCCACAAGGAACTGCATTAACCATTGCCCTAAACCAGGGGTTTGCAACCTGCAGCTCTGGAGCTGCATGAGGCTCTTTCATTCCTCTGCTGCGGCTCCCTGTCGCTCAAAATATGCGTCACAACCACCAATGTGTGACACCCGCTGGCACGTGATTTATTGATCTTTTTGGCCCATCTTTTTTTTTCCGGAGTTCAAAATGTTTTTGTTGCATGCAGAAATAAAAATGTGTTTTCTCTGTAGCAGGTCATTGATTTCATAAATGCAGCACACAATAGGTTTTTTTAATGCATAGCATAAAGGTAAAAAGTGATGTCTGCAGTGTTATCTTCATTTTAGATGTCAAAAGGGTTTTGTGGCTCCCAGTGTTTTCTTTTCTGTCCAAATTGGGAAACGGGTCCAAATGGCTCTTTGAGTGTTTAAGGTTGCCGACCCCTGCCTTAAACCAGCATATAACCTCTTAGGGAAATGCCTTTATGGATCATGATCTGGATCGGTGTGTTGTGTGAACACAGCTTCTGGGGAATTGACTGTTGAAGGGCCAAAGGGAGAAGGGAAGGCCTGGTGGCGCTGGCCTCTTGGGGGCACGTATAGCATCCTTGCCCCATCTCTGCCCTAGCTTCCCTTCCCCCTTTGCTCCAAGGGAATTAGAGACTCTAATCATTGCAGAAATCATTTACTATACTGCTGTTCCCTGTTCCAGAATTCCATTTAAAATAGCACTATCGATTGGCTTCTTGAGTTGCAGTCAGTTAAATTTTGGTGTGCTCTGCAGGCATCCAGCTTCGATTACCGTCAGAAGTAGGAATTGCTGTAACTCTACAGCATATTAAAAATATTCTACACTACTATTTATCAGACAGCAAGTCAACTTCTTTTTGTTAAAAAAAAACAAGCACTAAGAAATCAGGCTGCCAGTCTTCAGTCTATTTTCTCTCATTAATCATTGAAATTATATGGTGCTTGGCCTCCGTCAGCATTTCCAGCTGTTGATACCATGAAATGGGTAAACCCCCTTAGTTTTATTTTCAATACCTGCTGGCTGATAAGTGGTTACATTGATTTAAATGTCTGCAGAACCCAAACAGAATGGACTAGTGACGATTAATGTTACTTGCTAATTGATGTAACTGGGTTTTTTTTTTTGTATTTTCTACTTTAATTCTGAGGTTTGCGGAATTTGATTAAGCTAGCTCAGTTGTCTTCTTGTACTCCGTCCTTCTCTATCACTCTAGTTGTTATAGCTTTTTAGATGTCACTTTTATTTCATTGCATTGACATAGCGTTTTATATTAATGGTAGTGTCAACTCCGAGGCTGGCCTGACTAAGGCCATCTTTGAGGCTTCAGTGTTGCCACAATGGAGATGACGGATAGGGAGCAGGGGAATAGAGAGAGAGAATTGGGAGTTTGTAGACAAAGCAAAATCGTTTCTCCTGGGAATCAAGGACATTCCCATAGGTGGATGAAGAGAGGAGTGAAGTTACCAAGCAACCAGACAGCACCTCAATTGGACCATATGACCGATTGTTTGGAGAAAAAGGGGAAAACTTTTAATTAGGTGAAAACTGCGGGAACCTTTAGAGTCGGTTTTCACCAGTCTATGCCAATATAATATATCCAATAAAACTGTTCTTTGAGGAATCTACCTACCTCAGAGTTCTGTTTGCTATGGGTGTATTACTTGGAACCCTTACAGTTAGTGCTGTTTTCCCTGTTTTCCCTGATTTGATTATGTTTTAGTCTAGTCAGGTTTTATAGCAAAGATTGTGTATTGAATGGGCGGCAAATTAACAATTACGTATTGTATTTGTACCACTCTATGATTCTGACAAAAATATCTGCCTCTCTATTGTTCAGTCTGTCCATCTGTTCTCTCCCACATTCACACATTCATCCACCATCCACCCACAACCCACTCTTTCTATCTAACTGTTGTGTAGCAGTTAAAGCATTAGGCTAGAAATCAGCAGACCACATGTTCTGGTTTCACCTTGGACACAAAGCCAGCTGGGCAACCTTGGCCCAGTCCTTTTCTCTCAGCCCTAGGAAAAAGGCAAGGGCAAACAACTTCTGGAAATGTTGCCTAGAAAACTGTAGGGACTTCTCCATGCAGTCTCTGAGAATTGGAAACAATTGAAAGAAAGTAAGAAAACCTACCTATCTACCGATAGATCAAGCAATTGATTAATCTCTCTCTCTCTATCATAGAATCATAGGGCTGGCAGGGACCTCAGAGATCTTCTAGTCCAACCCCCTGCTCAAAACCAGAGTCTTATACCATCTCAATCAAATGGTTGTCCAGTCTATTTTTGAAAACCTCCATTGATGGAGTACTCACAACCTTGCTCTTGCGCTCAGAGCAATGTACAATATCTGTCTCTCTGCTTGCCTGCCTGCCTAAATACCTACCGTGTTTTCCCGAAAATAAGACCCTGTCTCATATTTTTTTGAAGCCCGAAATAAGCGCTTGGCCTTATTTTCGGGGAGATCTTATTATTTTGGGGCATGTGGAACAAGATTTTATTTATTTATTTATTGGTTCTATTTATATGCTGCCCTTTTCTGGAGACTCAGGGCAGCTTACAATGCATTAAGCAATAGCCTTCATACTTTTGTATATACCTGCTTAGTAGGGCTTTCGGGGGCCCCCTAAGCGGTGTTCTTTTTTTATACAAAGTCAGCTTATTACCCCCACAAACCGGGTCCTCATTTTTTACCTACCTCGAAAGGATGGAAGGCTGAGTCAACCTTGAGCCTGGTGAGATTTGAACTTGCAGTAATTGCAGGCAACTGGTGTTACTTAACAGTACTTTAGTCTGCTGCGCCACCAAGGCTCCTCTTGCCGTCTTACCTGATTTTCATCTCTGTGTTTAAATATTTTCAGGGAGGGCTTATTTTCGGGGAGGTTTACTTTAGTGCATGTGCTCAAAAGCCCGATTGGGCTTATTATCAGGGGATGTCTTATTTTCGGGGAAACAGGGTATCTATCATCTATCTATCTATCTATCTATCTATCTATCTATCTATCTATCTATCTATCTATCTATCATCTATCTCACACTTCTTTTGAGAAAAGTTCCCTTTGGATGGGCTCCAGCATGAGTCCAAAGCTCTGAAAACTAACCCTCTGACTGACCCAGATTGGATCCTGCAACATTATTCTGGGATGACATCATCATCATCACCAGCATCACTATCTATCTATCTATCTATCTATCTATCTATCTATCTATCTATCTATCTATCTACATCCCTCCCTCCCTCCCTCCCTCTTTTGACCACTCAAGAAATCTCTTGGTGGGAATTTTATCAACTGCTGCTTCAGGGTGCCATCCTTCTTAGCCTTTTGAAGTGCTCTTCACCCATACTTAACTTAGCAGAAAAAATGACACCGGCATGAAATTGGCTGCCCTCAATTACCAATCTCTCTGCTGTCTTTATTGCTTCTGTTCCTGGTCACTGCCAGTCATCTGATTTCCCTGCAAGATGAAGGGTGACAAAACCCAATCGATCCATGCACTTTTAAGTCTGTCGTTGGAGGCCCTGAAATCAGGCGGGGAAATGCTACTTTCTCCCTGGTGCAGCTAAGGATGGGAGAAGCCTCTCTTACCCAAAGGTGCAGCGTGAAAGGCGGGCTCCTGGGGGAAAAGGTTGCCAAGGTATGAATGCACCGCGGTGAGGTGCAAACGAGGACACAGTCCACGTCTCTCTTGGTCTCTCACTGCAGTTGAGAGGGAAAAAAAGCATACCCACAAGTAGTAAAATCAAAGCGCTCTGAAATTGGTTCATAAAACAATTCTCCCTCTTTGGCCATTTGAAAGCAGAGACAGGCTTGAGTTGTGCATTCAACCTGAAGCAACAGATGGAGTCAGTTCCCGGTGGTGAAGAAAGGATTGATGCCAAAGAAAATCCACAAATAGGATGGAAGGATGAGAACCAAAGAGAAAAGACGTGTCTTGTCTTAGGCCTCCAAAAACATCTGTTGACGCTCGGCTAAAATTATTACCTTCAAGGAAATGAGTTCCTCCCCCACCCCGTCCTTGTGTTTTTTGTTTTTTTAAAAAAACAAAATCCTGTCTCCTTGGGGTATTCTTTCTCCTTCGTTTTTTCCACACAACTCTCCCACGTATGCTGTGTGCTTGTAGAGACTGGAAACCAGGTCCTAGGAGGAAATACTCGGGGAACTAAATATATTCACTCTTGAGAAATGAAGATGAAGAGTGAACATACTTTGCGAGTCCTGTCTTCACCCCAAAGGACATTAATCTGCTCTCGGCTGTCATAGTGTGCTGGGAGTGAGGAAAGGCCGTGATTCATAGGAAGAGCCGTAATGGTATTAAAAATCTTGACTGGCGCTGATTGTGAGGGAGAGGGTGACTCCTGTTTTCTCCTCCAAGATAGTAAAAACCTGAGTCTGGCCTGAGTCTTTAAACCAGGGGTGTCCAACCTTGGAATTTAAAAACCTGTGGACTTCAACTCCTTGAATTCTGTGCTGAGGAATTTTGGGAGGTTTTAAAGTTGCCAAGGTTGAACATCACCCCTGCTTTAGATCTTTCCTTTCCTTTCCTTTCCTTTCCTTTCCTTTCCTTTCCTTTCCTTTCCTTTCCTTTCCTTTCCTTTCCTTTCCTTTCCTTTCCTTTCCTTTCCTTTCCTTTCCTTTCTCCTTTCCTGTCCTTTCCTGTCCTGTCCTGTCCTTTCCTTTCCTTCCCTTCCCTTCCCTTCCCTTCCCTTCCCTTTCCTTTCCTTTCCTTTCCTTTCCTTTCCTTTCCTTTCCTTTCCTTTCCTTTCCTTTCCTTTCCTTTCCTTTCCTTTCTCCTTTCCTTTCCTGTCCTTTCTCCTTTCCTGTCCTTTCCTGTCCTTTCTCCTTTCCTTTCCTGTCCTGTCCTGTCCTTTCCTTTCCTTTCCTTTCCTTTCCTTTCCTTTCCTTTCCTTTCCTTTCCTTTCCTTTCCTTTCCTTTCCTTTCCTTTCCTTTCCTTTCCTTCTTTCCCATTGCAGTTTTAGAGTGAGAAAAAAATCTCACCATTCTTGCTTCTACTAGGAATGGGATGATTGGGGTAAGTCCAGGATGCCTGCAGGGAGGGGCTTGCAAAAGTCAAGATGGCATCACATCCATGTGATTGAACCCTTGCAGTGGCTATAAAAAAAAGGGGGACTGTAGCAGTAACCTTGAGGAGCAGGAGGAAGAGCTGAAATTTGAGTCCAGGGTAGAAATGTAATTGGAGAAAACGTCTCAGGATTGACCTTTTCTAGTTCTCACAAAGATAAAGGGAGGAAGGGGAGGAAGCAGCATTCAGATTTTCAAAATTACTGTTAGTGTAAACCAATACAGCTAGTCCTTGACTTACGATTATGGTTCAAATGTTGAACCCAACATTTCTGTTGTTGAGCGCGGCAGTTGTTACGGGAGTTTTGCCTCCTTTTATGACCTTTCTTGCCACCGTGAATCACTGCAGGTGTTAAGTTAATAACACATTTGTAAAGTGAATCTGCCTTCCCTATTGACTTTGTTGTCAGAAGGTCACAAAAGGAGGTCACATGATTCCGAGGCTGTCACAAATACAGGCCAGTTCCAAGAGTCCAAATTCTGATCACGTGACATGGTCTTCAATGTGAAAAGCGGTCATAAGTCACTTTTTTGGTATCTTTGAATGGTCACTAAAGGAATGGTTGCAAGTTGAGAACTACCTGTAGTAAAGAGTAGTATTAGGGCTTTTATCTTTGCTTTCAAGCCTGGTCTGCCTCAAAGGGCTGACATCAAGTTTGCACGTCTGAATGTGCCTCTCCATTACAAGATAGGGCTTGGATTGCATTGCATGATTGTGTGGCTGCCATTTTGACTTTATTTAACCCCAGAATAAAAGGGACGCGGTGGCTCAGGGGCTAAGACGTTGAGCTTGTCGATCGAAAGGTCGGCAGTTCAGCGGTTCGAATCCATAGTGCCGCATAACAGGATGAGCTCCCGTTACTTGTCCCAGCTTCTGCCAACCTAGCAGTTCGAAAGCAGGTAAAAAATGCAAGTAGAAAAATAGGGACCACCTTTGGTGGGAAGGTAACAGCGCTCCGTGCGCCTTTGGCGTTGAGTCATGTCGGCCACATGACCATGGAGACGTCTTCTTTGGATAGCGCTGGCTCTTTGGCTTTGAAACAGAGATGAGCACCACCCCCTAGAGTCAGGAACGACTAGCACGTATGTGCGAGGGGAACCTTTACCTTTAACCCCAGTATGGGCATCCTTGGAAGAATCCCCCATATCTTTTTTGGGAAGGAGGTTTCAGGAGGTTGAGAAAGGCTTCCACTGGTGCTTCTGGCAAGTCACTTTCTTGGCTAGCAAATCTTCTCTAGGCGGCTTAAAGAAATTTGCTGTTGCTCCACATTTTATTTTGTGTCAACCCTACAAGACAGATCACACCAGACTACTTTTGTTGAGAGTCACTGTAATATCAGAATTTTGTGCGCCTGATTGTGTTGCATCACCATCACCACCTTCTCCTCCTCCTCCTTATACCCATGTGAGTTAGGGAGGGGGTCCCTCTGAGCTGCTTCTGCATACTTACTGCTTACTTTGGACTTAAGCCATGTTCTTTCCACTTGTTGCTTTGGTAACAGATCTGGGCTATCTCTATCAAGGTCATTGTCTTTATACTGTAGTGCAACAGCTTTATACTGTAGTTTAAGCAGCTATCCATTCCGGCTTGCCTTATCAGTTCATTGCTTTGGCATGTGCTGCTGAATGCACTTTGAGCACCACCCAGACTGGGATCCTCTCTTTAGAAATGTATTGCTTTCAGTTTATTAATTGCATCTTTATGGTTCCTAATGTAGTTTATCAATCACGTCTCTACAGTTCCAAATGTGAGACTTTGCAGAAAAAGTGGTCACTGCATCAACTGCTGAAGAAAAAGCAGTGACTGTGAGAGGGATCACAGTGGATCCCTCTCACAGTGGACAACCAGCTAAATATGAGCCAACAGTGTGCAACGGCAGCCAAAAAAGCCAATGAAATCCTAAACTGCATTAACAGAGGGATATAATCAAGATCAAGTGAGGTACTAATACCACTCTATAAAGCCCTAGTAAGACCACACCTAGAGTACTGCATCCAGTTTTGGTCACTATAAACAAGATGTTGAGACTTTAGAAAGAGTGCAGAGAAGAGCAAAAAGGATGATTAAGGGATTGGAAGCTAAAACATAGAAAGAACGGTTGCAGGAACTGGGCATGGCTAGTCTAGTGAAGAGAAGGACCAGGGGAGACAGGATAGCAGTCTTCCAATATTTGAGGGGCTGCCACAGAGAGGAGGGGGTCAAGCTATTTTCCAAAGCACCTGAAGGCCAGACAAGGAACAATGGATGGAAACTGACCAAGGAGAGATTCAACCTAGAAATGAGGAGGAACTTTCTGACAGTGAGAACAATCCACCCCTGGAACAGAAGTTGCCTTCAGAAGTTGTGGGAGCTTCATCACTGGAAACTTTCAAGAAAAGTTTGGACTGCCATTTGTCAGAAATGGTGTGGGGTCCCCTGCTTGAGTGGGGGTGGGGGTTGGGTTGGACAAGATGACCTATAAGGTCCCTTCCAACTCTGTTAATCTGATCTAAAATTGTCGCTGCAAGGAAAATTTGAGCTTCAGAGAAGTCTAAGTACTGAGCATTACGTGACACTCACCTCCAAAAGTTTGTGGATCCATGGCTTTCCTTTTTTGCTTGGGGTTGACCCCCTTTGGTTTTCATAGACTCATAGGGCTACAAGGGACCTCAGAGGTCTTCTAGTCTAACCCCTTGCTCAAGGCAGGAGTCTTACACCAGTCAAATGGTTGCCCAGTCTATTTTTCTCCAGTGGTACCAACATTTCCAGACAATGTATGGTCTGAAAGAACCCGAAAACAAAGAACTACTCTTACGTTTAAGATCAGATAATTGAACGATTTTTTTAAAGGCTTCAGACTGTGAAAAAGTTCATAGAAACCATCTTAAATTCTTTAGATTCCTCCGGCAGTCTGTTCTATGTGATCTTGGTTACCAATTAATATTTTAGAGGGGGGAAAAAAAACACAAAGTAGTCACTTGCCTGGATTTAGATACCCAAGGCTTTAATGATTTAGAGCTTTGAATACAGTGCTCAGCACTTTGGGCTTGGCTCAGAAACAAAAGTTGTGCTAATGCAGATTGTGTAATCTTTGAAGTAAGCCTAAAATGGGGTGTGTTGCAATGGCCTCAGTCAAATGCAATCAAAACTTCCAACTTTTGCCTTTTTTATCCACTCTATGCAAAAACATCAAAT